>NC_051063.1:15272352-15591945 GCF_004664715.2 Peromyscus leucopus | reverse complement strand
CGTGTGTCACTATTGGTAACTTTCAAAATATTAAGACTCATTAGCATCTATTAATCTTCTACAAATTAAATACCTCGTAGCCTTCAGCTCCAGTTCGCCATCAACAATTCACCAGACTCAACTTATCCGACAGGACTCTGGTAGATCTGAATCATACACTGACCCCGCCGCAAATCCTCACATCTGGTGCTGACTCCATAAAGTCCTTCAGCTAGCCGCTAACAACTTAGAAATTATAGACGCATGGTCCGTTGGCAGTGACTTTAATGTGCACTGTCATGTGTGTTTGTGGGAGGAACCTGTGTGCACATGTGTGTTGCTCTTACGGCATCTGCTCGCACGAGGGTCTTCGTATGATAGCTCCGCCGTGCCCTGTACGAAGCACTAGCACTTCAGCCCTCTAACTGATACGGCAGCAGCGGATTGAGCTCCCTCTGCATGGGCGGAGTGGCTCTCGATACGTGTGGGACCAGACTATACAGACGCAGCCTAATGATGCACATAATGCGCTCTCCACTCTCCCTCCATCATGCTTACGTCCGTGCGATCTCCAAATCTGAATGCCTGCATGAACAGACTCACTGAGCAGAGCTTGCCAGAGAAACTCCAGCTTGCGACCAGTATAGGCTCCTCTTCCGGATTGCTCTCTTACTCACGGATCACCTCCTCGTGTAATGATACTATCTATGTTAGCAATAGCCTTAACACCCAAATACCAACAAACACTTCACTTTGTTCATGAATGTATTTCCATGGGCTGATAGCAATTTAACGTCGAATTGGTGTAAGAGAGGTCACAATGACGTGCCCGTGTCCTCATCTGTGTGTGCCATAAATATCCGTAATATCCGACTGAAAGGCATGGCTACATCTATTTCTGACTGGAATACCAAGAGTGCCCTGACTAACTGCGTATGAGGTCCGCCAAACGCTCCCCCTGGGCTCGCCATACTCGGCTCTCTGCTTGCAACTAACCCATGGCAACTATATCGACACCCTCGTCTCACGATCGTAGCCCTTGAGCACATAACCTGAACCGCAGCCTGACTCCCATGAGCGCCTCGTGCATCATGCGACTAGACATAAGGTCGTTAGCTATCGTGCCCTAATTTCAGGTTTCCACATGCTTGCCAATGAGCAATTCTTACCTACTAAACACCAATTAAACACTGAGATACGTTTCTCGTGGATCCTTCCTCTGTATGTCATACATGGAAAGTTCATTAGAACTCTTGATACGACCATATCACAGCATAAAGATCTAATTGATTACAAACAATAAAAAGATTAAGTACTTTAAGCAAGGAAATGGAATCCGGATATTTCTATTGATGATGGGAAGGACCGGGATGATATGTGAGTCATGACATCCCAACCAGATCATTACAGTCCAGCAAACTCTGGACTTCTGAATGACCTTTTAGGCGACTGGAATTTAGCGTAATGTTCTTACGTGGGTATTTTCCCACCATCATTCAATACTTTGGTAGCCAGTAACATGGCAAAAGTCACTCCAACGTAGCAATCTGGTTGGAGAGAAGCATGTGGAAGTCAAGCAGGGTCCCAGCTCCAGACATGGTCAGTTGTCCTCTAACGGTCACTCGACCCATCGATCCTGCCCCTCATAAGTAACCACCCTACCGACGTGACGAATCACAATAATGACGAATAAGGTTGATTCTCGAGAAAAAAGTCGTACGCACGCGTGCTAGAGGTGCAGGCAGGCAGGGCAGTTCGAGTTCAAGGCATTGATTTCGGCTATCCCTGCCGCGGTTCTCCGCGGAGTCAGGTAGCGAGACCACGCTGCGCGACTACAACTGCGTGCAGGCAGGACTAATCAGGAGTCTATGACGGAATTTACACAGTATCATATGTGCAAGTGTGTGCTGTGTCATTGGGAGATGTGACTAGACTAGCCCTTACCAGATGTTGGCCTGGGTTAGGAATCCCAGCCACCAGAACCCTGAGCCAAGTGAGCAGCTGCTCATCATAAAATTCCTCCATCTGTTACTACTCTGTCACAGGAAGCAGGAAGAGGAAGGCCCGATTTGCAGCAGTGGATCCTACCCTGTGCATCCATGACTTCAAAAGCCAGAGGCCTACCTTAAAAATTTGAAATGAACCCTGTTGTTATAAAATATTCCTAGTGGAGTGAGTTCGGTTTCTCCAGGAGCTGCATCCCACTGGATTCCCCAGTGGTTCCTTGTGGAAAAGTACCATATTCCAGCATCTACAAATGAAAGGCAAGGTCATTAAAAACACTATCTCTAAATTTTAATGTATAAAATAAACAGGTTTTTTTATGACATTTCAACGAATGGATCACTACGCCTGCTCATATTTATCCCATCCACCTCTGGCCCCCCCCAAGTTCCCCCTCCTCTCCTGTAGAATTATATACCAGACACACAAGTACATATGTACAATCCAGATTCTTTCTATGAAGAAAATGATGTGGTATTTCTCTTTCCCCTTGCCCCACCCCCCATCCCATAATAGACTTCCTCTGACCCTTGCAGTCCTGGTTTCATGTCATCTATACACATATTTGTATTATATCTGAATTCTGGAATATACAACATTGTCCTTGCATGCATGTAAAGCCTCAGTTTTATGAAGCCACCACATGAAACAGCCTCATGAAATACTCCGTAACAAATGCTTTCCATGTTTTAAGAATTGAGTGCAAAAAGTTGCCCACATTATATAGCATCCCCCAAGCAGTTATATCTGCTTTATTTTTCAAAGCAAATACAATTTTGCTGCAGGATTGGACAAAAGACGTAGTTGGCAAGACCCAAATCCAGCTTTCCCATCATTCCATGTCTACAGTGTTATGCAGATGGAGCAACTCTGCTTGCCTTCTGGATGCCGGGACGCAGAGCCTTTGAGCAATGTGGTTTTTCATGTTTACCTCCAGACCTGATCAATAGATGAGTCATGCCTATTAAACAACTGTCTGCTGGCAGACAGAGCTCACTGGCTTCTTTCAAACAACTCCAATGCCCTTCCTGTTCTCGGGCAAGTTTGTGCCAGGTGGGGGAAAAACGCCACACGTATGAATCAGGTGCTGTTCCCAGTGTGGACCCTGTCTGTTTTTACTGAAGACTACTGGCCCTAAAGCAAACAGTTGAAAGTTTCTGACATAACGTGAGACATGAAAACAGAAATAAATTCTTATTAATCCATTCCATTTTTTAAATTTGAAACTGAAAAAATTAGCTCAAAGGAAGGATAAATTCACATCGGAACATTGAAAAACAGCTTTTTTACTTAAACATACAGCATAAAAAGATATTGGCTCAAATTCAGCAGTGTTTATTTAGTGCCCACTAAGTGCTTATGTATAGTAAGACTACTGTTAAGTAATTAATAATCTAATGGGGGAGAGGGGGAGGGGAAAGAGAATTAAAATATGACATATATAGTATCCTGTTAGTTGTTACTAAAGTCCTTTAGGGACACAGAGGAAACACAAAATGTGGAAAGTATACACACCTACACACCCAAATGACTATAATGTCAACATTTTTCCATGATGGAAATTTACAAATGGGTCTTAATAAAACAAACTATTATGAAAAAACCGTTGGTCACCTCAACATTTTGGATGTAATTCAGATAGCAGAAGAAAATATAACGGGACTGGAGAAAAGGCTTGAGACTGCACCCCTGCAAGCAGAGGGCAAAGCCAGCCGCCCCAAGACGCCATGGGTTTGGGGGGTGAGGGGTGTGCAGGCACACAGCAGCTGTTCACTGTTAGACACTGTCATGTCTAAACAGGTAATGACAGCTTTGTCAAAGGCAATGGTAAGGTGTAATGAAATGGTTTCGCCTATTCTGGGAGCAGAAGGCCCTGACAAATGCTATTTTTACTGAAGCAATTTTTCTAGAGAAGAAAAAAAATTCAAGAGTGACCAGAAGAACATGCATGAGACACGTTCATTATTCTTGCTCAAGATCAGGAGAGAAACTCACAGCCTTGCCCCAGGCTCTTTATGGGCTATTCACAACAGCTCTCCTCTGTGGTCCTAGCGGCTGGCAAAGCTAAGAGGAAGCAGCACTCTGGCTGCTGACTTAAAGCAGGCCAGGCTTGTCTCTCTGTCCTAACTCCAATAAGAAATGCTAAGCACAAACCCACACAAGCACCTCAGATACTTGATGGAGAATGAATGAATTGAAATATGAAATCATCGAATGTCCAGTGTCTGCCCAGGCAAAAGACAATCTTCAAATGTCAGAGCCTTTCAAGTTCCATTTCATGTTTTAAGGACATCACATGTTTTAAGGTGCAGGTACAGCGGTTACACTGCATCCTGGTTTGCTCAAGGAAATGTTCTCTCCAGCTCCTCTCTTACATACATCTCAGAAATGATGTTCCACATTTCAGTCCTTTTCAACATTTTGAACAACTGTGATGTTGTATATATGGATATTTACATGTTACTGAATGTTCACAGACCTACATGGTAATTTTCAGTCCAGTTACAGTTTTGATAGTTTCATTAAAAATTCATTTATATAAATCAGTAATTTTGAACTACATTCAACTATAAGGATAACTTACCCCATGTTTATCCATGGGACAATTCCTACCATTTAAAAATAATGGTTTTTTTCTCCTAGAAATTGTTCTCCTGTATGTATATGTGCCTATTTGTCTGTCTTAAACAAAAAATAGCTAAGATTTTAGCTGCTTTATCAAGATAGCCCTAAATGTAACTAACCCCTGCATTTACCAAAAAGATGTGTACATTGGCCATAATGACACAGTATTCTACACACTGACTCATTCCTATAAAGACATGGAAAAGCTTTTCCTTTTCATGAGCACTAGTGTTGGAAGTGATATGTTGCTTGTTCACCAAAGACGTATACACGAGAAGCCAGAAAGATCACATCTAACACACTACCAATCCATTCTGGAGATGGCATTCCCTAGAGGCCAGCTCACTTTTGTCCTTTCATTTGTTGTTTGTCTCTAGACAGAAGTTCCTAACTGCCAAGGACTTAGAGAAATGGCAGAACCACCCCAGTTAGCTCGCTCTCAATCAGACAAGCAGCACCAGGAAACAGTACTGGGCTTTCACCACAAACATCACACCCATATAAGAGCCAGAGCAGCCACAAGCATGAAGATACCCAAAAGAGTGTGATTTACCTGGGAGCCTGCAGCTGCATTATTGATCAGATGGTTGTTGGGATGAGCAATCCAGAAAGTTGAAACAGCCCTGCAAGGCATTGTTGAAGGTGACTAAAGAATTCTTCACAAAAAACCCTGACCACTAAAATCTCCCCAACAACAGCTTCCCCAAAAGTCAAAGGCCCTGACCATCACACAACTCCCTGTCCACTAATTACTCACATACAGTCTGTGGTAGGCACAGGAATGTAGTTTCCAAACACTCCATCACGCATGATGGTGCACATGGAGCTGTTCCTGTCCGTGGGGAGGAGAGTTCCTGGCTTGGTAAGAAGCCCCAGGTTATGGAACAATATATTTCTCTGTTCAACACCATCTTCTAAAAAGAAGCAGTGACCTAAGGTGTCGAATCCAATGGTGTCTTTGATCTGCAGGAAAGTAGGTGCATAATGTCATTGGACACAGACTGCTTGGGGTTTCTGTGAAAAGTGATATCACATAAGACAATTTAGGTGATTAACAAAAAAGACAGGCTTCTACAGACAGAAAGACAGAATCTCCAGTAAGAGCAGGTTGAAGCACAGCATGTGGTCAAACTATTTACTGGTGTAAAATGGAGGAATCCTGAGAATCAAGAGCTAACATGTCAAAACAACGATTGCATGTCAGCACAATGGGAGGCTACTTACCAGCAAGCCATTGGTCCCGTGCACAGTGATGCACCTCGAAAAACTATGATGAATCGACAGGCCATCCACAGACGCGGGCTGTCTGTACCCTCCTTTAGAATCGACGTCTCCGCACAGGTGAAAATGTACAGGGTAACGTCCCAGGTGCTGCTGGCCCATGTGTTTTAATTCCACATAAGAAAGATGGACTGAAGTAAAATTCTTCTCTATCTACAAGACAAAATACTCCAAATCAAGTGGAATCTTTTTTAGGACAGGAAAGAAGCAATACATGTGCGTGTGTGTGTGTGTGTGTGTGTGTGTGTGTGTGTGTGTGTGTGTATTATATTACGGAAAGGGAAGATGTCTACAGAGGAAACATCTCACACTTTGGGGGTTGGGAAGATGGATCCGTTGTCAGAAGGTCTGCCATGCAAACGCAAGGGCTTGAGTCCAATCTCCGGCCCCGTGTAAAGAGCTAAGGCCCGGAGGTAACTGTGATCCCAGCACTGGGGAGGCAGATACAGGCAGATTCATGGGCTTGCTGGTCAGCCACTCTAGCCTAAGTGGTGAGTCCTGGGTCCCAATGAGACCTTGTCTCAAAATCAAGGTGGACAACGCCTGAGGGACAACCCTCAAGGATGACTTCTGACTTCTACATACATGCAACACACACACACACACACCTGCACCCCCACACAAACACACATTTACCAATAAAATAAAATAAGCATATTTCTTTTCCTTTTGTGTTTTACCAGAGCCTCACTTAATAACTCAGCACTTTAGAGGCTAGGGATGTAGCTCAGTGGTAGTGTTTGATTGCCTTGTGGGGGCCCCCAGCTTGACTCCCAGTACTGTGAAAGGGAAAACAATAGAAAACGCTTCTTTATCCAGGTACATGTTTCCAAGAGCCATGGGACTAACTTCTAATCAGAAAGAAGGAAAAATGAAACAAGGAGAATCACAAACTGCTTTCGGGGCCTAGGGGTGGGACAAGGTAGGATAGAGAGTTTGGGGTTGGAGCTGGGTTTCATTCCTCAGACAAGGCCTAGCTATGTAGTCCTGGCTGGCCTGGCCCTCAATATGTAGCTCAGGCTGGCCTCATCATCATCCTTACCGAAATCCTTCTACCTCAGCCTAGCAAGCCCCGGGATGACAAGGTGCACACCACCACACCCGCCTGTGTATTCTGTTCAAGTACACGGAAGACTCAACAGTGTCAGTAAGGCTGCAACATTAGAAAGCCACTGCCGAACTAAACAGATCAGAATCTGAAGCCGTACTTCATCCCCATAACCGTAGACCGTCCTCCACAGTGAAAAAGATCCAAGTTCTAACTTCAGTATATGGTGACTGCTAAATGCACTCACAATGAAGCCAAGATAATCATTAAATTAGACCAGAGGCTGTCTATATTTTGGCCATCCAGAGTCTCATTTTCTTTCATCTCTATATTCTCCACCACAGCTGGATAGCTACTAAATTTCTAAATCTGCACCAGTGTTCAGTTTGTGAAAGCTCTCTTTAAAAATTCCCCTATGGGAAGAAACTCCCCCATGATACAAAGTTGGAGCACTCTTCAAGCACTGGGTTTTCCAATCACATAACTGAAAATAAGGCAGTAACGCTGCACCAGCATTTCTGAAGCCACAGATTCAGAAGCAAAGCTAATAACCAAAGGCCACCCAGCACAGAAAGAGAGCTCAGACAGGCACAGCCAAATGTGGATCAGACCCAACGACTGGGCACACAGAATACCGTCTACCACATGGCAGCTGCTTGTTTTCCTCCAGAATCAAAATCTGCACTCAATAACTTTTACAGAACCAGATTTTGATTGTGCACATTAGTACAGACCCTTTAGTAGTATCTGGTTCTTCTGAGGCCAAGAGTTTCTGAGAAATTGCAGGCATGGGATCAAGATCATCATGGTATTCTCTGTGTGACTGGGTTCTTCCTGATGCATAGAGATGATAATTCTCCACAGAATAATTCTTAATGGATGAACTACAGTCCAGGCTACCTAAAGGCACAACTTTCTTCTTATTTATTCATGTGTGTGTGTGTGTGTGTGTGTGTGTGTGTGTGTGTGTGTGTGTCAGAAAGAGAGAGAGACAGAGAGACAGAGAGTGAGACAGACAGAGAAAAACAGGGTCTCACACAGCCCAGTCCAATATAGTAGCCAAAGCTAGCTTTGAACTCCTTCTCCTGGTTCAGCCTCCTAAGTTCTGAGATTACAGGTATATACAATCACACCTTGCTCCCTTTTATGGTTTTTTTTTTTTTTGTTTTTCGAGACAGGGTTTCTCTGTGTAGCTTTGTGCCTTACCTGGATCTCGCTCTGTAGACCAGGCTGGCCTCACACTCACAAAGATCTGCCTGCCTCTGCCTCCTGAGTGCTGGGATTAAAGGCGTGCACCACCATCGCCCAGCTTTTCTTTTATGTTTATTTGGTTTTGTTTTTAAACATTTTCTAATATTTAAAAAAGAATTACAATGTCTTTTTAATATCCATATATATGAATAACACACACACACCCACAAAACACACACATATACACAACCTCTACCTAACCCCACCACTCAAAATTCCTTAGCAACTCGAAAATTTCTTAGTACTTAGCTACTAGGTTTCAAAGAAGTCATCAAATCCTTTTGCCCACCATCACATGTCCTCCAAAGGTGTCATTTTCGAAGAACTGGCATTGGTTTTCAGCATAGCACGAGTCCTCCATTTCTCCTTGGATCACAATGTTCCGGGTGAGGATTCCAACCTCAGCTCTCATGTCTATCCCGTCTATGATCTCACCAACATGCAGGTACTGGGGGGTCTCTGGTGATGTGCATGAAGGAAGGACAATGTCAGAACAAAGAAAATGTGAAACCACCCAGAAAAGCACTCTCCATCATTTGACAATCCCAGGACGTTATCTAACAGCTCAGAATGACAGACTCCCAGAAGCAGGGATCTTAAAGACTGTCAATCCACCTGCCCACCCAAAGCCAGCGCTCCTGCTGCTGCTCCACCCCCTGTAGCTCAGCCCTCCCGTAATGAGCACTAAAGCTGTGGGACTGGCCTAACACTGTCCCCCTAGTTTCTGCCCTTATCCTGCAGCCACCCGAAGGACACATATGAAGAACCAAATGCCAGGGAATCTTAGAAATAAATGCTTCTGTAGCTGTTGCTATGGCATGTCACATTGTGCTTCTACTTCAAAGTATGTGACCAGCATTTGCATCCTAGCCAGTGGAGATGGCCATCTTTTTTTCCCTGCTTACTGTCTTTTAAATAGCTACCTTTCCTGGAAGTTTACAAGCAATTTCAAAGAAGTTTGTTTTCTCCCCCTGATGTTTTTCAGGAAGGAGTGTGGGACTTTCCACAGATAGTGATGATGGATGGTATCATAACTTGGGAATTTCCTTTTTTTTCCCCCTATGTGTCTAGTATTATGAAAAGAAGGAAAAGTAGAAAACTGAACAAACATGGGGCGGGGGGCGGGGAATGCCAACTCTAAACGAAGAATTTTACTTAACATTCTACTTATTCTTTTTTTAAAGCACAAAAATTTCAAACGTCAACATCCTTTACTCAAATACAAGCAAGTACTTCTTGAAGGGCACCTGCAGCTTCTGCTTTGTGGCCTCACGGTGTAATTGTGAGGACAGAAACAGGAAAGCAACATGAAGAAAACAGTGTGCTAAAGCCCACAAGGGGAACACAAGGGGCTTTGGGCAGGACCAGTGAGCAGAGGACAAGGAGGAGTGAGCACCCGGCGGACGGTAGCCTTTCTTTCCACTCACAGCTCACGGTAAGAATCTCGTTGCAAACTGCTCTCTTCCAAAAACTGTACTATTCACAATTACAGTAGGAGATAAAAATCTAATCAAAATAGCTTATTTGGTCCATTTTAAATATGACTAAGGATCTCTTTTCTTTTTTAGTCAAACAAGTAGGAATTCAAAAAATACTTCCTTCACTTAAGAAAGGCTAATATTAAACGCCAGGCAGTGGTGGTACACGCCTATAATCCCGGCATCCCAGCACTCAGGAGGCAGAGGCTGGCGGATCTCTATGAGTTGGAGGCCAGCCCGGTCTACAGAATGATAGTCCTAGTCTTTCAGGACAGTCAGGACTACAGAAAAAAAAAAAAAAAAAAAAAAAGGTCTAATATTAAAAATTAATTAGTTGTTAGTCGAGTTCAGAAAACCGGTTTGCCTAGTCCTCATCTTTTCCTTTAACAAGGAAATGGATACAGAGGAGCACTGATCACCTGCTCTGTCTCACCAGTGGCGGGAACACTGCCTGTAAGGGCAGCGTTCTATGCACCACCCTCTATAAACGCACACTAAGATCAATGTCCAGGCTGATACAGGGTGAGCAGGAGAAAAGACTGCAGGAATCAGAGGCCGAGAAAAGAGTGTGTTTCCAGAGTAGAGGAGGAGGAGTCCGGTACCTTTAACTTTGACCTGAAAACGGCTGCACTCCGGGCATGGGAGCAGAGTGAACTCCTCGGCTTGGTACATGGAATAGTCGGTGCTGGCAACCACAATTCGGTCTCCAGCTTCCCAGCTGCTAACGTCGTCCAACAGGTGAAGCTTGGCTCCATCTGCAATCTCCACCCGGAAACCAGAAAGAGATATTCCTAAACAAACAAGCAAACAAACAGGCATCAAGAGAAGTGTTTTCTTAAATAAATAAATATGTGTCTCTGAGTTACAAATCAAAAACTAAAATAAATACAATTCAATGATTTTTTTTTCCCCTAATGCTAACCATGTGCTAATCATTTGTCTCTGAATAATAAAAATAAGAAGATATAGATTCTGGCCCCCAGAAGGAAGAGAGCCCATACACTACCAGCCATGATACAAATGTTACATCAGTAAACCTTCTTTAAAAGTCTGAAGATTCTCAGTGTTGGTGTCCTTTGCTCACTTTATCTCAGCACAAAAACTGCTGCCACCCCCAAAATACTCACCTATACCAGGAACACATCACACGAACAGAAGTGGCCAGACATAGAATAGGTCTGAAATAAATGGCCAGTGGCTTTATTTGGTCCAAGTCATCAGAAGAGACAGGACATTGGTACACAGACCCTCTTTCTGCTAGGAAAGAAAGTCAACTGCAAAACAGTTCATTTCTGTGCTTTGTGCACACTTTAATCATTTCTTTTTAAAAATTTATTAACAATGAAATCTATTTTTCCAAGTTCTAGAGACTGTAAGGTCCAAGGTCCAGGCACCAACGAAGTCAGCCAAGGCTGGCCTCCTCGTGAATGCCACCTTTTCTCTTGGTTCTACATAGTGGAAGGGCAACCATATTCTGCATTCTTTGCCTAGGAGGAGTTTCCACTCTTGTTCACCAAACAAATTACTATCTACCCTGTTGTTGGAGGTTTTTGCTCTTTTGGGGGGCCCGTCACCCAGCTCCCAAATAAATCACACACAGAGGCTTATTATTACTTATGAATGCCCGGCCTTAGCTTGGCTTAGTTTCTAGCCAGGTTTTCTTATTTTATCTTATCCTGTCTACCTTTTGCCTCTGGGCTTTTCCTGTTCTCTTACTTCTGTAAATCTTACTCTGACTCCGTGTCTTGCTGTGTAGCTAGGTGGTTGGCCCCTGGAGTCCTTCTCCTTCTCTGGCTCCTAAATCTTAGCTCCCTCCTCCCAGATTTCTCCTATATATTCTCTCTGCCTGCCAGCCTCACCTATCCTTTCTCCTGTCTTGCTATTGGCCAGTTTTTAATTAGACCTTTGGGTGTTTTACACAGGCACAATAACACAGCTTCACAGAGCTAAACAAATACAACATAAACAAAAGTAACATACCATAAAATAATATTCTACTACACTACCCCATTTATAAAATGCTGGGAAATTGCTGGAGAGGAAGCTCAGTGAGTAGAACGCCAGTCTAGCACACAAACTGTGCCTGGATTTGGTCCCCCAGCACCTCAAACTGAGCTCACAAGAAGTCTTTAAAGACTTCCGCACCATCCTTGCTGGAGGTAACCTCTGCTCTGGGCCTGAGAAGACATTGGCAGTTTCTATACCTTTCTCATCCTTGCAAGGGGTATCAATGAAGGCGGCAGGGTTACCCCCTTCATGTATTCACCACTCTTTCTTCTTCACAGTATAGGTTACTGATGTTTGCCAAATGGATAAATATAGCCTGTTTGATACACTGTGACCTAGGAGTACACGACTGTGACCTTTCTATCTTAGCTCCTTTGGAGGATGACATATTGTAAATGATGGAACCTTCTGACTACTAATAGGCGGTATGAAAATTTGAATGAGGATGGCTCATATATCTGAATACTTGGTTCCCAGTTGAGGAACTGTCAGGGAAGAATTAGGAGGTGTGGAGGAGGTATGTCACAGGTTTTGAGGTTGCAAAGGTCCATGCCATTATTACCAGTTGGCTCTCTCTGCTTCATGGTTGTCTCAAGATGTGAACTCTCAGCTACTGCTCCCACCTGCTGCTGCGCTCCCACCAGGATGCTCAGGGACTCTAACCCTCTGAAACTGTAAACCCCAGAGTAATGCTTTACTTCTATAAATGCTGCTGTGCTCCAGGATGGTCATGGAGTCTAACCCTCTGAAACTGTAAACCCCAGAGTAATGCTTTACTTTTATAAATGCTGCAGTGCTCCAGGATGGTCATGGAGTCTAACCCTGAAACTGTAAACCCCAGAGTAATGCTTTAACCTCTATGAAGTTGCCTTGGTCATGGTGGTTTATCAAAACAATAAAAAGGTGGTTAAGACAGGTGGTTTTTCCAAACACTGCCTCTGAAAGTCAAAGCTGATTCCTAATCACACAGAGACAAACCCAAGTGGTAATCCAGTGTTTCTCTAGCTTACACTTTGGTTTGCTGCATACAGTGCAGTGTTGAAGCCTTTACTGTTCCTACAATATCTGTGATTCTAAAAAATGCCATGAGCAAAAAGCTGATCTTGGGGAAATGTGAACAGAATCAAAGACAGCTACTTTACAAAAGTCAATAGACAAGAAAGATTCATGTTGAATAAATGCTTCTCCAGCATCATCTTAACTAGCAAGATGTTGCTGACTCTAATGAACTAAAGAGTAGGTCTACTTGAGTTGGGAGAAGAAAAAGACAGGAAATGTTGGCAAGAAACAAGAACAATATGGATAGTCTCACAGTCTTAGTCAATTGCCCAGATAAAACCTAACCTGGACAAGTCATGAAGTCTGTTACTGGAGACTAATCTGCCTTGCCTGCCTATTTTCTGCAAAGTACACATGTGTACACATATATGCAAACATAAACATACACATAAGTATCTAGTAAACCTGGAGTGCATTCTCAGTATGTTCCCTGGACTCACATTTCCTAAGATAAATAACTCCAGCAATTATAATAAATTTTATTTATAAGATTTTGTTTACAAATGAAAATGTTATAAATAAGAAATGTTTATTTATAACATGTCTTCATTTTCATATAATATATCCTTCCAAAAATAGAAATAGGCAACTTAAAAAAAGATCATCAGAAATCCTACCACAAATCACTACTCCAAATTTAAGGTTTTATTAAAATAAAATACTCCATTAAAAGGAACAATGAGGAAATTTTCAATTTTTTTCACATTAAATTTCAATTCTTTTTTTCCAAGATAACAATACTAAATAAATTTTGATTTGAAAAGTCCTTAGAATTTATTTCTCTTAAAACAATAAAAGTCAGAAAGGTCTTGGGAACACTTTAGTGTTTGTTAACTTCTCACTTTTTTCTAGGCTGAGGAGAAAATCTTGCCTATGATAATCTCCTCCTGGCACTCCTCACTGAAGTCTAAAAGGAAGTGAGTTCAGTCTCCTGCTTCCTAGGGAGAATTTCCACCCCTTCCGGAAAGCAGGAGTCACTGAGGACATCAGCCCATGGCAGATGTCAGGAGTTCCCACTTTCAGAAATGAGCAGCCAATATGATGTGGAAATTAAGGTCCCTACGCAGGAGAAACTGACTCAACCCCTGGTGCAGTCGCCTCCAGCCCGGAACTTTCCTGGAGACAGGACTATTGAACACATACAGGACCAAACTGTAGGGCTGGTACTTAACACCTCTGCCTGAGACTGCTACTGAGGCCAGAAGGTCCAGCTTCTCCACTCATCATAGAGACCACGTCCTCTCTTAAACCCACATTGCTCAGAAGCAATATGGGAGAAGTTCTTGTCACATCTCGGACATTCCGTTTATTTGACTTTTTAATATTTTCTTTATTTTTCTTTTATGTGTATAGGTGTCTTGACTGCATGTATGTCTACGTACCACATGCTCTATGCACCACATGCATGCAGTGTCCACAGAGGCCAGAAGAGACCACGTCAGATTCTGTGGAACTGGCATTGCAGACAGTTCTAAATTGCAGGTGGGTGCCAGGAACCGAACACAGCTCCTCTGGAAGAGCACCAGTTCTTTTAACCACCGAGCCATCTCTCTAGCCCCCATTTATTTGCTCTAAAACAGAACACTGTGCTCAATCACAATCATACAAAAGATTTTGTTATAACCCGAGTCATGTTTGTGGCAGCATCAGTACACATTCAGGGCTTGCATGTACTATGCTAAAACTTCAAATTTGATATGTATGGCATCCCTACCTAGTGTTTCTCTTCTTATCCTCATTCTTCAAATGAGAAGACTGAGGTTAGGAAGTGAATCCCACGTCTATGATCAAAAGGAAGTAAAAGAACCAGGATAGGATCCCAGGTACTCTATCAACAACAGTCCGAATTCATGAAAAATTAACTGGGTTTCTGCACAGATGAGAAGACCTGGGTAACTGCATATACAGTAAGTACCTCTTAATTTTGCTCAGCTCACATTCATTTCATACCTCACTTGCTTGGAAGAGGCAGGTATTGAAAAAACAAAGACAGGAAGGAGCCAATCCACAACTAATGCGAGATAAGCCCTGGCAGCAAATAGGGAAATTAAGAAATCCCACAAAGCCAGACACTCCCTAAATACCCAATGCAAAGCATTAGTCAAACAAATCATAGCAGCCTGGACTACACAATGAGTGATAGGCAAAGAAAAAGGTTGTAAGGATTACAATAAAAACTTATATTGAAGAAAATTTAGCCAGAAAGATGGCTCAGCAGGAAAAAGCACTCGTCATCACACCTGGTGACCTAAGTTTGATCCCTGGGTCCCACATGGTAGAAGAGAACCAACCCTCAGCTGTTTTCTGACCTCCACATGCATGCTGTACGTGCACTGTGCACATACATGTGCATAATAAATAAATAAATGCAATAAAAAAATTAAAGAATTCAGATAACTCTTTCGAAGCCTAAGAGATGGGGCTCAGCAGTTAAAAGCACTTGTTGATCTTGTAGAAAACCCGGGTTCAGTTCCCGGCACCCACATGGCAGCTCACAACTACCCTACCCGTAACTCCAGGTTCAGGAGATCTGATGCCCTCTCTGGCCTCCTCAGCCATCGGGTACACAAACATGTGGTACACATACACGCAGGCATTCACACAAACACATAAAATAGGAACAAATAAAATCTTTGTTTTTAAAAATAACTGATTAAGAAAACAGGTTAGGGGCTGGAGAGATGGCTCAGTGGTTAAGAGCATTAGCTGTTCTTCCAAAGGATCCGAATTTAATTCCCAGCACCCACAATGGCAGCTCACAATTGTCTATAGCTCCAGTTCCAGGGGATCTGGCATCCTCACACAGACATACATGCGGGCAAAACACCAATGCATATAAAATAAAAATAAATTTTTAAAAAAAGGAAAGAAAACAGGTTAAAAATGGAAAGGAGGAGTACACATAAAATTTAAACATCCTAGAATAGCTTCTTCTTTGGGAAAACCAGAAGGCAGGTTTGTCTGTAGAACTCATCAAGCTGACACATGATCAACTATTATACTACTTAATTAGACACTATGACTCAGGATCAAGAACACAGTCCAAGGAGGGCTGCCGAAACTAAAATAGATCAGCAGCTAGTCCAGACTTCCTGAGTCTACAAGATTTACGTTTAGTAGGGAAATCAGCTCCAACTCTGACTGGCTGACGACTCTGCCAAGACAGACTGATGTTTGAACAGTAACACCCTACAGCCATCTGTCACAGTACTTACCCGTGTCTCACAGAGTTCAAACCCCCTTTGCCTACCTTCAATCCATTCACTATAGGCCGTCACGGAGAACTTCTGACCATCCAAGGTATAAAATTCTCCTTGAGCCAGGGCCTTCCCGCCAGTACTATGGTTTTCATAGTTTCTCACGGATTCATTGCAGGAGGAACTTCCACCATCAATGACACCAACTAAAGCCCAAGCTTGCCTATAAGGAAAACAGCAAGCACATCTGGTCATTTGTCACAGAAATGACCCAAGCCCCAGCCATGGATATAGTGGGAGGCTGGTTTTCAACATCTGTATTTCATTTCTCACTTTTCCCATGAGGCTGCAGTTTCTAGGCTTTTGCTGAAGTAACTGACGTCACAGAAGCAAATGCACCTGATTTTCAAAAACTTGTTTTTCCAGCTCACTCACAGGTAAAACAGCAATGACTATGGCATCAGTTAATCATGGACTTCCTTCCTGGACGGACGGATGGACGGACGGATGGACACACACACACACACACACACACACACACACACACACAAGCATGTGTCATGCTAGACATAAATTCCTTGCTATCTCCTAAAAAGACTGCCATCTGCTCTCTTGTAGTGTTTGCTGGTTGTTTTTGTTTTTGAGACAGGGTCTTGGGTAACCGAGGCTGGCGCTGAATTATACAGTTGGGAGAATGATCTTAAATTCCTGACCCTCTTGCCTCCATGACCAAAGTCCTGGGACCGCCATCACACCTGACTTCTCAATTTGTTTTATTTTTTTGTTTGGTTGCTTTCATGATATTTCTAGGGATGGAACTCATGGCCTGGAGGCTTTAAAAGTTAATGCTGGGGAGTCTGGGAACCTGGATGTTCAAGTAGATCAACACTGAGTTAACAGTAGCTCTCAAGCCTTAGCATCAGAATGACTTGAGGGAAGAACTCTTAAATCAGATCACTGCCCCACTCCCCCCCTCCCCCACCACGGCCTGAGAATCAGAGGATCAAAGAATCCTCATGTCTAGCAAATTTCCCAGGGATGCCAAATGATGCTCCTAACCATACCCTGAGAACACTTAGGTTCTAGGGAGGGGGCTCAGTCAGTAGAGATCCTGCTGGAAAAGCATAAAGACCTAAGTTCAGATTCTTACCACCTCATAAAAGGCAGGGTCCAGTGGCACACATCTGTGATCCCACTGTTACAGAGGCAGACACAGGCAGATCTCTATAGCTTACTGGCTAGTTACCCTAGGCAAATCTATGAAGTCCAGGTTCAGTGGAAGGTCCTGTCTCAAAATATGAGGTGGAAAGTGATTGAGGGAGACACTAAAGGTTGTTCAAGGGCCTACACACACACACACACACACACACACACACACACACACACACACACACACATACACACACCTTATTTAGAGGTCACAGTTTACAACAGTAATTACCACTCTTTTGACTGTTGTCCTACGAAAACCTGATCTAAGACACCCTGAGCATTAGCAGTTTTTAATGTCTGTGTATTTCAGTGATTCTCAGTGGAGAATCACTGAGTTTGAAGTTTCTAAACATCCTTAAATAAGCCACAGAATTGCTATCCAACAAATTTTCAATTTTACAAACAATTACCTGTAGAAAGCAATGTGTTTTTAAAATGCCATCTGACTTCCACAATAACAAATATTTAATGGACTCGCCCCAGCTTGTATCCAAAGTTAGTCAAAGAAAAAATGTATAGCAACAAAAGCCAGGAAACTTGCCTTAAGCCCCCTGGTTCAAACATGAAAAGAAAAATGTGAACTTCATACTTTGAGGAAAAAAAAAATACTAAATGTAATCTATGCCAGACAGATGGCTAGATACTCAGAGAAAAAGTGCACTAAAGCCAGCCTCCAGCCTTCCAAGTCCCACAGCTGCCCCAGTGAGGATTAGGGGCTGAGAACCAGTCAGAGCTGTTTATATCCCTTGATACAGCAGAAAGGATCAAACAAAGACTGTCTCAACTATTATCTCCCAGCAGAGAGGAGAGGAAGAATGTCAGAGGCTCCTTTCCTGCCCAGAACTGCTTCAGCAACTGTAAAACAATGTTCTGCTCTATTAACATTATCTCAAGAACACTCCCACTTCCTCCTCCACTTGTGGGAAATTTCAATGCCCTAGAACACAATCTTCAAGGGGTGCCTGCTTCGGTACACTGGAGATAATGCCAATACCGTGGAAGGCTGGTGAACACCATTCTAACGTCTCCATTAACCGAGCAGGGATATTTTAAAGGGAATTTAGAGAGCACTTCAGTAGAGGGAAGAAGCAAAGCCAGGACAGTTATGGCGACACAAGACCAGAAGCAGCGATGACACAGAGGAGCACAAGCTGTCACCGCTGCCACTGCCACACCAGGAAACAAAGGAGGTGCTCCGGTTTGGATCTTCAGTGTTCCCCCAAAGGCCCAACGTGTTGGAGGCTTGTTTTCCAGCCAAGGGGGCTATTCAAGGGTAGTTGAACCTTTAAGAGATGGTGGGGAGAGGGGGGTTGGGCTGGCCAGGTAAGGGCTGTAGAGAAGTTAAGAGCACTGGAGGAACAGTCTTAAGTACCCTGCACCTATAGGAAGCGGCTCACAACCTAGCTCCGTGGAATCTGACACCCTCTTCAGGCCTCTGGGGACACAGACATGGAAACGAACACAGACACATACCTGGGGATAGACACACACACACACACACACACACACACACACACGCACACGCACACGCACGCGCACGCACACGCACACGCGCGTGTGCGCGCACACACACACACACACACACACGTATACACGTGCACATGTCACTGGGGACATGCCCTGGCATGGCTTCATCCACCCCAGGGCCCCTCTTCTCACTCTGCATCCTAGGCATCATGGGGTAAGCAGCTTTACGCACTATCACTACTGTGATTTCTCTGCCTTGCCAAAGGCCTAAAGCCACAGGGCCAAGGGACCATGGAATGAAATCTGTCAAACTGTGAGCCAAAAGTAAGCTCTCCTTCTAAGTTAGTGAATGTCTTAGATATTTTGTCATGGTTACTGAAAGTTGACTAACACATTAGGCATCTAACTTTGCCAAGAATATGTTTCTACTCCTTGGTCTACGCATTATAGGAATGGGTGCACATGCACATCAGTAAATGGGTAAAGAAACAGTTACAGAAACACATCTGGTAGTAGGTTCAAGTTGGAAAGCCATTCTGATATCCACAGTAAACAAACTGTAGTATACTCATTCATAGAAAATAAACAATGGGGTAAGCTGGGCATGGTGGCACACGCCTTTAATCCCAGCCCTTGGGCAGAGGCAGGCAGGCATGAGTTCAAGGCCAGTCTGGTCTACAAAGTGAGTTCCAGGAGAGTCAGAGCTACACAGAGAGACCCTGTATTGGAAAACAAGAAATAAATAAATAAGTAGGTAGATAGATAAATAGATAAATAAATAAAACAATGATGTAAAAAAAAAAAAAAAAAAAGGCCAGCCCTATGTGCAGCAATATGAACAGAACTCATGTGAGCAAGAATAGCCAGACACAAACTATTTAGTCTCCTACCATTTATATGAAGCTCAGAAAAGGACTAACCTAACCCTTAGTGTGTTCTCTACTTCAGGTGAATGCTTATCTTTGGAGAGGAAGGAATGGTTAGAGCCTAGCAGTGGTGGTCGGAAGGAATGCTGACAAGCTTTTGTTTCTTGGCCTGAGTGGTGACTACATGAGATCGCCTTGTAAACTACCATTAAGCTGTGTTGTCTTATTTTAGCACTTCTCCATTTGTGTATCAGAGTAAACCCTCTGAGGCTTTGCTCCTGATAGCCTGTGTCTAGACAGCCATTCTCTGCTACCTAGACAGCACACCCCTCAAGTCCTGAAGGCCTCTTGCCTCTGCAGCATGCCTAGTATTTCCCCAGGCCAGCTTTTGGCTGTTGGTTTTCCTTCTTGTGTTTTGGCATCTCATAAGAAAAAGTGAATAAGAAGCAATTCAAGATGATAGCAGACCTCTTTCCTTCACTAACATCATCTTCAAGAGTTTCTGTGGACAACACTGTGCCTAGGAGAATCTAAGTGGGTCATTTCAGTGCGCAGTTTTGAGACCCCTATTTCTGTCACTGTAAACATTTCCCAAAGTTCCTAAGAACATTCAGCAGAATTACAACTTCAGGCTTTCTCTCTCTCTCTCTCTCTCTCTCTCTCTCTCTCTCTCTCTCTCCTTCCCTCCCTCCCTCCCTCCTTCCTTCCTTCCTTCCTTTCTTTCTAATTAAATGGTGAGCCAGTCACTTCCCTCAGCCTCCAGACAGTATTAGGAAATCAAGGGAGATTAGTAGAGAATTAGTAGCGATAACTTCTGTATGAATGATTAGCTTAGCTCTCCAACTTTTGGCTGCCTCTCCTATGCCAGAATTCGACAGAACTGAGCCAATGAAGCAAGTGGAATTAAAATAGCATGTAAAGGATTCCAGTCATATTATCATGCAAAAAATTCCAAAAGAGAAAGAAAAAGAGACCTAAGCCTGCCTACCCCTTAGGGCTTTTATGACAGGCTTTCCATGGAACTGTGCCCTAACCTCTCAGCTGCTCAGTTGTCTCAATTAGCCTAGGCCTCAAGCATCTTCAGTCTTATTATGTTCAGAAGGTAATGGTAAGAGGAAGTCTCTTCAGAAGCAAATTATCTTCATTCTCCTGAGTGTTTTTTAGACCCTCATCTCTGTGTTTTCCACTGGCCTTAAAGACAATTCACAAAGAGCTTCATAAATCAAAGCCAAGACTGTTCTTCTGTGTACCACATCTAGTAGTTTAAAACATGGTGCAAAGAAGAGGCAGTCTGCTGTACCCATAGGGAAGGTCTTCCGGAGTGGCCATGCAGCCAGCTAAAGCAGCAGCAGCTGTCTGGGGTTCTCTGCCCACCTTCTCTGCTTTCACAGGATACAAACTCCACCGCAGAGCTGGGAAGGGAGGAACAAGGTCTACCTACCTGTAGCCCAGCCCTTGGATCAGCTTACTTCCCAACCGGTCCTGGATCATCTGGATCGTTCCCTGCAACAGGCTCTTGACTGCTGAATCTCCAACAGCAATAGCTACAATCCGACCGGGATCCTGAGCTCTCAAAAATTCCTGAAGTCGCCGGCTCTCATTGTGGTACTCGTGGGTATCAAACTTCTCATATTCCAAAACTCTGGCTGTGTCTTGGTCAATGACCCTCACATTAAGGCCCCGGGAAAAGTCCTTTTCAAAGGCATAGGAGCCAAAGGGCAAGCCTGAGGAATGCAGAGTCCTTGCCAGCATCGTCCATGATGTCCTCCGTGCCCCATGTAACTCCAGTATCCCACCAGCCTCCACGCCAATAAACTTTTTGCCAAATGTTGGCATACTTTCACCTTCATCTGACTTGCCATACAAGGTAATTGTCGCTTTGGATCTATAGCGACATTTTTCTGCTCCAATATGAAGCGCCCCACCATCCTGGATCAGGATGTAACGAGTCCTCAAGGTAACGTTTCTGGATCCATCTTTATCATCCCCAAACACAAGCAGTCCTGCAAGGAACAACACTACTTGAACCTTTGGAACTGTGTTCAGACTAGCAGCTGTGGGTCACTGGGGATGGGCCATGGCCCCCGGGCTCCAATCCCAGCTGTTTCCTGGCTGCCATCATGATGTGACCAGGTGCGAGCTCCTCAGAGGAAAACGCCCCGGTCTCCATGTCTCCCCTGCCATTGTGAACGGCACCCTCTGGACCTCTGAGCCCAAATATACTCTCTTAAGGCACTCCTGTAAGCACTTAATGCCAGCAACGAGAAAAAATTGTGCATCCCTTTGTATTTTGTCTTTCTTTTTTTGAACAAAATCTACTACAGCTATTCTATATGAAGAACAGCAATGACGCCCACATCACAGAGCATCCCTGGGGCTCCCACAGACAGGGACGTCACCTACCTCCATCCTGAATGACTATAGAATTCACTGTAGCATCTGAGGTCAGGCGGAACATATCCCCTTCCTTGATAACAACGTGTTTTGCAGAATCTTGTCCTGGATCCCAGTTCCTGAGACGAGGGTTTTGATCTGGACAATTCTCTACAAAACAACACAACCCTGATGTAGAATCCAATCCAACAAAGTGCAAGAAAACCACATGACCAGCCAAGGCCAAGAATTGCTGTCATTGAGTACAGATCTGCATGGAAAGTGCAGAGACACTGATCTCCTGTCCCTGAAATGGAAATCCCACCCGTTCCCAAAAAGAAGAGGTATGATTTCTTTACTTCAATATATTAAATAAAAAAAAAAAAAGTTAGCACAAAACTAAGTCATCACCTGGTTTAGGCCAAACTTCACAAGATAAAAATGAAGTTCCCCTGACTACCTAGTTTGGAAATAACAGTAAGAATAAATTTCTTTTAGACCCACACTATAAAGATGTTTTAGAAAAGAAAATAATAGGCTGGCAACGGAGCCCACTGGCTAGTTTATCATGCCTGAGGTCCTGGATTTGATTCCCATAATTTCAGCCAAACAGACACATTCATTCTCTCTTTCTCTCTTTCTCCACCCCCCCCCAAACCTGGACTAATGGAAACAGAAACTGCAGAAATTTCTAACATGTATGTTAGATATTCAAAAGTTTCTTCCTACACACAGAGAATCAGAAAGTAGGCAGCAAGAGCACCTCTTTCCCCACATGGACACTATGGACACTTCCTCAGCAAAACTACAGAATGCAAGGGGCTAAAACCATGACCTCTCATTTTCAGAGATGAGGAAACTGCAGAGCGGAGAAGCCCAAACAAAGATTAGTTAGTGAGTGTAGTGATGTGGAAACTCCCTGAAGAAATGAGGTCCGTTAACTTGCAGTCTTCCTAACCAGAAGTGTGGCTTGTCTCCTGAATAGTAGATAATAAAATGGCTGCTGTTTATGTATGAAATACTTCTAGGGGAAAGAAAATCATAGCTTTACTTTTGATCAGTTAACAACTCAAGATTTGCCAGAGATCATTTTGTCCACTCTATAGCAGATACTGTGAATTTTGTAAACTATTGAGGGGGGCGGGCATATTTCTGCAGGTCTATAAACCAGCCTGGGAGAAAAGCCATCATGTTTGAAATAAATAAATGACAAATAATGTGGTTCTCAATTTAGGTGAAAGTGTCCTCAGACAATAGAAGAAAAAGCTGGGGGTCCAGAGGCAGCTTCACAGACTCAGACCCCAAAGGGTGGAACTTAGTACTTAAGTAGGAGGAGCATGAAGGGGAGACAACAACACACGAAATGTTGGGGCTGGGAGGCGGAACAATGAACAATGCTTCAGAGAGTGGACCGCTCTCACAGAGTCCGGTTCTCAGCACCCACATTAGCTCACAATCGCCTGTAACTACAGTTCTGAGGGATCCGATCTGCTCTTCCGGCCTCTGTGATTAACCCACACATGTGGCATTCCCTCACACAAATACACACACACACACACACACACACACACACACACACACACACACACACATAAGCATAAATTAAAAACAATAAAAATAAACCCATTTCAAAAAGACTAGAAGGAATATATATATATATATATATATATATATATATATATATATATCCCACCATCCTCGTCCATTACTCAAGTCAGCTGTATTTAAATTAAGCACCTGTGTTTAAATTAAGCAAAGGTAGGAATGAAAGGCATATGCTTGAGGACAACAAGGAGAAATACTGTGCCGGGGCTGAAGGCTCATGTGTGATAGTGGAGACTCAGATAAAGAAGAAAGCACTCTAAATTTGCCTTTGAACCTGCACACCCAATGCCATAATTGTCCCATTTCTCAGTGCTTAAGTGGCCTATGCTGCCACTCTGAAGTGACAGCAACTAGAATTCAATTAGTCTCACTAAGGCCTTGGCAATTATTTGATGAGATTATTTTTCTCATACCAGATGCATAATTACTATTTAACTCTTCACACAATTCATTCTAAACCATTATACTAAAGGCAATCGTTGGAAACGGTGGGGTAGCTCAGTGGTAGAATGCTTGTTTAGAACAGAAAAGGCCCAGAGTTCAACCCCCAGCACTACAAAAAAAATAAGATGACTTTTCTTCAACCTCCCTATTTTCTCATAAAACGTAGAGCTGGAATTCTCCAGAGTGTTAGGTAAGAAGCAAATGTCACATGTCACAAGCTACTGAGAAGGAATTCCAATCTGTGGAGACCTGAAGTCCATTGTAAGAGTTACGCAATTCCTCTTCATTGCTTGTAATTAATTCCTAGAGAGCACACTCCATTAGAAATATCACCCAAAAAAGTTTCCAGAGTTGTTCCTTCCAATAAAATATTCCTAAATGAGAAAATGTAGGATGTGCAGAAATCATTAAAAATCAACTCGCCAGCCCCATCTCCTAGGCACATTCATAAGAGCAAAAGCCACAGTGAGGCTGACCATAAAACACTCCAGCACACTAGATCTTCCCAGCAATCATCTCCACTTGTACTGCCAACATGTGGGACTAACGAGCACTGACTCCAGGACCCACATCTGCAGCCTCGTGTTTTAGATGGACTAAGAAAATCCCAAGGAAAGCCACAGATTGCAGCTCTGATTTCCCACTAGTCTGGCATCCCGCTCCTGACGATTATTTGGAAAATGTGAATCAGAACTTGGTTATTGTGTTTGGAACCTGGAATAGAAAGTCAGTACTGCAGGCAAGGGAAATCAATGTTATAAATTCCCAGTGTGGCCAGCTGGCTTGGCCAGCAAAAATGTGGACAGGCTCCTCTCTCTTACCCCTGTTTATTCTTTTAGAAATGTTGGTAACTACTTCCTCCAGGACTTTAAATTGACACAATCCCTAAAGTACCCTGAAAACCAAAATAAAATAATATTTGTAAGTTTTACAAAGGGCAAAGGGGGCCTCAACTGTTACACTATTATATCCAGTTAAGGAGGCTTCTCCTTAGACAAAAACCTGTAGTAGACTTTGTTCAAAAAAAAAAAAAAAAAAAAAAAAGACAAAGGAGTACTCAACTCAGGTAGTAATGGTCTGGGGCCTCTGAGTTTTACACCATTCCATGGGCATTTCTATGAAGCTGTTGCTACTGTTTATTGAAAACATACTGAAGTTGACGGGCAACATGTTTCTCCAAAACCAATCAAAATAAATTTATTACCATTAAATAAATTCATTCTCTCATTCTCTCATTCTCTCATTCTCTCATTCTCTCTCTCTCTCTCTCTCTCTCTCTCTCTCTCTGTGTGTGTGTGTGTGTGTGTGTGTGTGTGTGTGTGCGCGCGCGCGCATGCACACATGCTCCTGAAGATCAGAGAGTGGGTCACGCATGGAGACAAGAGAGTAACCCAGAGAGTCACCCCTCAGTCAGGCTAGGCTGGCTCCATTCAGAGTCAGGAATCTTTCTGGTCCCACCTTCCCAGTGCTGGATTACAAACACATGCGAACATACCGAGTTTTGTTTTTTTAAGACCTTTTTTTTAAAATTTTTATTTATGTGTGTTTGTTTATGAATGTATGTCATGTGTATGCAGGAGTCCAATGAAACCAGAAGAAGGTATGGGATCCCCTAGAGCTCAACGTGGTTGTGGGCCACTGTCCTACCCCTTGTAGATTTTGGGAACTAAACTCAGATCCTCACCAACTGAATTACCTCCTCAGCACTGATCATTAAATTTCTGACCTGACTTCTTGACAAACAAATGTCACTTAAGAAATGAAAATTCCCTGTATGATATTTAGCCATGAACAGAATGGGTGGGACTGGACAAATGTATCAACTCACACACACAGATAGACGTTTCTTTTAAGGATACACTCCATAACTCAAAAGTATTTTACACTGTTTATCAAGCCTGTTTCATATCACAAAACAGTTTCTCTTTTAGTCACTTGTTGGTTTTTTTAAAATGAAGTCCACGTTATCACTATATGTATGACCAAATAAACATATTTCAATCCAGAACTCACAGCTCCCACAAAGTACAATCCTGCACTCTCACAAATTAGTAAAGAACATTTTAAGAGATGCTCCAAGAACAACTTGAACCCTGAGACACAGTGGGGAGCCAAAAATGCTAAGAAAGCCAAGCCTTCCCATTTAGTTTCCCACAGATCCCTCAAACAACTGCTCTCATTCACAAGACGTTACACCTCATCCTACCTGTGGATTAGGCAGTTAGAGCCAGCCTAAGCACCACAAGGTTTTTTTCCTTTAAAAAAAAAGTATCCTACTTCCTCTCCTTAGCTCTTCTTTTAGACTATGCTCTCTCTATGTGCACGCACACACATGTGCATGGGCACGCAGTACATACCATCTGGAGCATATTTTGAGGATATTCCCAAAATGACTGCAAGCGCCACAAAAAAAGAGAAGCTGGTTATCGCGAAGCAGATGAAGGTGTTCTTGTGTCTCTTCTGCTTCCGGTTCTCCCTGGACGTTTGCTGCTCCTCTGAGGAGAAAGCAAAGGTTGCTGGGGCTTCTTGGCTGGTGGAGGTCAATTTGGCTGAAGCGTGGTTCTTTGGAGGAGGAGGAGGACGTAAGGGAACCACCTTGCCAGGAACATAACCAGGTGAGCGATGGCCGTTTCCGTTTTGAGGTTGCAGGAAGGCAGGGGAGTGTCCCCTGGAACCAGCGGCATACATGATACCTTGTCACTGTGAAAAGGAAGAGAAGGTTTTACACTGTAATGGCTTTAAAACTTTGTTTTGAGACAGGGTTCTGTAGACCAGGGTGGGCTAGAACTTAATATGTAACCCTCAAACAAATCTACAAGGAGGCACCATTATCCCCATTTTGTTCATGAAAAAGCTGAGCCCTAGAAAGAGATTCACACTGGCCCAGGCACCTGCTCTAAAGATTGACCTCTTAACAGTTTGTGAGGGCATAATCAGAACCTAACAGCCCTCAAACAGCATGTTAATCTCTGGAATCTTCCATGAATAAGTTCAGCCGACTAACCATATGGGATTTTTTTTTTTTTAAGCTGAGAAAAAGTGTCACACACAAAGGCCCTCCTCTCTATGTTCATTATAGTCAGCACTAAGAACAAGTTGGGGATGAAACTGTTAATTTGGGGGGGCAGGAGGGAAAGAATACAAAAGGGAAGGGGGAGGAAGGGAAGAGCCAGCTAGCTCTACCATATAATGTCTTGCTACGGTAACTGTTGATAACTATGATGTGCTTAACAGCTTCAGAAATATGACACCCAACCTCGTCCATCATATTCTTTCCTTAACAACCAGAGCATCCCAAGTCACCTGGCTGCATCCAATACCCTCACAATAAATTTCCCATGCCTACTACCAAATAAAGAAGAACTTAGTTGTGCAGGGAGCCACCAAATGACTCCCAACAATCAGCAAACCCATTAAACATAAAAGGGCCCACTAGTAAGTAGTTCCAGGACCCAAATGACATGGAAATGAGTGGGGAACACAAAGGAAGTCTAATCAGGAATTGGTCATGAGTTTACATGAGGCAAGGACCATTATCTGAGTCAGTGTGTCTGTCAAAATGACTCGGTCTCTGGGGCTCGATGTGTGAATAAAAGCCATTGTTTAGATGAGGCTTAAAGTCATTATTTAGTTGAAGCTTACACTTAAGACAAAGAAAAAACACTGCCATCCAAGGTGCTATTAAAGAAACTGCTGGATGTACCACGCAGCAGACTCAAACAACGAACACAGCCAAGCAGAGTGGGACAAGGAGAAAAAAAAGCCGTCCATTAACAAAAGGGATAGAGGATGTTCCTGAGTGCCAGGTTCACTGGGAGGGGACACAACTGTGATGATCTGCTGTGAAAGGGGCGGGGTCGATGCCCCTGGAGCGTCCATCCTTCCGCCTCATTGTCTCGGGGGTGAGAAGGCTGGCGTTATTTGTCAAGCTGAAGAGCCCTTTTGGGGGATAATGTTTCACACCAGATGTAGCCACAAAAAATAAAAAATAAAATAAAAAGCAGTGAGAGGCTCGGGGGAATCACCAATCCACTGGAAATAACAAGCTAACATGTCCTCAATGTCACAAAATGGCAACTTCACATGAAAACTCAGAAGGCATCTGCCATAAATGAATCCTTCTGAATCCATTAGCCCACTGGCTGAAAACTAAAAATGAGCTACCATTCTTGTCCTCAAAAGAGAAATAGTACTTCCATGATATTTTAGAATAAACAACGCAAAAAAAAATCTTATTTTCAATTCATAAAAATCATTAAAATTGTAAAACAAACATGTTTCCTTCAGGTTTCATTTCACATTGATGGATTTACTCTAGACATGGTACAATGAATACATTACTTTAAAAAATATTGATTGCCACTTAGGGATCTAAATTATTCATGAAAACGATGTCTCACGAATTCAGGAGGCAGCGGTGCTGACACCGTCTTCAGAGGAACGCCGGGGATCAGACAAAAGCTTCGCAGCATCCTCAAGGAATCTAGCTCCCAAACTCAGTTTTAAATCACTTGCTTGGAAGATAAGGCAAAATCCAGCCAGGAAATACTGCCAAAATGTGTTCAGCCTCCCAAACCCTCAACAATAGCTATTTAACCCTGAAAATCCTGTATCAAAAGGGCACTGAAGTTTCCTCGGGCATTCCAGCTTCAGTGTGAGCATCGGGCGCAGTCTGGGTTTCACTGGAGCCTCAAGTATTGCTTTAACCATGTGGGCTGGCATTAACAGTCTTGTTTGACTTATTACCAAGTCTTTTGAGCAAATATTTTTAAGTCATCATATAAGTAAATACTCATAAGATAATTATTTCAAGGACTTGTGAAATATCATCAAACACCAAAAAATTAAGGTTTAAAAACTGTGGAATAAACATCTGATCTCTACATGAAAGACTTGGGTATTCCCATTGTGGATGGCTTGCTTATTTCAGGGGCTGTGCTATGCCGTAGTAGCCTTTAAAAATGTACAGGTGTGTGTATGTGTGTGTTCCAAGTATAATAGGGCACATATTTACTCCATGTATATATACACATGCACACACACACATACTGGAAGGAAAAGGGGTGGGTAAAAATCTGTCTGATTTTGTGTTAAGTTTGGTCCCAGAAAATCTGTTCAACTACAGATTTCTCTATTTTTCTCTCTCTTCACATCTCTCCTCTCTCTCCCCATCTTTTCTCCCTGTACCCCCCACTCCCCACAGGAATTTTCTATTACTTCAGTATTCTTGAGGCTCTGAGAAACTTCACTAATCTGTGTCACTGAATGCAACTGGGAGAAATTCAGAATATTATTTCAAGGGGGAAAAAGTCAGTTCGTGTTTAACTACTACAAAATACAGTTCTGACCTGACGCTTGCTGACTGATAGGTTGCTTCACATCTGCAAGCAGGAACTCTACAAACCAGTTGGCTAAACGTTACCCTTTCACAATGGGCCATAATGGTTTCAATCACACAGCATGAAATAAGGTAGACACCAAGAAAAAAAAAAATGGAAAACCTTCCCTTCGACTTTTTGTTGACAGGAAGAAATGATGAGGCGGATCAAAGGGAAAGCCCTCCATGTGGAGACACCAGACGCACGCCGCAGGTGCTTATCACAGAGTGATAGAGGACGCTTTGCTCCCATTCTGTATCATTAGTCTCTGAAATCACCCAGCCCTTCCGCCCACTGTAGAGGCTCCCACTGTCCTTCATCAGACATGTACACATCCAATCATACTGAACACTCAATTAGAATCCAAAAGCCAGGGGTGGTGGTGCACACCTTTAATCTCAGCACTCAGTGGGCAGAGGCAGGCGGATCTGTGTGAGTCTAAAGCCAAGCCTGCGTGAGATCCAGGAAAGCCGAGGCTACACAGAGAAACCCTGTCTCAAGGAGAAAAAAAAATGCAATCCTTTTGTTTTGTTTATACTCTTTCAAGTTCCTCCTATAACGTATGTGTGTGTGTGTGTGTGTGTGTGTGTGTGTGTGTGTGTGTGTGTGTGTGTGCTGGGATTAAAGACATGTGCCACCACTGCCTGGCTCCTCCTATGATTTTAAAGAGAATCTACTTTTTTGGTTTTGGTTTGTTTTTTGGTATGAGTGCTCTGTCTGCACATATGCATGCCAGAAGAGGACATCAGATCCCACTGTAGATAGTTGTCAGCTGCCATGTTGGGTGCTGGGAATTGAACTCAGGACCTCTGGAAGAGAAGCCAGTGTGCTCCTAACCGCTGAGCCATTTCTCCAGCCCCGAGAGAATCTATTTTTTAAATGGAAATTTTAGGCTTCTAGAAACAGCCAAGATATCAGCATAGTCTAATCAAAGATTTCCTGAGTAAGGTAATAATGTTTGGAAAACAATCAACTGAATGGTCAACAATCTTTGCTTCTAAGAATGTTTGTGCAACTCATTAAATCTGGCGAGGCCATCTCTTTTATCAAGATCTTAGAAAATCTTTACAATGTAATCACTGTTATGTCTAAAATGTAAAAACATACAACACAAAGTAAAATATTCCGGGAAAGAGGTGTACACAAATTCTAAAAGCAAACAACATTCTACTATAGTCATCTGAACTTCTGACCCAATCAAGCTGTTGGCTCCCAGCTGCTTTGAATTTTCAATTAAGATTCTATATTCCCAACTTCCTGTCTCAGAAAGAGACACGACAGGGCTTAACAATCAAGTGACCATCAAGTCTGTACTTTGGCTTAGTTTAAAGGGATGACGTTAGGTGTCGCATCCAATTTTTCTTTAGCATTCAATTTTTCTTTACACAGAGATTGTGCCTGCTGCTAAACAATGCGCTCAGGCTTGAACACACAAAAGTGTTCAGTAAGAAATGAACTCAGAGCCGGTGGTGGCGCACACCTCTAATCCCAGCACTAGGAGGCAGAGGCAGGTGGGGCTCTGTGAGTTCGAGGCCAGCCTAGCTTACAGCCTGAGTCCCAGGACAACCAGGGCTACACAGGGAAACCCTTTCTCAAAGAGAGAGAGACAGAGACAGAGAGAGACAGAGACAGAGAGGGGGAGAGAGGGGGAGAGAGGGGAAGAGAGGGGTTGAGAGGGGAGAGAGGGGAGAGAGGGGAGAGAGGGGAGAGGAGAGAAAAGAAATAAACAGCACCCAGGGACTTTTTAGGCCCTTCCATTTCTCAAACTTCCAAGTATATACTTAAATATCATCAATGTCATAAATCTTTTGTATTTTAACACATATAGACTTCTGTGGAATGGAGAGTTTGGAAAGGGGGATGTGTAGTTTAGGGAAATATATTTTATACATTGCATTCCCAAAGCATACAGTATAAAATATGTTTTTCTAAAGTGAGGGAAGAATTCAACAGGAATCCCACGTCTATACATACAATGGCTACTTGGAAGAAAACAGCAGGTTGAAAGAGTTATGTGCACTTTCCTCTGAGATCTCCGATTTGAATGTGCACACCTCAGAGAACTGCAGGCCCTCCAGGCCATATACACTGCTACCACAGGACCACACTACGTACGCCAGGCCCCGCCACCTCCTCATCCGTGCCATGTCCGCCCTATCTCAACATCAGGGTATGTCGCCATCCCTGCAACTGCCTGGCTTTGAAACCTTAGCTGACTTTCACTGCGACCGGTTTACTTAGAGTGACCCTGTCTCACTGTCATGAAGCACTGTGTACCAGGCCACGGTCCCCGGGTGCAAGAGGAACAGATGGGCTCTGACTACAAATCCCCACCATGAAATAAAGGACAGAGATTCGGAAACTAATTATTTTATATTCCCATCTGCTTTCTCCACTCGATCAATGTAGACACATAGAACGAATGTCACCTGTCACCAAAATTAAGTACTAAGTATTATTCATATTATCTTCCTCACAAACAAAAACTCCTCTAGAAGATACTAAGGTTATTAACAACACTACAGGGAAACTGTAAGGAATCTTTCAAACTTCCAACCCTAAAAAGACCAACTTCACTTAAAAAAAAAAAGAAAGAAAAAAAAATCACTATCACTAATCATTTACATTGAAATAAGTATTTTTACTTCAAATTATTTTTCCTACTCCAAAAATCACTTTTCAATTAAGTTATACTATCCTAGAAAGCTATAGTCAGGGTATAGTAAGCACTTAAAAAACAAAAATTAGAAATAAGAGGCTGCCCTAAAAAAAAATAACAAAACAACTAAGTACTTACATTTAAAATAGTAAGTGTTCCTAGTGAAATTAGCAACCTAGGTACAATTTCACTGAGTATGTCCTTAACAAGTTATACTATAAAAGTGACCCTTAAGCATTTTAATTAATTCTTATGTCCCTGTTCGTCACGCCATATGAGGAAGCTGTCTAACAATAAATCTACTAAACAGCCCAACCCTAAGTCCTCAAGAGCTGAAACATGCTCAAGGCTGAGGTACACCATCACCCCAGTGTTAGGAAAAATACTGCCTATCTAGAGTGAGCAACACATCTAGCTAACACCACTTGCCCAAGCAAAAGAAAAGCAAAAGGGGCAGAGCACACAGGCATCCAGGTGGACTGTGGAGGGACAATTAAGAATGATGTTCTTCTAGAATAAGCTCCTGCAATAGGGCAAAGAGACCAGACCAAACCAAACTGGATTCAGTCACTCATGCTCCATGCCCCATAATCAACCTGTAATTAAAAGAAGGAAAAAAACAGGTCTCAAAACACAAATGTCCCCTGAATCCAGAGCCCTTGCAGTGAGAAGGACCTTCCTGCGGCTGTGCACAGAAAATGAGAACCTGCCTTAGGCAGAGGCTAGCCAGTCAGCTTTGACTGACTTCCGTTTCCTTCTTCCCATCCTACAGGGCCCGCTGTTCTGCAGAGTGAGAGCTGCCCCCATTCACAAATCCCTAATAAAAGCCAAGCAGATCCACGACTGTATATTGTGTGGTTCCTACTTCTGACAGAGCTCAAAGGTTCCTCAATCTGAAGAATTAGACAAAGGGGAAGAGTCATTTGCATCTCGGCCCTCGGCTGGCTGTTTCTTTTTATCCCCTTACTCTTCTTCAGAGTCCTTCCCTCCCCTGTTTCCCCCACACACACCGTTCATTCTCTTAAAAAGCTCCTTCCCCCCTTCCAAGGCTCCTTAGGCCAGCTCCCACCCTCCCCTCACCCTTGATCCCCATTGGCTAGAAAGACACAGAGGGGCTTCCAACCTGCTGACAGTGACAGATGGCTGGGCAGAGGCCCACAATGGAGGCCCCCATACGTCATCCCCTTGCAGCTGACCTTCCAAAGAAAAACCCAAAGCTGGGGTCTGACCTGGAGGAGGCTAATTTAATTAATACAGCAAAGGGCAGGGCTGCCAGCGGCCTGCCTTGGCTGGCTGCATTCTCTGCAGACTGCCTGGGATAACCCTTTAAAATGTTGTCTAAGAAGACGGCGCGGGGCGGGAAGTTATGTCGGTAGAGCTGAAAGGTAGGGAAAAGACTAAAAGAAGAGGTGTGCTTTGCACAGACGCACCAAAAGGTCATGACCTAGTGACACACTAACACTGAAATGCTATGACTCACAGAATAAAGACTATGCTATGGCCTGGTTTTCAGATCAAGGACGATTATCAATGATGCCCAAATTGAAATGATCCAGGCTACTCAATCATGAGACTGGAACCCATGTACACTAACCGCCCTTCACCCCCAAAAGAAGTTTTCTAATCAGAGAACACAAGAACAAATTCCTTTGTTTGTGTTTGTATTTTGAGACATGGTTTCTCTATGTAGCTTGGCTGTCCTGGAATTCATTATGTAAACAAGGTGGCCTCAAACTCAGAGATCCATCTGCCTGGGATTAAAGGTGTGCACCACCATCTCTTGACACAAGGGTTCTGCCTCACAAGAGAGACGTAGTGGTTACAACATACACATTTTCGCACGCACGCACGCACGCACGCACTCACTCACTCACTCACTCACTCACTCACTCACTCGTGCGCGAAGCATGCAGACATGCCTGTATATGCATAGATGGCCATCCAATCAAGAAGCTCCAAGTCTAGCACTAAGCTAAGGGTAGTGGGGAGATAATGTGAGTCAACATGTAATGACAGTTTGTGGTGGGACAAAGAAACTAGTTTGGTAGATCTGAATTTATACAATCTCATTCAGTTTCCATGAATACAACACACTTTGTGTTTCCTAAAAGCCCCATCGAACTGGTTCACCCAAATGTAGACCACTCCTGCCAATTCCCTTACCTTGTGAGTGTGCACTAACAGCCACCTCTGAGCTCTGACACTGAGGACAGCGCACAGCTCAACAACAACCAAGGTGGTTAGGGAAACCGCAGACCCAACAAGTCCCTTGTAGTCTTTGGATCCTGAAGGCATGATGTCACCTGTAGGTGAGTTCTAAGTCAGACTACAAGGCATACTCCATCTTCTCCCAGACCATGTGAAACCTTAGCCAAGCAAAGCGGCAATGCTACACCTTGTCAGCAATTGCCCTGATGGTCACCAGGACTGCATGCCTGGTACCCTGGAGTTGCTCCTCCCAAGAACAAGATGGTGGCTGAACTTCCAACAGCTAAACAAGGGAGGGCTGAAAACCTGAGAAGCATGATCAGCCCAGGTGTCCCAGACTCAGTAACAACAGCAACAAAAACAAAAACGACTAGAAGGTTCCAGGTCAAGGTAAGACAGCATGGTAACTGGGCAGCTAGGAAAAGTTAGCTACTGGCTGACCCTGGTGAAATGGCTGTAGGTCAGGCCATGCCGACATTTGGCCTTGTGAGACAGACCTTCAAATCCATCCCATTTCCTTTCACAGCTCACAGTGCTAGCTCCTCACCACGAACAGCCTTTATTTATATTTGATTATGCCATACGGTGGCCGGGGAGTGGTTATCAATGCATTCCCATTGAGCAATTAAAGCCACATCTTTAACTTCTTGAGTACAGTCTTTTAAGCTTCATATAGGACTTCACAGTCAGTCAACAAAGTCGGCTTTACAGCAGTGGCATTTCCAAAGAAAAGACACCCACGATGAATTTTTCTCATTTCTTCTGAAATGGGATGGGAGGCATTTTTTTTTCTGCTAATAATTCAAACTTGCCAAATATTCATTCTTTGGCAAAGAGTATTGGAACAAACAGCCAAAACCAATATAATGCCGAAGGCACCCAGTCTCCAAAATGAAAGCCAATAGCTAAGTAAAAGCTTCCAAATCAATAACTGGTTCACTCAAGAGACTCAGTATCCAGATCTGACCAAGAAGACACCTAGTTTGTGGTGTAGTAGGTTGTGTGTTTTAAGATATTTCATCAAGGGGCTGGAGAGATGGCTCAGCGGTTAAGAGCACTGCCTGCTCTTCCAGAGGACCAGGGTTCAATTCCCAGCACCTACATGGCAGCTCACACCTGTCTGTAACTCCAGTTTCAGGGGACTCAATACCCATGGCAAAACACCAATCACATTTTAAAAACAGATATTTCATCAAACTCAGAGTCAATAAGGGCAATTCCTTTCTCAGCGGCTCAATATGAATTGTCTTAAATTGCAATTCTTTCCAGCAACCACCCCCCAACAGCATTAACACAGTGCAAAAACAATTTTGGCACACTAAAGCTAAGACCATAATCACTCCTCAGCAACCTGTGTAGCATAAAATTCTCATCCACGTGACAGGTAGAAGGAGGCAGACATGGAGTTCAAGATCATCCTTTGCTGTATACAAGTTCAAGGCCAGCCTGAGCTACTTGAGACACTACCTCAAACAAGCAAACAACAACAAAAGCTCTTGTTAAATTTACTTTACTTCTACCTACTGTCCAAACTAAGAAGCAGTCTTGGCATGTAAAAAGGTCACCAGTTTCCACCTCGTAAAGACAATGTCTTGTTACAAATCTGTTTACAGAGGGGATTTCAAAACTGATTTGTCTCAGAGATCAAAGGACTAATTTGTAAGGAGACAGCAATTACAGTTTCCGGGTCTGTTTCTCTTTGTAAAGAGACGTTTTACTTGAGAGCCTATGCCTCCCTTATCTATATGATGCCATGTGCCTTGCCTAGTCTAAAACTGCAATAAAATATTTGCTGAACATAGCTCTTGAAAACCAGCATTAAAAGTTTCTCAAAATGAGCAAAGAGGAAAAAAAAAGAACACCCATACTATCCCTAGCATGCTTCTATTCTGTGATTCACAAAAATGTCTGTTTCCAGGAACTTGCTTCTTACAAAAAAGCGTACTTCTTCAATATTGCAAATTTGCATCCTGTTTAGAGAAACTGCAAGTAAAGCTAACGTTGTTACATGAAGTTCCTTATTTGACAGAAATGTATCACAAACATCACCTACTACATGCACCATATTATGGATAAATAAACATGGGAGATGAAAAGACATGGGTCTACCTTTTAAACAGGTACAATGAGTTTCTAAGCCCAAGTGAAACTATTTAAACACTTAAATAACTGCCAACAAAAGCAAAATGGAAAAGAAGAATAAATAGGGAAGGTGGGGAAATTACTGTCTGGAAAGAAGAACAAAGGGGTTCTTGTTCCTGCTCAGCCATCACTTCACTACATGACCTTACCTAATTAGTGAGCCTCTCGGGTCCCCACTTCCTAGCTTTACCATTATTTTTAGGCTCCCCTGGAACCACAGGCCAGGATTCAGCATGGACAGCAGTATCCAACACCCTGAATCACATTCACATCACCCAAAAAAAGCCACATTTAACTTTAGAGCTTTAACTATCTGAGTCTGGATTTCCATCAAAAGCAATTTACAAAACGTCAGCTGGCCTCGTGTCCATTTCCAGTGGAGAGCGTAAGCAAGTACTGCTTACAGTTTCACGTTTCCCCCGACAACAGCTGCTGTTAGGAGAGCATTTAACAGTCTCGACGGAAATTATACCTCTTTACAAATGGAGAAAATAAAAGTGATGTTCACAGTCTCAGAGAGGCAGCTGCCCTCCCCAACCCGATGCCTATGTTGACCTTGTTGGGACAGTGAAGTAGAAGGGAGCAAGCTTGGGATACAAACTCAGACAAGGCCCTCTTGAGTGATGCCCCAACTGGACAGCCCATCCCTCTGATCCATGCTCACAAGCCAAAGCCAGCAAAAAGATTTCCTGTGAATGGGAAGGGCAGATACTTTGACAAGGGAGGTACCTCACAGAATAGCAGCCAGGCGGCAGTCCCAGACACCTGCTTCCATTCTGAAAAGAGCCAGCCTAGGCTACACAGTGAGACCCTGTCTCAAAAAACTAAAGAAGAAAAAAAGTGGCCCTTCCTATGCCAATTTTCAGTCTCTACTATTTTATCTGATTTAACAAATAGTTTCAGAAACTGTTCTACTGCCCAATGTCCAGTAAGCACTTCCTCCTAAAGCACAGGCACAGTGAGTCTCCATTCACACGCTGATAAGATCTTAGCGTTTTGCTTGGGTCCCCAGCTGCAGTCTTACTCATCTCTGTCCATGGAAAACATACAGGGATCTCCTGCCCTCTGGCCTCCCCATCTGCAGCCACTCCTTCACTTCCCTCTCCCACTAACAGAAAGTGCCACAGAGCATGCTGAGAGTCCTCCAGAACGTCTGGCACATGATGAGTGATTTATAAGTACTCAGTTAATGGATCCGTGGCAGATGGACAGATGGGTGCATTACTAATAAGTATTTCAGCGCACTTTATAATGTATAGACATTTATAAATGTGGGTCTCAAACTATAAATCCAATAGTGATTTTGGTTTTCTCTTTCTGAAATGTGGCTCATCTCTCTCAGCTTCAGAAGCTTGCTCAGAGGCACACAGCTAGTAAGTGGTATCCTTTCAATGTCATAATGGCCCAGACGCCCACTTCTCTTTGCCCATTTTCTTGGTAGCTGTGAGGACAGGCTTGGGGTGTTAGGGCATAACTGGGGGGTTGCCACATTCAGCTTTCATGTGATTCTAACGCTTCAGGAACTCCACTAGTTGTAGGCTAGATGGAGAAAGCAGACCTTCCTCAGACAATTAGCCATGGAGTGGCTATTGCACAGAACTTCACAGGAGCCCAAGGAAGAATGGATATCCTAATGTCTTGTACAAACACACACACACACACACACACAGAGAGAGAGAGAGAGAGAGAGAGAGAGAGAGAGAGAGAGAGATACACTCACCACACTTCTCAGCTTACTCTCATCCACAGGCAGAGAGAGACAGGTGATGGATCAGAATTCACTTCTAACCTTAATTTTCTGTCCTGTAAGGACAAAAATCAGTTAAGTCAGAAGACAAATTTCCAGCTCCAATGCACAACCTCCTTTGATTCTAGAGCACATACACATAACTAAGGCGAGTCATTTCAAAGACAGGAGAAACTACCATTGCAAGCTGCAAACGGTCCTCTATTTACTAAATGAACAGCATGCTGGGTGCACATTCTGCTTCCCCCAGAAATGCAAACTCAAAAGAACTCTTCGATAGATAATGAGCAACACACCAGAGTAGGACACCTAGACCAGTGCTGAAGGTTCAAGCTTCCTTAATCTCTAGGGATATATATATATATATATATATATATATATATATATATATAATATTTGGGTTTTGCAACCATTTCCAACAGATATGCCTGGTTGCAGTGGGAATTCAGGCCTCCCTCAGCTCGGATGGAACTTTTTTCCAGCCTTGTCTCCTTCTAAATTCTCTTTCCACTGGAAAGAGCTCTCAAGACATACGCACACCTTCAACATGTGCGACTGTGCAGCATCACACTTCATCATTGGCACAAGGGCGTCCAAGACCGTGATTGGAGCCGAATAGTTCCTAAAATACTAGGCACTCTATCTTTAACCCCAACTGCTGATGAAAGGAGACATATATCAAAGCCTGTTTTCCTAACTTTAAGTGGAGGGTTTAAGTGAGATGTTTCCGCTCCAGAGAGAGATCCGGTGACAAGCATCAACCCCCAGCAGAGGGTATGCAGGCAAGGCAGGACCTTGGTTTTATTACTGGAGAGTAGTAAGTAGTATTAAGTGCAGCACCTCAGGGCACTCACAGCGAGAACCCCATTCTTTGCCAGGACCTGCGGGGAAATGTTGGGAGTGGAGTCCTGTGCTAAAACTGGTCCCCAATTTTAACGATGCCCAGATCCTGAAGCCTCGCCTTACTACAAGAAGCAGGGTCACACTAACTCAGGGGAATAGGAGACAAAGATTCCCCCCACAAACTTTACACAAGCGCGCGCTTGCGGACGCCAAGGCTCCACAATACACATTCCACCAATCTTTCACTGCAGTCCGCATCCTCCACGCAGCCTTTCCAGAAAGTTTAGGGCTGTTCACACTGACTTTAAAAGGTCCATTGTTACCCTCTCCAGAAACACAAAGTGGTCGAAAAGGGGATCAAGCCCCGATTCCCAAGGAGCCCCTTTTCCTGGAAGAACATTGAGTCTGGGGGCGCGTATGGAGAGCCCTGGCGGGGAGGCGCAGGCGAAGGCGGACGCTGGAACCCACGAGACGGGGGGCTTCTCCGCAAAAACGCCAGCGCGGGGACGGACAGCCAGGCCTCCGGGACGCCAAGGTGCGCGAGCCGGGTCCGCGCCCTCCGGGCCCCGGGGACCGCCAAGGAGGCGGGGCTGGGGACCCGGGACCAGCGGAGCCTTACCTTCCCCTCCCCCTCCTGGCGTCGGTCTACTCAGGTGTCTACGCGGTGGCCCGAGGAGCGGCAGAGGAGCTCCTGGAGTCCCCGCGTGCGGATCTCCTCTCCATGGCCAGGAACCCGGGACCCGCCGCCTCTTTGAAGGCAGCGGCAGCCGCAGCCGCAGCCTCCGCCGGAGGAGAAGCAGTCGCGACCGGGGAGTAACGCTCCTCCCTCCGCCTCCGCGGCCACCTCCTCCAGCCAGCCCGGCTTGGCGCTCTTGGATCCTTCCCTCCCGGAGGAAGAGGAGGGGAATCGCCGTCCAGGCGGCGCGAGCCCGTGCGGCCCGGAGACAATAGCGACAGGGCGCGTTCCCGAGCCGCGCAGGTCGCCGGTCGGCGGGCGCCGCGGCTCGCTAGGGTCCCCCTCGGGCGCCACCGGCCACACAAGCGCCGGCTCCGCTGGGCCGAGAGTGCTGCGGATTGGGCAGAAGGCGGGGAGCTAGGGAGGCGGGCGCAGAGGCGGGGCCTACGGCTGGTGGGCGGGGCTTGTTGTCGGAGGGACGAGGCCTGCGGAGGCCCCTCCCACCTCAAGCAGCAGCCGAAGGCTCAGCGCCTCCCGTAGCCTCCAGCGGGGAAGAGCTCACCCTGGCAGTGCCGGCGGCCAGGACTCCAAGGCGGCGCCCTGGGTTTGGCTGCAGATGACTACCTGGGCGTTCGCGGGAACCGGCTGAGCTGAAACTGAGTCTGCGCTCCTCAGTAACCTTAACTGAGCCTGAATCGGTTTCCCGCCGTCTCCTAGTGACCTGAGCCTGCAGCCCCATCACCTGCAGAAATCTGACCACGTTACTGGGCATCCATCACCTCCAGGATTAAGCCGGATCCTCTGCCCTCATCACCCCTAGCTGAGTCTAATACTGCTTCCCTGTCACCTCTTGACAAGGCCAATGTGAGCCTACAGTCCCCATCACTCGAAACTGAGCCTGCATTTTCTCCGGTCTGGCCACGCTGCCGAACCCACATTACCACCACCACCCACCCCCCATTTCCCAGGGTTGATCTCTATTCTCTTCCCTCATCCCCCAATAGCTGAGTTAGACATGATCTTTGATCGCTCCCGAATGAAGCTGACACCGCATTATCCCCCAATAATATCTCGCAAGCCCTCCCACACCCCAAACTTTCTGTGCCTCAGGTCACGGCGCCTCGATTGCCCCCACCTGGCCAGCAAGGGATCTGGGTTCGTAACCCCCTCCGCTGAGGCAGCGTGCTCTTGACTTCAGATTGTTCCGTTGGGAGATTGGAGCAGCCCCAGCATCTCGCCTAGGGGCCAGAATAAATACACCTAGGTCCGGGCCACGCCTTCTACCCACGCTATTCTACAGTGGCTGAAGCTTGCAGGGGGCGGGGTTGAAACACTGAAAGCCACTCCTCAGCCCACACTACACCAAAATACACTGGCGGGGTGGCTTAAGTAGCCCTGCCACCAACTGGTCCCCGCGCGGAAGTTGCTCTTGCAGCGGAAAAGCCTTGCCTGCAGCTAAGGGCGCGACCTGACTTGATCCGTTAGACCCACGAGGTCCGGAGCTAATGACAGCTGCAAGATTGCTAAATCCAGACAGTCATCATCCTCTATTTAACTCAGAGTTGGACGTGTCCCCCTGGGGAACTGTTTCAGTGAATACTGTACAGACAGGATTGTTCATTTTTCAGGCTTGCTTTTTTTGTTTGTTCGTTTGCTTTCTCCATCCTTCCAGTAAAAATTCCCTCATGTAACCATGACACACCAGCAGGAAGGAAGGGGAAAACCCTATTTCCAAGGTTTGGTTCAGGACTTTGTAGAACTGAATCAGTGTTTCCAGACTGGGGCAGATAAGAATCTCCTGAGATCCTGAAAAACTTGGATTCCCCCAGCAAAGCACTATGGATTGAGTCAGAGGAGTCTGCAAAACGCAAATTTTGGAACCGCTTCTAGAACGTATCCACAATTAACATAAAACCTTGGAAAGATGCACCAGAGGAGCAGCTCCACCTACTTCTGAGATGTCACAGACTCCTCAACCATCTGCCAGCTCCAGCTCCAGTCCCTTTGGGGAGAGAAAAAGGACGACTTAAAAATAATAGCACAGATGGTTTTCTACAATAAACTGTAAAGGAAGAAGGTTACTTTCAGTGGCCTCAAAGTGAGATGTTTAGAACTTGAGAGCCCCCTGGGTGGTGGAGGTGGCTGAGATATGACTTGGTGGTTAAGAGCACTTGCTTCTCTTCCAGAGGACCCAGGTTCTATTCCGGGGACTACATGCCAGCTCACAGCTGTCTCTAACTCCAGGGAATCCAATGCCCTCTTCTGACCTCAGTGGTAGGTACATAGACATACATGACACACATACAGGCAAAATACACATAAAATAAAAATTATTCTTAAAAAAGAAGAGAGGCAGCCTCTCTCTCTCTCTCTCTCTCTCTCTCTCTCTCTCTCTCTCTCACACACACACACACACACACACACACACACACACACACACACACACCCTTATAGATCAAGATTCTACTCCTGTTACCTGCTGGATGTGGAAATGGCATCTTTGCAGATGTGAATAAGTTAAGAGTCTTGACTGAGAGATTTTCTGAGTCACCAAGGCAAGCCCTAACTGCAACCACACTTACAAGAGGAAGGCAGAGAGAAATTTAAACCACAATGGTGTGGAAGGTGTGTAAACAGGGAGGCAATGATGGGGTGACACAGCCCAGGAGTCAGGGAGGAAAGCAGCCACCAGAAGCTGGAAGGGTCCAGGAAGAATTCTCCCTAGAAGCTGACTATACTAGTGAAATGCCAGACCTCTAGAAATGCAGGAATCAATTTATTGTTTTGATCTATCGATTTGCGGTCATGTGGTCCTGAGGTACCCTGCATCCTGACTTGTGCCACATTTGTCAAAATGCCTTTCTTCTGAATCTTTATTAAGCATCAGGCACTTTGCTCGGAGTTCAGATATGTTATATAAATCCTCCCAAAAGTTATGAAGCCAATTTTGGAGATGTAACACTGAACCTGGAATGTTTGAATAGCTTGTGCAAGAGTGTATTAGAATTAAGTTGGCCAATTACTCTGTAGCTAAAAATAGTCATTGCAAATTCATATAAACCATTTTACTAGAGGTTTTGATTGTAAAGAGCTCTTCCATTACCTGTATTCACTGCCAAACCAAGGAACATGAGAGTCAGAGAGACTAAGGAGGCAGAGGAATCCTGTGTCTTCTGCTCAGTTTTCTTGTGAAACTGAAGTCTGTTAAGGGAGTGGTTGGATATTTTTTTTTCATAGACTACTTTTGAGAATTTTATAAACTTTGTTTTAGATGTTCATCTGGAACATGAAAAATCAAAAACTGCTAAGAAAGGGGAAACAAAGGGACGGACTGAGAGCACATAGACTCCTCATCAGGAGTACCAGGGAACCAGGTTCTGAGGCAGTGTCAGGATGTTCTTTAGGCCTGTCCACCAGGTGGCACCTGGAAGTGGAAGGGCCCAAAAGCGGGCGAGAGAGGAGAAGCTCTGTGGCAGTGTATTCTCAATGCCCACCACCAACCCCACTGGAAGCTTTGGGCTAGCATGGTTCAGCAGAATGACTGCATCTAGATGGTGAGGTGTTTGGATACTCTTTTGAAGCAGCCATTGGACATGGCCCATCCTGGGAATATCACCCACTTACATGGTATTTGTTGTCCTCACCACTATGTTCAAAAGCATCAAGGGGCAGGGGGTGCTCAGAGCATGTCCCCCACCCCCTCTGGTCATGCCTATGTCTTTACCGTCTTCAAGCAGGATAACTCATTGTTTGAGAGTTAAGATCCTTTAGTCAGATTGCCTGGGTTAGAACCCAGGTCCACAGCTCACTACTATAACTCTGGACAAGATGCCCAACCTCTCTGGGTTGCATATTTGCATTTTAAAAGAGGAATAGTAATAATGGTAACTAACTGACAGAGCCATTGTGAGAATTAAATACAGAAATGCTGTAAGCGACTTAGCTGGGCAGCTCACAAGTTTCCATCCATTTGTGCTACCCAGTGATTTTTTTTTTTTTTTTTTTTTTTTTTTTTAGGGAGGCACAGGAAACTGGTGGCTCTTGGAATCCAGGCCATACCTGAAGGTCACAGATAAATAAAAACCCCTACCCACTGCTGCTGACCAGGTGGATGAAAATGGAAGTGCTTTGGGAGGGAAAGGGGAGGACCCTCATGCTGAGATAGGGAGCAAATTAGGGCCACTAGATAGTCGTAATTTCCTCAGTTATGATAAAAGATAAGTTAGCTATAAAACCTTAAACTCACAAATATAAGATAGATAGGACATCTTCTTTAATATTGTAACTATAATTCTTGCTCGGTAATTGTTTTGTTATATGTAATTTTACCATGTTAAAGTTAAAACCTTCCTTTTTAAAAAAAGAAGAAAGGGGAAGTGCTGTGGATATCACTCTATATAAATAAAACACTGATGGCCAGTGACCAGGCAGGAAGTATAGGCGGGACAAAGAGAGAAGAGAATTGGGGAAACAGGAAAAAGGAGGAGAGACACTGCAGCCACCGCGAGGAGAGGCAACCTGTAAAGACGCCGGTAAGCCACCAGCCATGTGGCAAGGTATAGATTTATAAAAATGGGTTAATTTAAGATAAAAGAACAGTTAGCAGGAAGCCTGCCACGGCCATACAGTTTATAAGTGATATAAGTGTCTGAGTGATTATTTTATAAGTGGATTGTGGGACTGCGGGGCTTGGGGAACCTGGAGAGAAGCCCTCCAGCTACACCTCTGTGTCCAGCAGTCCGTCGCCATCTCTTGTTTTGCAGTTTCTAGCTTTAAACCTTTTCATGACAGTTCATCCCTTGACTTTCATCCCCTCCTCCCTCAGCAGCTCTCCTCCAGTCTGTTAGAACTCAGTTCCTTCAGTCTTTCACCCTGTGAAGGTCAGAGTGATCGTTTCAGAGTTGTATAGACCTGGTCATACTTGTTCCTGTTAGCCCCAGTGAGTGCATGGGTGTGGAAATGATTCATGAGAAAGGTGTTGATAGGCCATTTCCCATCCACACCTTCATTACGTTCTAGAAGCAGCCCGCCCCCACCCACTGGGTGCAATAACATTACAGAATGTTAGTGTGACCTTTCTCCACCATGGCACAACTGTGTGTCTACAGACCTTCTTTTCTTTATTTATTTCCCTGTGTCCAGCCAACTACATTCTCACACTTTATTGATCCTAATGAAGGCTCTGTGTGTGCTTCCTGTTGAGCTTGCTGGCCATTTGCCTTAACTTATGATGTAAGCAACCCTGGTGTAATTAAAACTCTGACACGGTCTTTTCACAAAAAGGAAAAACATGTATGTACTCTATTTCAAACCTCTAAATTCTATTTGATTGATAAGAATTAAATCTCTTTTTTATAGAGAATAATAAACACCTTTATTACATGAGCTATGAATGATGCTTTATTTGCCTTTCCGGGCTTTGATCTTCCTCAGATAGAGCTCCAGCTCCTTGCCTTCTAGTACATAGCCATCTGCTCTGCCACTCTGGCCTGGTCTTGAGGCAATACAGGCAAGAAGCTTGCCCTGCTGGAACTGCCCCTCCAGAAGACTGCTGATTTTGATGTTCTTTTTCCTTTCATTATATTTCTTTTGGATTTCCTTTGATCGTTTTTTGTTTAATATTTCTTCCTCTTCAGGAGTCAGCTTGGCCCCCTTCTTGCGGCCCAGGAGCAGCGCCTAGTGAGACTCTCATACCACTGTCGATAAGCAAAGTGCAGTTCTTCACCAGGGTCTTGGTGCAGACCAGCTCGTTATTGGATGCATTGTAGACAACATCAATGATCCTTGTGTTTCTGAGTACAACACTCAGAGCCCCAGGAAAAGTTCCCCACATCCAATCTTAGGGCATGGTACTTCTTACTGCCTCCTCGGACTCAGACTGTGTGTATATGACGAGGGCCAATCTTCGTGTTGGCAGCAGGCTGTCCCAGCTCATACTTCCGCTTCTTGTGGTCGGTCTTTCTCTTACCCCCGGTCTTGTGGCACTTGTGCCAGTTGTCTCGAGAGATGCCCATTGCTCGGCGCTGGCTGCAAGAATTAAATCTCTTATCATTCAAAAAAAAAAAAAAACCTCTGCTCTGAGGAAAAGGTAGCCTCATATAACATCTTAAAAAAAAACATACAAACTATTTTGTTGTGGTGATGGTAGTGTGTGTATGTGAATGCTATATCAAAGGTATCTGGGTGTGTGCACACATGCACGTGTGGAGTCCAGAAGTGGATACTGAGTGCCTTTCTCTATCTCTCTTCACTTTTTTTTTTTTTAATCACTGGATCTTTTACTGAACTTAGAGCTCACTGATTGGCTAGACTAGCTGCCTAGCAACACTCCCCCCTGCCCCCCCAGATCCTCATGTCTCTGCCTCCTACACAACTACACCTGGCCATTTACATGAGTGCTTGGGCTCTGAAGTCAGGTCCCTATGCAGGGCAGCAAGCACTTTATCATACAATGAATCGTCTCCCCAACCCCTTTTCAGTGTTGTATTTTCCTAATTTCTTTTCCTTTTTATAGCATTTCTCTTTCACGACTTACACAGCCACTTTTACATATGTGGTATTCTTTGCCGCCGACACCCAGACCAAAGAATTTGAGAAGGGCATCTCTTGCTGATTCTCATTTCACGGTTGAGGACTGCCCTTGAAAGTAGTTATGAGTTGTTTCAGGTCTCTGAACCTGAATGAAGTTGCTTCTGTAGCTTAATTTGGATTAAGATTTTCTAGCATATATGCCTAAGATACATGCAGCCTCACTATCCCTGCATTGTATTTCGTGACATCTGTAAAGAGAACAAAGACTTAAGAGCCATGGCATCTCTTCAATATGCTCATATATACAGTATACCAGGAGATTTCTAATAATGAATTTGTGTAAGAATAGAGAGAACTTGTTTTATGCACACACACACACACACACACACACACGCATAAATATGTGGTACAAGTGTGGGCCTCAAAGGCTCATGTTCTAGGTGCCCAAGGTGGTGATTGGAAAAGTGATGGACCTTCTAAGAGCAGAAGCTGAGTAGAGGATCTAGAATAGGTTGGGGAATTTATGTAGTTCTCTCCTATCCAGACTCTGAAGTTAGCTCCTCAAGGGAGTGGGTCATTATAAATTTTAGAAAGTGAGACTAGGCCTCTGAGTCTGGAGCCTCCTGACTTGCCATGTGGTCTCCAGCAAGAGCCCCTGCCTCTGGGATGCCTCCTCCCCCAAGCCCGTCATCAGCTTCCACAACTGTGACCTCCCTTCTTTACCAGTGCCCAGCTGTTTTGTCATAGCAACCAAAAATGGAGTGACCCAGCACACAGACTTCACCTTGGAATAATACCAATATCCTGAATCTCGTGTTATCGCGGGATCTCTATTCCTTCCTTCCAGGCACCCAGCGAGGTATAGATACACTTTTCCTCGAAAGGTTAGGAATCCTGTGTTCTCTTCAAACAGGGGAACTAGAAGGGAAATGTGTGATTTCCAGTAACGTGTCACTATTAAAATTACCCCAAAGTGTGTTATACAAAAACTCTCCATGTTTCCCAAAGTTATTACTGAAAACCAATTTAAATGCAAAAGTCACAATAGGTTCTCTCAGCATTTCCAGACCCTTTGGGTGGGAAGAGTGTTCTCCAGGAATTGTAAGCTGACCTTGACTTGGGAAATTCTAGTTAACAAGTTTTTAGTTACCATTCCAGTTAAATTTCACAAGTTTTAAATTACTTTTCTACATTTCACTCTGAAAAAAAATGAGCATGAAACTACTTTGAAAGACAGTCAAGATCATTGGCCTACCATGTGTGGTGAGCCCTCACCCAAGGTCCACGTGTCTCAAACTATCACGTGTATGCTTTCAAAATACACTTTTTTCTTTTCTTTTCTTTCTTTTTTCGTTCTTTCTTTCTTTCTTTCTTTCTTTTTCTTTTTTTCTTCTCTTTTTTTTTTTTTTTTTTTTTTTTTGGTTTTTCGAGACAGGGTTTCTCTGTGTAGTTTTGGTGCCTGTCCTGGAACTCACTCTGTAGACCAGGCTGGCCTCAAACTCACAGAGATCTGCCTGTCTCTGCTTGCTGAGCGCTGGGATTAAAGGCATGCACCACCACTGCCCAGCCAATACATACTATTATGCCTCAATAAATCTAGATACAAATTACTTAATATTAATGAACTAACAAAATGTCAAATGTTCCCTATTTCTAAAAAAAGGGGGGAAGGAGAAAGAAAGGGGGGGGAAGAAAGAAATAGAAAAATGCCATTCGTAATAAAAATGGAAAACCTGATTTTATGTTCCATTTGGATATAAAAATTTGCCTCCACAGCCCGGTGTGGTGGCACATGCCTTTAATCCCAGCACTCAGGGGGGCAGAGACAGGAAGACCTCTGAGTTCAAAGTCAGCTGAGTCTACAGAGCGAGTTCCAGGACAACCAGGGTTAGAGAGAGACCCTGTCTTGAAAAAAAACAAAAGCTGTATACTCAATCTAAGGCACTGTCAGAAAGCCACTGTTAAGATGGGTAAGAGTTTAAGCACTGTTTAAAAAAAGTAAGTTTTAAAAGTGAGGAAAATCTTCTAAACCTTGTAGTGTTGCATTGCTACCACATCTTTTATAGATGAGCTACTTTCTGCTCAGAACACCCAGAGAGAGCTCAGTCAGTCATTCCACAATTATTTGCTGTTTCCCCCTGGGCTAAACACTGACAGATTCCAGAAGGTAAATGGAACCACAAAGCCCCCACATTTGGGGGCGCGGTTTCTCATAGTTAGCTTTTGTCTCCTTGACACAAACCAAAGTTACCTGGGAAGAGGGAACCTTGCCTCTGCTAGATTAGTCTATTGACCTGTCTCTAGGGCGTTTTCGTGATTACTGATTGACTTAGGAGAGCCCAGCCCAAGCCTGGTCGGGTGCTCATGAGGTACACAGGAGATCAAGCTGAGCAAACCCAGGAGAACAAGCCAGTAAGCAGAGCTCCTCCATGGTCTCTGCTTCAGTTCCTGCTTCCAGATTCCTGCCTTGAGCTCCTGCCCTGACTTCCCGATAGCCTGTAAGACATAATTCTCCCCCCATCTTGCTTCTGGTTGGTGTTTCATCACAGCACCAGAGAAGCAAAGTACGGCCAGGTCCCTCCTCCTGATGAAGAAACTGGGCTGAGTTCACAGCTCAACGGGAAAGCTCTTGTTGAGTATGCACAAGGCCTGGATTCAATCCCTAGCACTCTTGGGGAGAGGCTATAAGTTATGTTTCTGTTGCTGTGATAAAACTCCATAACCAAGAAAATATCTAGAAAGGAGAGTTCGTTTGGGCTTACTGTTCCAGAGGGTAGGCATCCATAATGGCCATGGAAATGCCAGCAGGCAGGCAGTGTGTCCACCAGAGCAGGAAGTTGAAGGCCTACATCCTTTCCCACAATCATGAATCAGTGCACCGTTAGTGCCACAAGGTGTTTCATCTCAAAGCCCATCCCCAGTGTCACACTTCCTCCAGCAAGCCTGGGCCACCTAAACATCCACAAAGAGTGCCACCAACTTGGGACCAAGTGTTCAAATATCTGAGACTAGGGGGGATGACCACAATGGCACAGACTGTGACAAACTCTCCAAAGTAAACACGAGTTGTGAGTATTGAGTGACGTGGGAGTGACGTGGGAGTTATGTTTGTAAGAAATGATCCAGGGTCTCGAGAAAATGACCAGGCAAACCCTAGTTTTCCAGCAAGGCAAAAAGTTTGGCTTCTGCAGAAGGGTGCATAGCTGTGCTAAATCTAAGAAGCAATCCCACCCACCTGGGGGTCCCAATAGGTTTTTATTCCTAACCCATGGGGTGCTGTGCCTCACCCTGAGTGGTCAGAGCTTAGCCTCACATTCTCTCACTATTGGCTAATACAGAGCAGCACAGTTTCTAGGGAGAAATGAAACTCGAGCATATACTTTGATTTCAAGAAATGCAGACCTTGGAGGAATTTGAATTTCTGCCAAGTAACTTCTTCACAGTTTTTTTTTTTCCTTTTTATGGAGTTTTGTCTTCTTTAACCCTTATATAAGAAAGGCAATGCATTTTATTTACATTTTCCAGATATTGGCTTCTGGCATTTACATTTTTGTGAGTTCTCTTTCCCATGGACTCTAGACTGGACATGTATCTTTCTCTGTCACACACATTCTATAAGGAGAGCATTTGCACGGAGAGATGGGACTTGGTGAGGGAAGGAGAAGGTGTGATAACATGGACAGGGGATGCTTCTCCCAACATGTCATAGTTAAGCTGAGATCTAAAGGAAGTTAACTACCCCGCAGAAGAGAATCCTGACAAGCAAGATAAGCTATGTTGGTGAAAAATGATCGACTGAGGTCTGAGAGTCTGGGAAGGCAAGCTTGAAACACTGTGCACCTGGGAAAGACCAGCTACAAACTCTTCTGCCTAACTTCTGTTTGAGCCGCTTTCTACCCAGATACCACAGTATATCAAAGGAAGTCATAAATGCACAGTTATTTTTATGGACAGTGTTTCACTCTGAGTAAATATGTGGAAATACTGCTTAGCTGAGAATTAGCAATAGCTGCATGCATGCCAGGTAGGATTCTGTGTTACTGGCAGCATGTAGCTACTATGTGAACACATTCTGCTAGAGAGAGCAGGGAATAGACCACAGCATCCCCACTCAGCCACTAGACTGAGAAGCCACATGTGGGGAAAGAGGACCACAGATATCAGAGAGAGAAGATCTGGCCATCCCAATATTCCAGCTGAGCCTAGTCCTGCCTGCCCTATTGAATAAATTCAGCTGTTAAAGTAACCACACAGGAACACTGCAGCTGAATCCAAGAAAACAAATGACAAACCGAACCATAGTGTTCATTTCCTTTCTCTTTAGAATCGGTCTTACTCTGTAGCCTAGGCTGATCTCAAACTCTCCATCATCCCGCCTCAGCCTCCCACATGTTGAGATTACATTTATGAAGCTCCATTCCCAAATCAATCAATACATCTCAAATAGAGGTGATTTCATCTCCCAGAAGGTATCTGGCAACATCTGGAAGCAGTTTTGATTTTTGCACTCAAAGGTTTGGGGGTAAAGTGCTACTGGCATTTAGTGGGTATAGGCCAGGCAAGATCCTAAATATCCCCCAATCTACAGACTGAGGCAAAGACTCGCCCAAGCTCTCACTAATACCTATTATGTTAAGAAACTCTGACCTAAACAAAGCAGTTTCCTGTAATTTTTAAAAAGGTCATTATCACACAGTCCCTCATAGAGGTCATACCAATGTATTTTACCAAGGACATTAAAAGAAAATCCTATGTTCCTGTCCCTTCACCAGACACACAGACATGTGTTAGTAAGTATACAGCATATTGCTATATTTCAATAGGAATAACTGATACCATGATCTTGAGATATAGCTCTTGAGTAATGAGGCTGGATACATTTCCCACATGGAAGTCACTTATAGTCTCATGCTCTCTGTCCATATCTTTGCTCTCTTTCTCTGTGATTATTCTTTTTTTATGCAGTGCTGAAGATTAAACTCAGGCAAGCACTGTCACTTGAAGTTGCCAACCCTTTGTGTCAATTTGCTAAAGCTTTAGATGTGTCCCTTTGTTTATTGTTTTAGTTGAAACTATGCTCTGTTTGGCAAACTGACTTAAAGTGGTAAATAGCTAGAAACCAAACTATACCAAAAAAAAAAGTAGACATAAGTGAAAAAATATGTTTGTATACTGTAACTTGAACCAGTGAAAGAAACCAACAAATGATATATGTGTTGGAGAAAAGAAATACTACTATTTGTTGCCAGAAACCATACACTGAGGTACAAAGAGTCAGCATGTATGAGCAGGGGCAGATGGACTGTGTACCTCAAAGAGGACACGAGAAAGCCCCCTATGAGGCCAGGCAGCTGAGAATCTGAGAAACTGGATTTCAAAATGCACAAAACTACTTGAAAGAATAGTGAGACTTGAAAAAAAGTCATACTCAAGTTTAGTCTCTTGGCTACCCTCTAATTTCTGACCCCTGTGACCTCTCTCTTTCTTTCAGCCCCACTTAATATAAAAATAGTCACCATCCATGGCTCAGATTCAGTCTTGGCTCTACTGAGGACTGGCTGTGTGACTCTGAAAGAGCTACTTAACCTCCCCACATCTCCACTTAATCATGTGGAAAATGAGAATAATGATTCTCAGCCCACAGAGCAGTGAATCGGTAATCAACATGACAAAGAGGAGTGAGCAGCTAAAGTTAGCTAATGTACTTGTGCACACTAATACATGTACATGATTACTCTGTCTCTAACAAATAGCATAGTATCTGAATTTTCAATCTCCTGTTAGGGGTACCTCTCCTCGTTTCACAGATAGACCGAAACTCAGAGAAAGCGAGTAAAACTTTTCTCCTCATCAACTTTAGGTTGTCTGCAATATTAAAGAAAAAGCTATCTTTACAAGGTGTGGTGGTTTAAATGAAAATGCCCCCTCCCCAGAGGCCCATAGGGAGTGGCATTACTAAGAAGAAATATGGCCTTGTTGGAGGAAGTATGTCACAAGGGTTGGACTTTGAGGTTTCAGATGCTCAAGCCAGGCCCAATGTCACTCTTCTTCCTGCTTCCTGGTGATCCAGATGTAGAACTCTCAGCTACCTCTCCAGCACCATGTCTGTCTGCATGTTGGCCATGCTTACCACCATGATGATAATGGACTAAACCTCTGAACTATAAGCCAGCCCCAATTAAATGTTTACTTTGTAAGAGTTGCTGTGGTCATGGTGTCTCTTTACAGCAATAGAAACCCTAACTAAGACACCAGGAAACCCATGAGAACAAGAAGTCTTCATCACACAGGCAGTTGGAAAAGGATCTTCAAGTATATAAAGAGTCATTGTGAGGACCAGAAATTAACTTTGATCTCTGCAGCTGATCAGAGAAGTGATGCCAATAAGGAGATCAAGGAATGCAGAACTTGGTTCTGTATCATTTCATTTGCTATGTTTTCTACAAACCTCCTTCAGGTTTCATCTCTGATTGAGTGTCTGTTGAACAAATGAATGGAGCCTAAGAAGTTCTGACTCATCCATTAACTCATTCTTTCACTTCAGAGATTTATCAATTCCTTCACGCTTCAGTTTTATCACACATAAATCAATAAAATGAAAGCAAATACTTCACCAAAGGGGACAACACATTACTTACAAAATAATAAAATACTTGCCAAGGTACCCAGCATAGTCCTGTATAACACTTTGCTCCCTCCCCTAGCCCACACAATACCAAAAGCCATGTGTGACAGCTGGAGTTGAACCAAGATAAATATCTCACTTTAGGAGCTAGAGAATCTTCAACTCAGCTGGTGATTTTTGCTTGCTTTTGTTGTGTTGAGGCCTCACATTCCCACTGAGCGCATAGAACAAAACCTGCAAATAAATAGTGGCACATATACTGCCGTTATGAGCCAGGCACTGCGTGCGTGCGTGCGTGCGTGCGTGCGTGCGTGCGTGTGTGTGTGTGTGTGTGTGTCACAGAAGTGGATTTTGTTGGTTCATGTCCCATCCTCAGGAAGTAGGTATCAGTTAAAGAACTAAGACAGAACAGCCAGTTTGTCTCTAGAAGAGTGTGCAGATAGTAAGCACCAGCGATATGAACCCAGAGAGTCTTGCCTGTTAACCACTTCCTGCACCACAAGAGAAAAAAGAAAACAAAACAACTGCACAGGATCTGCAGTGTGAAGGATGTTAACTGTCACGAGGCAGATGTTGGCATCTTTGACTTTGATTTCCCTTCCAGGAAGCACAGGGATCCCAGTCAAGGGTGGGCTGGACAGCTGAAGGGATTCAAGCTTGACAGAGTACAAAATAGTAAGCTGCACATGGTCTTATGCCAAGGAGATGAATCCTGCTAGGTGGAGTGGGACATTTCTCCTCGACCACGCTGCTCAGACAGAGCCATGACTTGGGGACCCTTGGGGTCACCGTGTGACATGGGGCTCTGACGTACTTTCATTTACACAGGAAATAACACTGTCATTGACGAAGTTGCCCACCGTGTGCATTGCAGGGATGCTGACGCACAGAGCTGGGGGTTGGGGTGGAAGCAGAGGTGGGAGAGCTGCTTCCTTGTGCCAATAGGTTGCCTGCTTGGGGCCTGTTCTGTGCCCCGAGCCATGTGGGGCAGCTGCATACACAGCTCAGACTGTGTGCAGCAGAGGAGGATGGACTCCCGTTGCATAGCTTGGCATTTTGGTTGTGAGCCTAGTTTTTAGCAGCTGAACCATCTCTCCAACCCCCCATTATAATATCTATAAATCAGGTTTTTAAAGTTCTAGTGCCAGGTTCAATTTGGGGTTGAATTTTAAGGGTGAAATGGAAAGAAAAGGGTAAAGTGGTCTCAATAGAACTCCTGCTCTCTACTTTTAGAATTATTTAGATGTAGTATTGTACCAGGCTTTTTCTTTGGGCTGGACCACTAACCAGCTCCCAAATCATGACACAGAGACTTATTAGTTATGAACGCAGGCCTAGCTCAGGCTCTTTTCTGGCTAGCTCTTTTAACTTAAATTAACCTGTTGCTCTTTATCTACCTTTTGCCTCGGGGTTTATTACCTTTCTTCCTTCTGTGTATCTTACTCTCACTGCTTCTCTGTGTCAGGCTGGCTGACAGCTCCCTGATTTCTGGCCCCAGGCATCATTATCTCCTCTCTTCTTCTCTCATTCTTCTAGATTCTTCCTCCTATTTATTCTCTGCCTTCTAGCCCAACCTATCCTTTCTCCTACCTAGCTATTGGCCATTCAACTTTTTATTAGACCAATCAGGTCCTTAGGCAGGCAAGATGAAACATATGCAAAACATATTTACATAATTAAACACACATCCTTACATTGTTAAACAAATGCAGCATAAAGAAATGCAACATACCTTCACATAGTTAAGTAATATTTCACAGCCTAAACAAATGTAACACATCTTTACATAGTTAAAATAATATTCCACAATATAGTATCTTATGCTAACTCTCAAGTTCAGTGATTAAGTCTTTCTGCTGAAGAAAAACAATTTGCTGTGTGTATATCAGTGAAAATAATGTCCACATACGTCATACACTTTCTGGAATGCATGAGTGGACTGTCAATATCATTCCACAATGACAGCAGTGAGGACCTTAAGGATAGCTAACACTATTCAGAACTCCATTCAACTTGTTCCTAAGGAGAAAAACATCCTTCATTTTTAAATTACATGTATTTTAGTATAATTAGCCTATGTGGTAAAGACTTATTCCTTGTTAACTGTCTCAACCCACTCCAGATTATTATCCTCTATTAAGGGCAGGAAGGAGGGAAGATAGTAGGAGAGAATAGCAGGAATTTTGGGGAGAGCCAAGTTAATATGTGCTTTGCATCTAGATCTCAACCAAAGAATGACAAGTGTGTGATCAAGTGAGAATACTTGGACATGGACCAAGAATTAGGTGTCATTAAGGGATCACTGTTAATCCAGTCAGACTTGACCCTGGCAACATAGTTACAAATGTCCTGATGGCCTTAGTTTAAATACATTAGCACAAACAGTAAGTGAAACATCTGTAACAATTTGGTGATAATTGCTAACTCCAGGTTGTGAATATGATGAGTGTTGATTTTGCTATTCTCTATATGTATTTTTCTGTGTGTTAAATTTTCTCATTAAAACTGTTACAAGTTACTTCTTTTTCTCTTGAATGCCCTTGTCTGTTTTATTTTAATTTTTCATCTTTTGCTTCACTTTCTTTTACAGAAAATTGGGTGTATATGAGACATAATTTGAAGACTAAGCCTGATCTCATTTTTGATTGACATTATAGAGTTGTATCTTTTATACAGTCCCAACACATAACACATGGGGAAAATATTAAGGCCTTTTTCCTTCTCATTTCTTTCTTTGTTCTCTCTCTTTCATTTTTGCATTATTGAGTACATACAAGACAAGTACTCTATGACTTAGATCACTGAGCTACATCTGAGCTATGCCTCCTGGCCTCTTTATTTAGTCATAGTCACTTTAATTGTGAGACAGTCCCACTAAGTTGCCCAGACAGGCCTTGAGCTTGGGACTTGTGCCTCAGTTTCCTAAGAGAAGCAGACATTACAGGCCTGTGCCATAAGGCACAGATTTTCTTTTTCATTTTGTCATCATTTCAAGCTTACAGGAATTCTAAGGATAGTGTGAAAAATTCTTCACCCATCCATATGCATCAATTGTTGACACTTGGCCACATTTTCATCTTTCACTCTTTCCTTTTTCTTTACATTTAGATATGTTGTGTCTGAATCACTGGAAAAGAAATGACAGATGTCATTCCCTTTAATACCTAAACAGTACATATCCTGAGAAAAGGGACTTGAGGACACAGCATAACACATTATCAAATTCAGCACACAGTACACATTCGGGCTTCATCAATGGGCTCAACCATGTCCCCAGTCCAGAACTCAGGATCCAACCAAGGGTTGTATGTCACACTTGTCATGTCCCTTCAGACTCTTTAGTCTAAACTAGCTTGTCAGGACTTCTCTGTCTTCTATGACATAAGTGTTAAAGAGCACAGGCATTGTTTTGAATAATGTCCCTTAGTGTAGGCAGAAAAGCTAGTGACTGTTTATTATCAAGGCTTCTGTCAATTCAACCTTTCTCTTTTGCAAGAACAGCTCTAACTGTTTTATAAGAAAAGATAAAATGAACTGTTGAACCTACGAAGTATCCATGAAGAGCATTATCCTCTAGCGGGTTAGGATAGACTTTACTAATGAAAAAAATTAATTGAATAAATTTCCCTGACAGAATCAGCTTTAAGCTAAATTAAAACAGCTAAAATAACTTAGTATTAAAATATGCTATCAAAGAACTCTTCAGGGATTTCTAGAAATTCGAGTCTCATTTCTGTTAATTTCACTTATTTTGAACCTTGTAAGATGAGTATTTTATCTGATCTGTGCAAGATATATTTATGCAAAAGCAAGAAAACCATGTTATCTGCCATAGTTAGATTCTTAGACAGAGGGAAACTTAGAGATTATCCCATTCAACTCTCATGGTTTTGTTGGTTGGTTGGTTGGTTGGTTGGTTGGTTGGCTTGTTTCAGAAAACAAGACCCATATCTAGATAATATCAGACAAGTCCTTGTGGACATTTGTACAAGGCAGCTCACTCAGTACTGTTTGTAAGAGTTTAGAAGACCTTCCAACCTCCATACAGATTCTCTGTCATCATTTACTCACAGTGTAAAAGCACATCTAGTGAGACACCCAAGAGATGTGAAGCGGAAAGTGAGATTCTAAAATAGTATGCACAGCAGAATCTCATTTTTATAAAAGCAAGTGCAGGTGGTTATGTGTGGGTGTAGAGTAGAGTTGAGAGATAAATACATCAAAGTGGCAGTAGTGATTGCCTCTAGGTAAGATTAGAAACGATTTGACCTGACTTGTGTGTGTGTGTATGTGGTACTGGGTTGAAACTAGGGCCTCTGAAATGCCAAACAAGTTAAGTACTTCACACATGCAACCAATAACTGTATTTTTAACCTTAGTGCAATGAGAATGAGAAATTTGGAGTAATTGAGATTTGTTTGTTTGGGTTTTGTTTTGTTGGTTTGGAGTTATTGCTTTCTTTCTTTTGGGAGGGTATTTCGAAACAGAGTTTCTCTCTTCTTTTTCTTTTTCTTTTTTCTTTTTGTTGTTTTGTTTTGTTTTTCCTGTTTTACAGTTTTTTTTTTTTTTTGTTTTGAGACAATATGTAGCTTGGTCTGGCATGAAACTTCCTATGTAGCCCAGGCTGGTCTCTTGACCCTCCTGCATCAATCTTTTAAATGCCTGCATTACAGGTGTGTACCACCATGTGCAGCCTGAGGATGTCTATATCAATATTATTTCACTAAACAGAAGATTTCAAGAAGTGGAAGTTGTTTCCTTTTCACTTTCTCTAGTGAATATTAATCACCATCAAAAGTATGCTTGGCAAAGTTTGAAATCCTTGCTGGAAGCACTATTCCTAACACCCAGGGCCATATGTAACTGCATATGTAACAGTGAAGAGAAAGTGAGCTCAACAGAGAATTTACAGTGATTCAGCTATCATTAGAGAAGCTTTCTCCTGCAGCATATGGGGAACAAATATAAAGACCCACAGCCAGACATTACTCAGAGAGTGAAAGAACTTGGAACACTCAGCCCTAAGTGGGATGTCTCTACCAAATCCCTTCACTCAGAGCTCTGGGAACCCTGCGTAAGAGGAGGCAGAAAGTGCGTAAGAGCCAGAGGGGATGGAGGAAACCAAGAAAACAAGGCCCTCTAAATCAATGTGAGCAAAGCCCATATGAACTCATACAGACTGAAGCAGCATGTACAGGGCCTGCACGGGTCTGCACCAGGTCCTCTGTGTATATATTATGGCTTCCGGGTTAGTGTTTTTATGAGATTCCTGAATGAGTGGGTCTCTGACTCTTGTGCCTTCACTTTTTCTTCTGTTGGTTTGTCTTGTCCAACTTTGATGTGATAGTTTTTATTGTAACCTATTAGATTTTATTTTGTTATATTTTTTTTAAATGAATGAATGCATGAAAACCTAGCCACTAGTATAAATGTTAACTGAACTGTTTTATATATACCTACTTGCCGATGGAAAACCAGCTTTTTTCTAATAAAGTAACACTGGATATATCAACCATTCCAGGGTAGTCCTCATGTTCAAGAGTAGTTGACCAATATATAATGGACTCCAGAGTTTTTGTTTGTTTGTTTGTTTTTTGTTTTTGTTTGGTTTTTGTGTGTGTGTGTGTGTGTGTTGTTACAGTTTTGTTTTTTTTTTCTTTTTAGATGATGTTTTATTTTGTTTTCTTGGTTTTGAGGGGTTTGTTGTCGCATTGGGTTTTTGTTTGTTTTTTGACAAAGAATTTAAAGTTGGGTAAGCAGGGAGGGGAAAAGATCTGGAGGGTCTTGGGGGAGGGGAAGAATATTATCAAAATACATTTAAAGCTAAAAATTATTTTAAATAATAAAACAACAAAACAAACAAAAAAGTGGTGTTATACAGAGAGTTTGGACTCTGAAGAGAAATGGAATGAACCTTCATCATTTGAGAAAGGTTTTCTTTATATGCATTGTGGTTTGTGAGGAGGGGAGTTGGTGAACAGATGAACAGAAAAATGGATGTAGATGGATAAATGGTTGTATAAATGTCCTTAAATATATATATGAACAGGTATGGTGGATTACAGTCCAAAGGACCGGAAATGGATGTGGGGTGCTGCAATTGATGGCTAGAAAACCTGGGTTTTTATGTTTTAATATACAAGGCAACATTCATAGTAACCACATTTCTTCATGCTGTTGACACCCTCGTGGGGAAATCCAGGAAACCTCAGTGCTCTACCTGTCCTGAATCTTCATCCAATCAATTGTCCTGTGTCTTGAAAAGTATCCAATCAACTTTGGTCCCTGAAAGAGTAGATGGAAAGCTGAAAACTGGTTGCAATCAACCATTAAGGAATTAATTTTTTTTTTTTTTAAAGAAAGGGTTTCTCTGTGTAGCCCTCGCTGTCCTGGATCTCACTCTGTAGACCAGGCTGGCCTTGAACTCAGAGATCTGCCTTCTCCTCCTCCTGAGATCTGGGATTAAAGGTGTATGCTATCACTGCCTGGCTAAGGAATTAATTTTTTTTTTTTTTGAGACAGTGTCTCATTACTTAGCTCTGGCTGGTTTAGAACTTTATATTAGACCAGGTTTGTCTCAAACTCACAGTCCTGTGTGCTGGGATTAGAGACAATCCTGTGTGCCTCCATGCTTGGCCATTTAAGGAATTTATGATCTCTGTAGAAGGTGGTGGGTCTCCTTTAAAAATATACAGAAATCTGCAATCTATCCCTTCAAAACAAAGTAAATAAAAAGCACATTATTCTGGCATAATTCCAAAATGAATTTCCAGACCTACTAATTGACAGCTCTGAGGTTCACCAGCTCCAGATTAAGAAATTCTGAATTACAAAGAATCAACTAAGCAGGGCTCATAAGAACTCAGGGAGACTGAATCGACAATCATGGAGCCGGTATGAGTCTGAGCTAGGTCCTCTGTATATATGTTATGACTATGTAGCTTGGTGGTCTTGGGGAATTGTTAATAGTGGGAATGGGGCTGTCTTTGACTCTTTTGCCTGTTCTTGGAACACTTTTCCTTTGCCTCATTCAGCCTTGATATGAAGGTATGTGCCTAGTCTTGTTGTAACTTGTTATGCCATGTTTGGTTGATATCCCTAGGAGGCCTCCTTTTTTCTGGAAGGAAACAGAGGAGAAATGGATCTGGGAAGAGGGTTGTAGGGGCTGGAATCAGTGGCAGGAGGAGAGCTATGGTCAGGATGTAATATATAAGAGAATAAAAAAAACTCTGGATTAAACTGTAGAGAATTGGCCAGAGAAATTTTGGAGATCATACCTTTATAGTTTATTGGCAGAAAGGGTTCTGGCAAATTTAATTTAGCTTAAGTAACTAGGCACTGAAAATAAGAGAAAAAAATCCAGCAGTTTGGTGCACATCTGTAATCTCAACAATCGGGAGGCTAAGGCATGCAAGATTTTAAGATCCAGACCAGCCTTAGCTACATACTGAGACCCTGTCTCAAAAAGCAAAACAAAAATTAGAAGAAAGAAGTTAGAAGTCTATATCTTTTTTCTGGTTGATATTTTGAGTTAAAACAATGCCTTTCACAATAAATAATTCACCATAGTTCCAAGTGATGAATTAAGGACAAGAGTTCATGATTCCTTACGAACAAACAAAGAAAACTATATTCACTTATTAACAAGTCTATTGAATCCCCAGTGTATGCCAAGCCTTGTTCCAGGAGCTGAAGACAGGACAAAGAACCACAGTGACAAAGTGCCTGCCATGGGGAACCTACTTTCTCACTGAAGAGAAGGAGTCAAACAATAAACTAACGTTATGTGACATAATGTCATATTGTAATATGTGCCCCCCCAAAAAAATACAATAAAGAAAAGAGAGCAATGGGGAGGCCGTGTGCCAGGAAGCAGACAGGCAAACCTAAACATTCAGTAGGCCAATCACAGCTATGCTGCATCGAGTCTATTTAACGGAGAATAGTAACATGTCCCTGGGCATGTGGTAAGCAACTACTGATTTTACAAATGTGTTCTTTTCTACCACAGTTAGGAAAGAAGGTCCAAAACTTGTTGAAATTGATATATGTCGTAGATAATGATATACCATTGTAATTTTCCCTCAGGGCTATATGGATTTGTAGCCCTCTACTATAACATAGTCCAATGAGATATAGACCATCTAAGTATCTCACAAAACCTCACATTAGTGGCATTGTGTGAGCAAGAAGTGACTAGCATGTGGAAGGCTACAGTAAGAAACATGGATTCTAGAAAGTGGGGAGGAAAGCCTATAATGCAGGACTTCCTTTTATATCCATTAAATTTCAAGGGTCCTGAGAGTAAGGTGTATGCTGGAGTAAGTTCCCAAAGTAAGAGTTAATTATTGCATCTTGCATCTCTCCCAGTGAAAGGAAGCACAGTGCCTCCAGGACTTCTTTGGGTTCAGAAGACAACACATGCTATTCCTACATTCATGGTTGGGGCCCCTACAGTTAGTGTTGCCAAAAATTGCCAGCTTTGGATGAGTCTCTGAACAGAAGAAAACTGCAGATCAAGCTGAATCTGCAATGGAAGAAGCCCTGATACCATGTATTGCAGGAGAGCCATATGGAGTTTGCCCCCAGAATCCTAATCCTTCCAAGCACTGCAGGTCCTTGAGCTGAGCCTTCGACAGCCTGTCCCACCCCTTTGTTGCTGTGGCAGTTGGCTGGCCTGCCATATGATAGGAGTCACCCTTACATCTCTATTGCTGTAACCAAGTCCCTTTTCTAGTACATGGGGCTCCAGGCTAGTGAATTCAGCCTTTCCCAAGTCCTCAGAAAGAAATGGTTCCAGGGGGCCAGAATTCAGGAAAAGGAAAACCCTTACTCAAAAGATTGGTCTACTGCTGACAAACAGCTACACTTCAATACAAATGAAGTCCAGGGCATGGCCCTCCTCCCTACCCTCTGTTGCTTCCTCTCTTAGTAAGTTCAGGCTCACAAAGCTTGTTTCCTGCATGGCCTTCATTTCTGCTACCCTGGCCCCTTGATTCACACATTCATCATGCCAGCGGTGGCATGATATTGGCTAGCTGCCAGCCAATTATTGTGGAGGGGCTACCCACCACCCCCACATTTCCCCAGAGTGCTCTTGAGTAGGAGCAGCAGGAAATATTAGTTAGAAGGATAGAGCAGGGAGATGGAGGTAAAGATAGAAGATACAGGATAGTCACAGGAGGGCCTGGATCCTAATCCAAAGAGCATCAACTGTCTCTGCCCTAGGGTATTTAAAGGAATGCCGAGGGGTGGAGCAAAAGACCTCCCCGCAAGCACAACCAAGTGCAGACCGTCTCAGACACCTGCACTCAGGCCAGTGGTCCAATCATCCTCTCTATGCAGACCTGCTGGGTAAAGCCACAAGGAAACCCAAATCGGCTCCCACAAATTATCCCGGTAATTTGGCCTTGTGGGCTTTCCATGCCTCTTTTGGGATGTTCTCTGGTGGAGGTTAGCATTTCTTCAAGTCGATCCACTCACCTCCACCCTCAGCCACCAATCCTTTTTCTTTCCAGGCTCCTGGCTAACTCATCAAGCCGTTTGCCCATGGATTTTTATGGATTTTAATCCCAAACTACTTGCATTTCCTCACAAAATGGATGCCCAGGTGCACAACTGCCTGGGAGGCGTTTTCTTGGCCAGCCTCCATACACCACCTCTGAATGCTCCACAGACAAACTCTCACTCACTTATTTGCAGTTCACTGTAGCTGGAGAGCTTTTCTCTCCAGGTCCCACCAAGTCCCATCAGTCCCAGAGCCCACTTATAAAATAAACACACAGATGCTTACATTATTCAAACTGCTTGGCCATTAGCTCAGGCCTATCATTGTCTATCTCTTACTCTTATATTTAGCCCATTTCTATTAATCTATACTTTGCCACGTAGCTTGTGGCTTACTGGTACCTTACATCTTGCTTGTACTGGCCGCGACTCCAGGCAGTCTCCCTCTCTGCCTTCCTATTCCCTCTATTCTCCTCTCTGTTAGTCCCACCTATACTTCCTGTCTGGCTACCGGCCAATCAGTGTTTATTTGTACAGAGCGATATCCACAGCAGTTCACCCTCACTTACAAAGCCAAAGCTTTTTCTGTTGTACCAATTGGTCATGCAGAAGCCCTTTCCAGCCAAGACTGTGCACTGGTTGGGGAGGATTACTTCTCTCTACTGGCCCTCATGCTCAAGCCCAGGTGTCTCACCTTCATGTATGGCAATTACTGCTGTGTTCCTCTTATGATTGTGTTGACTTTCTAGTTGATCAGTCAGGCATGAGCATTCAACCTTGACAAGAGGAAAGTACGTTCTGCTGTCCTCCTGCCCTGATCTCAAATGAGCTCTTGCGGATATTAATATACTGCATATCCTTAAACACAGGAAGTAGCTGAAGTCTGTCTTCTCAAAGGCTAAGAACTGCACGGTGCTTCTCCCCTCTCCACACTCAGAAACTACCTGAGAATATGTCTAGCTAGTTGCATAAAATTTTCATTAACGCAAACGCGGCAGGAGGGTCCGGGCATTCATGTACTCTCCTAACCATTCTAATGGAAATGAAGCCTCATACTTGTGGTTATTTCCAGGCCTTGCTATTGTAGAATAGCTGGGTTCTAGTGGTGCCATATTGCCCTGGCTGTTGTTGATTGTATTCTTACACTGGCATTTAGGCACCTGGGTTTGGGGTGATTAGGTCAAGGTCCTGATTTCTGAGTTTGTCTTTGTTGGATGGGTGTCTTATTCCTTGGTTTCTCTTTGCTCTTTGGTCTTCTAGTCTTTGTGGCCTGGATTTCTGAAGGCCAGCATGACCTCTGATCTAGTAAAGTATCTCTGTCCAAGTTGGAAGCTGGCCTTCTGGCAGTTAGCTTAGCCTTTGGTGCAGCAGGGGGTTGGGGGGGGGGGTGAGAGTTCTCAGTTCTGAATGGTATGGCCTACGCCTGTTCTTCTGACTGTGGCCTGCATCTGAGCAGGTGAAGTCTGCTGGAGTTGCAGGAAAGGGCTGTTCTGACTGGCATAGCCTGCTCCTGAGCCACAGGAGTCCACTGAGGTGGGGGCAGGGCCCAGCAGCAGCGGGGGTGATGAGGTGGGGGACAGGGACTGTGAGAAGGGCCTTGGGGAGCAGAATCTGGAGAGTGGGGCAGTTCAGCCGGCAGCCGGGTCACTCACCTGTCCTCACTCACTTGCTGTTATTTTTTTTTTTTTTTGAGCAAAGACTTTTTAATGAATATATTTTGCAAATATATTGGAGAATCATGCAATGCTGTCTGCATTGTATGCAATCCTGGGCCACGAGTCTGCAAATTCCTTTGCAACTGGACCTGTAATAGCAGAACCTCTCATCTCACCTTTATTGTTTACTATGAGCCCCCCCCCATTATCTTAAAAATAAAGAAACACCCCATCTTTTCTTTGATATGACTTTCGTTGTTGAATTACCACTGCTGGGTGGACCTTTCTGCATAGTTCTGGTCTGCCTTTCTTAACTGTGGCCTTCACCACGCCACCCACACCAGCACCAGTGTGTTTAGTTGTCCCTTGGTTCCCTTCACAGAGATGATATACAGGTTTTTGGCTCCTGTATTGTCGGTACAGTTGATCACAGCTCATCCCCCAAGACTCAGGGCAATCTGGAATTTTGATCCGGAGGACCCACCACATCCTTGATTTCATATCATGAACACCTGGAAAGAGTCAGAAAAGCCATGCGCAGTTATTTTAAGGGAATTCACTTTGGAAAACGTTCAGACAAGTTCGGGGTTGGGTAATACTACTTTTCTGCCTCCTGTGTTTCAGCATGTGACCTAAACTGATCATAGCATCAGCATCAACGTCATTAACATCATCACAGCATCAGCATAATGTTATTTTTTTCTGTTCAGTCTTTTAGGAGGTAACTACAAATTACCATGCTATTACAACACAAATGAGATTGCTATCATTTGTTTATTGTTATTTATTACTGTAGCATAATTCTAACTATAATTGCATTTAATACTTAGGAAAACCTAGTAAAGGAGACTGTGAGAGACTCACAAAGCCATTCATTCCCAGGTGTGATGATTGCTAAGAGTGCCTTTAACATAGTGATTTATTTCAGTGAATAGATACAAAGAAAACTGAGCAAAGGAAAAAGGTCTATGGCTGAAAGCCAGAGGTAATCAGGCCAGGCCTCTAAGAGTCCGATAGTATGTGTAATGAGTGGTAACAGCTTATTTGATGTCTTCTACCCAGCAAGCTCACTAAAGTCTCAGTGTCCGAGATTTTTATTGGAGAACCAGCCACACAAACACCAAAGTGAGGACCCTGAAAAGGAATTGAACACAAGCCATGTTGTCTGCACAAACTGTTTAGGTAGTCTGTAGCATCCTTATCAGAGATTGGTGGGAACCTTCCTCAAGTTGAAATATTTTAAAATCAATATTAATTCAGATACTTCAACAGGGTCTTGTGTAACCCAGAATGGCTTCTAACTCCTTATGACGGGGAAGGATGACCTTGAATTCCTGATCCTGCCGTCTCCACCTTCTAAGCACTGGGATTACAGGTATTACATGGTATTGAAAATCTGTAGGCGAGAGGTTTTTCTGTGTCCCACTCTGTCCCACAGCAGGCTTCCAAATAATCCCTCAGAAGCTGGTAGCTCAGACTTATCACTGACTAGCTCTTACACTTAAATTTACCCATAATTCTTATCTATGTTTAGCCACGTGGCTTGATACTTTTCCTCAGAGCAGCCTTCTCATCTTGCTTCCTCTGCCTCTGGCTGGTGACTCCTGACTCCGCCCTTCCTCTTCCCAGAATTCTCCTAGTCAGGTCTCCCTGCCTATACTTCCTATCCGGCTACTGGCCAATTAGCATTTCATTAAACCAATTCAAGTGACAAATCTTTATACAGTGTACAAGAGAATCATTCCACAGCAAAGATCAGCCCGTGTTATCGTGCATGGTAAGTGTGTTGTTTGAATGAGAATGGCCCCCATGGGTTCTTGGTCCCCAGTTGGTGGAACTGTTGAGGAAGGATTAGGACATATGGCCTTGTTGGAAGAGGTGTGTAACTGGTGGTGGAGGTGGAGGTTTCAAAAGTCCGTGCTATTACAAGTTAGTTTGTTCTCACACTTGAGGCCACGTAAGTATGTAAGCTCTCAGCCACTCGCCCTCTGAACTGTAAGCCCCAATAAACTCTTCTATATGTTGTCACAGTTGTGCTGTCTTAACTCTGCAATGAAACGTAACTAAGACAGCAGGCAAACACTCTGCCAACTAAGCTGCACCCCCAACCCTTTACTTGTTTGTTTGTTTGTTTGTTTGACACAGGGTCTTGCTATATTTGACTGCCTAGCTTCAACTTCAAAGAAATCCTTCTGCTTGCCCTCCCAAGTACTGGAATTACTATGTGAGTCTCAGGGTGTAGCTCACTTTCAAATATTTCTATGAATGAAATCTTTTTTTTTTTTTTTAAAAAAAATGACTTAATGTTTGATTTTATATGCATGCAATAATATGATTTTATATGCATGGTGGCCAGAAGGGGGTGTCAGATCCCCTGAAGCTGGAGTTACCGCCAGTTGTGAGACTCCATGTGGGTGCTGGGAACTGAACTCTCGTCCTCTGCAAGAACAGCCAGTGCTCTAACCATTGAGCTGTCTCTCCAGCCTTGAAGGAATTCTTTCACTGGCAGTTATATCTGTTTACAGCTATCAATACCCATAGAAATCTATGGGTAGAGAGAAAAGGACTAGGGCTTTGTCTGTGCGAAGGACTGTGGTTTTACTTAAAGCCATCAGGTCAAGGACTGTACTGCTACACTACACCTCCACCCCAAGGAATCTCACTATTTCTCATTTCCAAAACATTTATGATCAAAAAGTAAAACATTTGGGTTGTGTACTTTTGTTAGTTCCTTTGCATAATAGTTTGTTTTCACTTTGACCAGTGATGTAAAAAAAATAGTGGTGTAGCTCATCAAAGCTTGTGATTTCTTCCTATGAAGTTTAAATAGTCCAGTGATTGAATCACTCCACACACAGGCATAAGTTAAATGCCTAGTAAATGTTTTCATTACTACTATCATAAATGGCATTCAGTGATAACAGACAGTTCATTTTGAAAACACTCTACTATCTTTTAAAAACAGAAAGCCAGAGCTCAGAGGTTAAGAGCACTTGTTGCTCTTGAAGAGGACACGAGTTTGGTTTCCAACCCCTACACAGTGGCTCATTACCATCCTTAACTCCAGTTCCAGGGATCCAACAACCTCTTCTGATCCCCTCGGGCACCAGGCATACATGGGGTGCACATACATATGTGCAGAAAAAGATATACACGTAAAATAAAATAAATATAAAACAGAACCAGAAATTGGTTCCTTCCCTTCCGAGAAAAAATATTTATTCATTGCTGGCATTGTTCTTATCTATGAGGATTGGGCAATGGGAAAGTCATGGAAAAACCCATGTGACAAATACTGAAAGCATCAGGGTCTCTCTGGAATGGAACAAGACACCAGGAAACAGAAAAACTGAACATCACCAAGGCCTTGAGGACTTGAGAGTGACAGATGGAGGCTGCATTTTACTGGTACTTTCTTGTAAAGATTCCTGGTAAAAGTTTGCTTAGTTGGCATGTGAGCTGCTGTGGTGACAGAGGGATGGGAAGAAATTATGTACGGATGGCCCTCACGCATTTTAACTTGGCTAAAGTTGATTTCTTTGAGACTACACTGTGACGGTATATACCTATCTCTGAAGAAACTGGTGAGTATCAAGAGTTGGACCAGCCTATGTCTTTACTATATTTGTTTATGACCCAGGAAGGAATTCATTACTTTATGATCTAGGACAGTGGTTGTTAACCTGTGGGTTGTGACCTTTGGGGGTCAAGTGACCCTTTTACAGAGGTTGCATATCAGATATCCTAGTACCAGATATTTACAATTGATAACAGTAGCAAAATTACAATTGTGAAGTATTAATGAAAATAATTTTATGGTTGGAGGTCACCATACATGGCGAACAGCATTAAAGGGTTGCAGCATTAGGAAGGTTGAAAACCGCTGCTCTAGGAAGTAGTTTAGTCTCTTTTCTACATTTTCTGTATTTCCTGATGTAATGAATTTACATGGGTCTCTGTCTCTCCAATATTTCTGAATGAGTTAGGAAGGCCACTGTGCAGATAAAGTACAAATGTTTGGTGAGAGTTGGGGACTTAAAGTAGCAATCAGAGTTTGCTTGAAGGATTTAGAATATTTCACTGCAAATTGTAAGAAGCATTTGAACTTTAGAGCTACAAAATTTGGAGTTCAAAGCTTTCTCCACCACTGATGAGCTCTGTTCTCTGAGGTATGTCAAGTTCTAAAACTTTGTGAAAGAAGACAATATTGTCTATTCTCCCACTCTGGAGTTTTTATGAGAACCAAATAAATTTTAAATATTGAACTGTTTCATGAACATTTTAATGTATGGTAGCATTTCATACATGGTAAGGATACTTCATACAAAGTGAACACATTGGAAGGAAGGGTAACAAAACCTTTGTGGGGCAAGAAGTGTTGCTTTCTCTGTCTAAAAATGGATTAATTAAGAACTTGATTACAGACAGAAAGAGTGTAAAGGCCAGAAGATGGGGAGAAGTGTTGTGAAATGCTGTCTTCTGGATGTGCTGTGACAGAAGCCATCACGAACTCATCATATCTGTGGTTACCTGCACAAGACCTGTACAAGATCAAACCAGCCAAAATTACTGCACAGGTGGGGTAGGTACATCCAGGCCCACCCCTTACTCAGGATCTGTTAGCAGTGGATGGTTGTTAAGGGAAAGAAGACTTATTCTTTTTGAGGACGACACCACTGGTAGATTTCTCATGATGCATGGTCCCATAGCCATGCACATATGGGCAGCACTAACTGAATTTTGTGAATTTTTTTAAGACATGGCATTGGGAGGGTAATGCTAAGGAGTATATAGGCAGAGTGGGAGATAGGAACTGGAGGCTAGATATGATCATATTTCATTGTACATATATGTATGACATTCTAAAAAATAAAAAGTTTTAAAGAATTAAACCAGAAGGTATGGAACACAACAACAACCCACCAGTTTGATGATCACTGCAATGCTGGAAAACTGCTAAATTCAACATAGTTTCTTTTAAACCCAGTTGATATCCTAGGAACACATTTCCCCGGGGTCTGCATACAGAACTGACACAGCTGTGGTCCAAAGGGGCCAGGTAATAAATCCATCAAGCAGCAGAACTTGGCAGGATCGTCAATGTAGTACTGGTTTTGAAAACATGAATGATGTACTACATAAGGGGTCATGAAGACCACCTGAGGCCTGGTGCTGTGTGGCAAGGTAGGAGTCCCTGCAAAGACACCCTGAGAAGTCATTTCACGAAGAAGTTCAAGTTGCTGTGGAGACCACAGGATACTGTAGATGCCAAGACCATGGTTCATACACCAAGGGGAGCTGCAGGCCTGTAGTGGAGCTTACCAAGACAATCTATGTGTGTTGTGGGAGGCAGAATTGGTAGGATGGGGCTTCTGAAGCCTCTTGATTACATTATGAGCTCCAGTGTCAGACATGGTGCTGCAGGATTTGTTTGGCCTGATGGCTCTGGGCTTTGTTTTGCTTTGATCATTCCTCAGTATGCCAAAATTCTTGCATGTGGAATGGGACTGTGTACTCTGTGCCATTGTGTTTTGGAAATCATTTTTTTTTAAAAATTGTATAGGCACTCACAGTTAAGAGACTTTTGCTGTGGATATCGCTCTATATAAATAAAACACTGATGGCCAGTGACCAGACAGGAAGTATAGGTGGGACAAGGAGAGAGGAGAATTGGGGAAACAGGAAGAAGGAGGGAGAGACACTGCAGCCACGGCTAGGACAAGCAGCATGTAAAGATGCCGGTAAGCCACAAGCGACGTGGCAAGGTATAGATTTATAGAAATGGGTTAATTTAAGATATAAGAACAGTTAGCAAGAAGCCTGCCACGGCCATACAGTTTATAAGTAATATAAGTGTCTGGGTGATTATTTTATACGTGGATTGTAGGACTGCGGACTTGGTAGAACCTGGAGAGAAGCCCTCCAGCAACAGACTTTGGCCTGTTAAAGTGTTGAAACTGTTATGATGGAATTAAAACTTTAGAATTAGAAGTTCACTTGATATTTTAAATTACTCACTGTTTGCTTGTTTGTCTATTTATTTATTTATTTTAAATAAAAGAGAGATTGGGGTTGGGAGAGCAAGAGTTCAGCATTTGTCTAGCATGCACAATGTCCTGGATTTGGTTCCTAGCACCACAAAAAGTACAAGTCCCCTCAGATCTTCTAAACCAAACTTTTTTTTTTTTTTTTGGTTTTTCAAGACAGGGTTTCTCTGTATAGCTTTGCACCTTTCCTGGCACTCACTTGGTAGCCCAGGCTGGCCTCGAACTCACAGAGATCCGCCTGCCTCTGCCTCCCGAATGCTTGGATTAAAAGCATGCGCCACCACCGCCCGGCTAAACCAAGCTTTAATAAACCCCTGTTGACCATTCAGTAACATGATCCACAGGAATAAACACGTGACTGCAAGGTGCAAAGACTTAGCTCTGAAATATATTGCCAGTAAGTATGGAAAAGAGGACCAAATATTTTTCAATGTTTTAAACTATTAAAATTATTAACAGGTTAGGTCTCAGTTTGTTTTCAGTACTTGGATTCATTTCTTATTTAAAAATCTATTTGTTTTTATTTTATGTGTATGAGTATTTTGTCTGCATGTATGGTATACTGCATGCATGACTGGCACCTGCAGAGGCCAGAAGAGGGCGCCAGATCCCCTGGAACTAGAGTTATATGGTTGTGAGCCACCAGGTGGGTACTTAGAACTTCAGTGTAAGCAGGTCCTCTGCCAGAGCAGGAAGTGCTCTTCGCCACTGTACCATCCTCCAGTCCCTTGATTTTAATGTTTATGCATTTTTTCACACAGTGTAATTGTTGGTTTCATAAATAAACTAGTCATGTTCCATCTTTGTTTTGTATGTATATGGGAGTGTGGCTTGCACGTGTTCCTTTGCATGTTCACATGTATGTGGGCACACATGCATGTATGTGTGCATGCATATAGAGACCTGAAGTTGACATCAGGAGTCTTCCTTGATGTCTCTCCATTTAGTACACAAAGGTAGGTTGTCTTGATTAAACCTTGAATCAATATACAGCTAATCTGGTTAATACTTTTAGCTTTCCTTGTCTTGGAATATTTATTTTGATAAACATCGTACATAATTGGCTTGAATCCCTTGGTAACAGCAGAGCAAGCCATCAGTATATCAGATCATCATAATTACATGGAAGACCTCTTTTTGAACATATGCTCCTGTTTTCTATCTGTTCTATGATCAACAATGTCATATTCTTTCGTAAAGAGCATGAATAAATTTTGAAGTATGATATATTTCCATCTCTATGGGATATTTCTCATTCCATGGGAACCTAAAACACAGATTTATGCATAGAACATTTGTTCTAAAATTATTATTTTTTATACCAAGCTTTAATCATTTTAAAATTATTCTCCCTTATGGAAAGCTAAAATAGTTTTTTTTTGTACATTACAAGGTTTTCAACATTTTAAAAGAAAATTTTTCCTCAACGTGAATAGTCTTTCTTCTTAATTATGCAATAAATAGAACTATGCAGAAGAAGCTATTGGTTTAAAAATACAGGGCAATAGAAAAGGCTTTTGTTTTCTCTTGCTCCAAGGAAATTCAATATAGTGTTTTACAGAAGTTGGCAGGGCACAAAGCAGGGTGAGGCGGGCCCTGTGCCCCAGTTTCAAGTGTTTGAAACTCAACCTGAATTCTAGGCTGATCACTGTGTGAGGTTTAGGCTTTTGGTCTAGAATATTTTACACACACAAAAAGAGCATTTTAAAAATATTCCATAATATGTTTTAGAAATGAAATTAAGACAGATGCCCCAAAGAAGATAAGCAATCAATAATGTACTGTGATATTAGAAGCATGGAGCAACTTCTTTGTGTCCCCACACACAGTGGTCCCCAGCCACCACTGACAGGATTATTTCAGGCCTTATTGACAATGACACTGGGGAAGAAAAATATAAGGTGAAGACCCCATTTTATTACTGTATTCTTTATTTGTAACTGGCCACAAATCACCTCTCCAAAAGCAGTTAATTGTCAAATGGCTTTTAAATATCAACTTTGTGCCAATATGTCTATACAAGTACAAAAGATCTAGGAAACCACACTGGTGAAGAAGAAAGGAGAGTTTGATTTTAAAACAGAAAGAGGAACCTGTTTCTTTATACAGGACCAAGTACAAAGCCTTGCATCTAAATACGTGGCATCACCCAAATTATTCTGCAAATGACTGCAAGTTCAAAAGCTAGTGCCCATGGAGAGGGCCCTTCCCAGATCCATTTCCAAAAGGGAAGAATGGAAAGTTGAATATTCAAACCCCAGCATATAGCAGGTGACCCTTCTCAGGAGTGGGGTTCCCATAGTTCCAGCATCAGAAGAATAGGTTGTCTCTCCAAGACTACACCTGTAGGATATTATGTGTCTTAGCTTCTCTTCTGCCACTGTGATGAAACACTCTGACAAAGGCAACTTATGGGAGAAAGGGCTAATTCTGGCTCACAATTCTAGGGGACAGTCCATCCCTGGTGGGGAAGTCCAAGCGGCAAGAGCTTGAAGCAGCTGATCACATGACATCCACAATCAAAGCAGAGAGCAATGAAGGCATATTGCTACTCAGCCCCCAACCCCTACATAGTCCAGGATCCCAGCCAGGGAATGTTGTCACTCACAGCGGGTGGGTCTTCCCACCTCAATTAATGTTCTCTAGATAATCCCCCAAAGGCCATCTCCCAGGTGATTAGAGATTCTTTCAAGTTTCCAACCAGCACTAACCATCACATTATTACATTAAAATGCCATCATAAGACTCAAAGCTTTTAAGTATGTGAAGGCATTTGACATGAATGAATAACATGGCCACACAGAAATCATCCCAAGAGCTACTGTTCTTCAATGGGAAATACCTTTTTCTTTTCTTTCTTTCTTCCTTCCTTCCTTCCTTCCTCCCTCCCTTCCTTCCTTCCTCCCTTTCTCTCTTTCTTTCTTTTTTTCTTTTTAAGCCATGAACTCCTGATCCACCTACCTCCACCTCCTGAATGCTGGCTTTACAGACATGTGCTACCATAGTCAGTTTTATGAGGTGCTGGGAATCAACTTCACTGTTTTGTGAGCATTCTACCAACTGAACTCTGTCTCTAGCCCCTATAGTAAGTATTTTGATCATATTGAGCTGAATCCTAATCATTGTATATCCACGATAGTGCTGCAAGTTTAAAAGAACCATTGCTTCAAAAAGAAAGTTAGAAAACAGGAAAAGATCTTCCTGTTGGAAGTTTAAATTCTTCCAATAGACTCACCCAAGACATTTGCACTGCACAGAGCAGCGGAGGAGGTGTCTACGGCACTGGCCATTTCCCGGCAGTGCCCCTGAATTATTTTGGAAGGTATGAAGAGTCTACTTTAGAAACAAGGTTACAATTATGTAATAACTCAAAGGTTTAAAGTACCTGTACAATGAATGTATGGGTCCAGTTTAGCAAATGGTAGGAGACTGAAGAAGGTTGGTGTAAAATTCTCCTAGAAGGAAAAGGATATATTGTGTAAGTAGTAGATGAAGTCACAGCAACATGTTGTTTAAAACATGAGAATTCTGGGCCTAGAGAGATGACTCATCAATTATGAGCACTGCCTGTTCTCCCAGAGGATGCAGGTTTGATTCCCAGAAGCCACATTGTGACTCACGAATGTCCGTAACTTCAGTTTCAGAAGACAGGATGCATTCTTCTGACCTCCTCATCACTAGGCATGCACGTGCTGCACAGACGTAAGTACTGGCAAAATCCCCATACACATACAATGTTGTATATATTAGAAAATCAACGGGAAACTTTGGAGATGGTCTTTTGTTCATTCGATGACTATCTGCTAAACAGTAAGTATTGAGGATGTGTCTGCTTTACACTGAGGCTTAAGATAAGCAGTTGGCTCTCACATTGATCAGGTGTTTGTTGTAAATTAATGTCTTATTTACAAATAAACTTTATTATGTATAGCTAATCTAAAACAACATAAAAATGTAAAAACTGGATACTTAAAAATTGCAAGCCCTCCCCCCCATCCCTGTGACCCTATCAAAATGATGCTATTTGGAAAAATTTCCTCGTGATTGTGAGATTTAAGAGTACTTGCCATGCACGCATGAAGATCTGATTTGACCCTCAGCACTACCGTGCACTTGGAAACCCAGAGCTCAGGTGGTAGAGACTGTAGGAATGCTACAGTTTGCTGGCTAGCCGCTCTAACCTAGGTGAGGAGCTCCTGGCCAGTGAGGGACCGTCTCTCAAAAACAAGGTAGACTGTCCTCTGGCCTCCATACATATGTGCAAGCTCACCACCCACCTATACACACACACACACACACACACACTCTCTCTCTCTCTCTCTCTCTCTCTCTCTCTCTCTCTCTCATTCAAATGAAACCCCTGTGGTCATGTGACTCCAGATAGTTCTGGAGACAGCTGAATACATAGTTTCATAAAGTGAATTATGAGTGCATGAAGCACGCTGAACTTAACAGCATGGCATCCAAGTTGCACTGTGGGGCCACAGGGCACTACCATGACCAGGACCGGTGGAGAAAGGACTAAAAGAACCTCTCAATGGAATGTCTGGACAAGCACACTCAAGCAACTGACACCACTGATTGTATTATGACATTGGGCTGGATCGTACAGCCTAGACCATGCTGGAAAATGAAGGCTATACAATTTCATTATAGTGAAGACAACCTTTTGCAGAGGTTTAGTCCACTTGAAATGTTACAAAAGTACCTATTGGAAATGGAGACAATGGCTTATGGAAACACCCACACACAAGAAAGAGTATCATTGCTTTGCATCATTTTAGAAACCTGACATCTGCCCTTAAGTGAGCCTCCTGGAAGATGAGAAAAGGGAACTATTGGGGCTAGAGAGATGGCTCAGTGGTTAAGAGCACTGACTGCTCTTCCAGAGGTCCTGAGTTCAATTTCCAGCAACCACACAGTGGCTTCCAACCATCTATAATGAGATCTGGTGCCCACTTCTGGCAGGCAAGCATACACGATGGTAGAACACTGTATGCATAATAAATAAATCATTTTTTTTAAAAAGACCTATTTTTAAAAAAGGAAAGGGAAATATTGTCTGAGTCATTGAGATGGCATGGCCTTGTAGATGTAATGGTCTTATTAAATAAGAAACACAGAGCCAGCCAGGCAGTGGTGGTGCACGCCTTTAACCCCAGCACTCGGGAGGCAGAGCCAGACGGATCTCTGTGAGTTTGAGGCCAGCCTGGTCACCAAAGCGAGTTCCAGGAAAGGCACAAAGCTACACAGAGAAACCCTGTCTCAAAAAAATCAAAAAACAAAACAAAAAAAGAAAAATAGAAAAACAGAACCAAATGCAGAGTTAAAAGCCCAAGAGGTCAGAGCAGTAGCTAAGAGCTGAGACTAAAACCACCTTCTTATCTATCCTTCGCTGCCACTGCCATCCTTCCCCTCAGAAAGAGACCTACTTCCTGTATATTTGTCTTTTTATTGACTTTCTATTCTGCCTTCTCATTGATTGTAAACCCAACCACATGACCTTCTCATCACTGCCCGTCTATACAGACCTCCAGGTCTCTATGATTGGTATTGAGATTAAAGGTGTGTGTCTCAATGCTGGTGGTGTCCTTGAACACACAGAGATCTGTCTGTCATGTGATCGGGATTAAGGGGTGTGTGCTACCACTGCCAGACTTTCGCTATGGCTTGCTATTAGCTCTGACCCCCAGGCAATTTTATTTATTAACATACAAATAAAATCACATTTCAGCACAAATAAAATACCACCCTATGGCCTTCTCTAAGCTCTGATGACACCCAAAGCAGGATGACATCATTGAGGAAGTGTCTTGTTTCAGCATCAAAGGCCATTTCAAATTCCTGATTCTAAACAGCAACCAGCGTTATAAAGTCATCAGTGGAAATGTAAAGGCATCATGACACGTCATTGTAGAAGATTCACTTTCAGACATGACTTACTAAAGTTACTCAACTGGAAGTAAAAAATTGTGTACACTAAGTCATCTTAGGAAGAAGGAAGCCAGTTGTGATGGTGCACACCTGTAATGACAGTATATGGGAGGTGGAGGCAGGGGGATCAGGAGTGCAAAGTCATCCTCAGCCACTCAGCAATTGTGAGTATAATCTGGGCTCTATAAGGCCTTTTCCCAACAAAAGAAAGGAAGACAAAAAGGAAAAGAAACATCATTTGATATAAATGTATATTATACCTGTTTCTTGGTGATAACATTAAAGTTCTTTAAGGTGATTTAACTATGCAACATGGATATTCTTTATCGTGTTATAATAATTTATACTTTGGCCGGGCGTTGGTGGCACACACCTTTAATCCCAGCACTCGGGAGGCAGAGCCAGGCGGATCTTTGCGAGTTCAAGGCCAGCCTGGGCTACCAAGTGAGCTTCAGGAAAGGCGCAAAGCTACACAGAGAAACCCTGTCTCGAAAAAAACCAAAAATAAATAAATAAATAATTAATTTATACTTTGTTTAGCTCTAAAGTTATTTAGGCATGTTACTATAAAGCACAGTTATGAAGAATTAGGGGCTCAGGTAGGTTGACTGATGGAACCAGTTATGCACAGTAGTCTGGTTGTTGATTGACACCTGCCTTTCACAGTACTTCCAGCATGCCTCATGTTCTTGCATTTCCATGTTCTTGATAGAATACACCATTGAAGTACACACCCTTTCTCAAAAAAAAAAAAGCTGCTGGTTAATTGGCCTATTTTTAAATTTTATTACGATTGAATAAAAATACTTGCCTAAATTCAAATAGTTTTGCTGATACAATAAAAACAGAGGAAACCACCACAGAGACTTTCAAAGGCTATAATTACTGTTTTCATCAATTAAAAACTTGTTTCAGAGGCTGGAGAACTCATTTGATAGAATCCTTGCCTGGCATACAGGAAGACCTCGCTTAGACCCCTAGCACTGCATAAACCCAGGCATCCTGGTGTACATCTATAATCCCAGCACTGAGGAGGGAAAGGCAGGGAGATCCGAAGTTCAAGGCCATTCTTAGCTACATAGTGAGTTAAAGGCCAGACAGGGCTGCATGAGTCCTTCCCTCTCTTACAAAATAAACAAACAAAAAACTTCAAACAGTAAAGTTTAGTGTGTCAACTAGAAACTAATTTTACTCCCTCGATTACCTTGGATGTTCCCTCTTATGAGGGCAAGGGACACCAAAAAAGTACAAATGAAGAATAAATTTATAGTAGAAAATAGTAATACAGAATCTCTTGAGGAATCCACACATGGATTTCCTCCCAGCATGCTTCTGTTTCTACTAACCCATGGGCTTAAATCTGAGTAAATTCTCATCGTCATAAACTCTAACTCTGCTTGGAAGGGGGGCAGTAAAAAGAAGTCTTCACTTACAGTCACTTGAGATAGCTCCGTCACTTGAGGTAGCTCTGGTTCCATTATGGTTATATGCTTGCTTGATTGCAGATTTCTCATGCTTGATTTGAACCTTAAGTTGTCAAGTGCAAATCTGACTGGAAGTGATTCTAAAGTAAACACTGTCTATGATTAAAATAGTCATGAGAGTGGCAGGGGCTCAATAGAAGCATATCTGTCTAGCATGTACAAGGGCCTGAGTTTGATCCTTAGCACCATAAAGATAGATAGATAAGGGGCTGGAGAGATGGCTCAGTGATTAAGAGCACTGGCTACTTTTCCAGAGGACTGAGGTTCAATTCCCAGCACCCACATGGTAACTCACAACCATCTGTGACTCCAGTTTCAGAGGATCCAATACCCTCATACAGACATACAGACAGATAAAACACCAATGCATAGGAAATAAAAAATAAATAAATAAATAAATAAATAATTTAAAAAGATATATAAGCAGATAGATAGATAGATAGATATCAGATAGATAGACAGACAGACAGACAAAATATGTAAAATGAACCCCTTAACCAGGCATGGTGGTGTGTAGAAACCCACAGAGGTTTCCTAGGGAGAACTTACTCAGGGTCCAAGAACCTGAGCTTGCCTTACCCACCAGGGCTGCATAAGGGGATGATTTGACCATGGGCGTGGTTACCAGGTGTTTGGAAGGGTCCACACTTGGCTGTGCGGTATGCTTTGATCTAGCAAGGGGGAGGTCTTGGCATTGTTATAAAAAGCCCTTTTGAAGAAACAGAAGGGGCTGGTGGATTTTGATCTAGGTCTTCCCCAAGCTAGCCTGTGTTTCTGTCTTTTTTCCCTCTGCTATCTTTCTATCTAAAAGTTTCTTATCCCTCTCTCCTCCTCATATGAATCCTTTTAAAAGGTGGGAGCTGGCCTCCCACAGTGGTGAACGTCTTTAATCTCTTCACTTGGAAGTCAAAGGCAGATCTCTGTGAATCAAAAACAGCCTGATCTACAGAGTGAATTCCAGGACAACCAGGGTTACACAGTGAAATTCTGTCTCAAAAACCAAAAAGGAGAGAGAGAGAGAGAGAGAGAGAGAGAGAGAGAGAGAGAGAGAGAGAGAGAGAGAGAGAGAGAGAGAAAAGAAGGAGAAGAAGAAGAAGAAGAAGAAGAAGAAGAAGAAGAAGAAGAAGAAGAAGAAGAAGAAGAAGAAGAAGAAGAAGAAAAGGGAAGAGAAGAGAACTTGAGCTACATCTTAATGGGTGTTAGTTGCTATTTAAAAATTGTAAATATCGGGAAGTCACCCAAGTCCCCCACCCCGCCCCTTGGCCTAGGGTAACAGGCCTTACTATGACGAACAGACATGTGATGGAGAGATGGGAAAGATAGAGTACATGGTGGAGAGATGGGAGAGAAAGGGAAGAGGAGCCATTTGTATGATGTAGAAACAAATGGAACTGGAGGCACAATGGTGATGAAGAACAGGCTGACATGAGGAGTCTGCTCAGCCACCTGAGGCCATGGTGATATCTGGGCCCATGCTGCCACTGGGAGCCATGTCTGTGACTGTGGCCCTACTGCAGCCAGGGTCTGTGTTGATGTCCATGGCCCGGGCCATGTGGATGTCCATAATCTGGACTGCTGCCTGAGGCCATGTTAATGTCCCAGTGCCTTGCTGAGCTGGCCCTGCCCCTTATCAGCCACTGAACTCTGGAGAGCTGGCCCCATCCCTTGCTGACCTGCAGCACCAGCAGTGATGTGGGTGTTGGGACCTGTCCCCGCCCCTCGAATGGTGGTGCAGGAAGGCCCAGAGTAGACGCTGGCTGACCAACTCTGCTACCAGATCCAAGGCACTGAGTTGGCCCACCCCAACACCTACCCTATCTATGAGCTACTGGAGCGTGTGAAGGGACCAGTCCTGCAGAACCATAGCCTCAGGATCTCCACGGCTCTGGTTAACAGCAGGATATCTGCGAGGAGTCTCAGGGAGGGTCCAGTATTGGTGTAACAGAAGCCGGGAGGACTTGAACCAGACCAATGGCTCCTGGCAATGAAAGCTGTTCTAGCAAAAGGGTATAATGTGTGACACGCCACAGTTCCCAATGCCACTAGGATGAACGAATATGTGATGGAGAGGGGGGAAAGATGGAGGAACAGAATGGTACACACACAGTGGAACTGGAGCCCCGATAGCTGTGACTTGTATGAGAGAAGGTGTGGATTGACAGAGGAACAGGTTGTTGCCCAGAGGGGTTGGTGAGATGTTTTCCTGTTTGTTTGGGGTTTTTTCATTTTAATTTTTTATTTTCTTTGTGAGGGAGTTTACAAGGGAGGAGGGCAGATATGGAGAAACAGGGAGATGAGTGGGACTGGGGCGCATGATGTGAAATTCTCAAAGAATCAATGGGAAAATTATGTTTCAAAGGAGATTTAAAGAAGATGCTGCACATCAAATATCACTCAAGATTTTTAGGCAAAAAAAAAAAAAAAAAAAAAAAAATCGACCATGGTATAACCCCAGCCCTCAGGAGGCCGAGGCAGAATTATACACTGAAGCTCAGCCTGGGCTGACTAGTGAGTTCCAGGCCAGTCAGCCAAAGCTACAGAGTATGACACAGCTTCATGGAAACAGAAGTTCAAGTCTCAAGAAAGGTTATGTAGAAGAGCATGTCTGTGTGCCTTCTATGACACTTTTACAAATCTCTGTTTTCCACTGAGAATTTCATACATGCATATAATGTTTCAATCAAATCCCTCCTTTCCTCTCATTCCCTCCCCTCCAACATCTCCTATTCCTTTCTCCAACTATTTCCTCCCAATTTCCTTGGTTTTTTTCCCCCCACTAAGTCCACTTGGTGCTGCCTCTATGTGCTTGGGGGTAGGGTCATCTCCTGGAGCATGGGTAGTCTCTCAGGGGCCACATCTCTGCAGAAAAACTGACTCTCTTTCCCTTACAGCATCCATCAGTTGTCAATAGTTCCTTGGCTAAGTGTGGGACATCCTAACCACCTCTCCCATCCATGCTGGGATTTTGTTCAGCTGGACCTTGGGCATGCAGTCACAGCTGATGTGAGTTCGTACATACCACTGCCCTGTTGTTTCCAGAAATCACTGTTCTGCTGTAGTCAGCCACTGCCTCTGGTTCTTCCAATCTTTTCACCCCCTCTTCCTGGATGATCCCTTAGTGTTGGGAGATGGGTGTGTGATACAGCTGTCTCCTTAAGGCTAAGAGCTCTGAAGTCTCTCACTCTCTGAACATTGTCCAGTTGTGAGTCTCTTTGTTAATCACCATCTATCACAAAAAGAAGCTTCTCTGATGAGGGTGGAGAGATGTGCTAATCTGGTAAGCATTTGTGAGTTTAATATTCTTTAGCTGAACACAAGTTGTAGGTTTATTTAATAACTGGGTTCATTCCCAATAAAATATCTTGGATATCATAAGCTTTTCATCACCAACACACTAGGGAAATTCTTTTGAAAAATATTTTATGGTTTTTGTTAAACTTCATAAATGATTAACTTTATTCATCATATATTAAAATGCCCAAAAGGGAATTACTGTATTTCATATTGCCATGGAAACTTGCATCATTAAACTTCAGATGAAAGTATACTATCTTCTACCTTTAATTCAAATAAATCTTATAAGAAATAAACAAATAAAAGCTATCAGGAAAATATTTGCTGTTATAAGGACCTCATACCGTGAATGCTCAGTTGGCAGATTTCTGTTTTTTCTGGAAATGGCTCCACTCTACCAGCAGAGGTCACCCTGTGCATACAGGGCCAAAAGTTGAAGTTCATTTACATCTTAGCACTGGGCTTGGCAGTCTCTGAAGGGATGGTACTGTTCAGTGTGTGTGCAGACCAAAGCTAGTTGTCCCTACACATCTCTGTGGAACCTTGAGATTTTGTAAGACACCTCTCAGCATCAACATTTAAAGGACCTGAGTTCAGCCTTAGTCCTCCTGACTGGAATTACAATTGTATGGCCGTTTGGGGACATTCCTAACAAAGTGTCCAGAATTGAGTGGAGACAGGTTAGCAAAACTGAGACAGCTCTGTTTCTATTCTGTTAGACCGATTCTATCATCATTTTGTATGGAGAAGGTGAGAAGAGAACTGAGTTCAATTGGAAGGTTAGCTTTGGGTTTTGTTTTTTCTTGGGGAAGAACCTCTCTGTGTAGCTGTAGCCCAGGCTTGCTTCCAATTCACAGACCTGACTCCAGCTCCTTAGGATTGGGATTAACAAGCATAGGATACAACACCCAGCTTTGGCTTTTATTACACATGTTCAATATAAAAATTATCCATATATATATGTATATATAAACTTGGCTAGTGAATTATGAGAATTTATATTCTTCTCATTAAATAGTCACCAAATATTTGGCGTGGAACAATACAGTCAAACATTTTATACATAGTACATTCTAAGGTTTAAATCCAGGTAATATTTATTTTAACTGTGCAATGCTAACATAACTCAAATTACTTATTTATTTTCACCTGAGAAATGAACAAACTGCAGTGACAGAGTGTCACCGCTCTGGAGGCAGTGGGACCTGGGAGAATGGCGTCGATAAATGAGGTGGACTAAAGTCTCATGCAATAGCCAGCCTCATTTAGAGCCTCAGACAATTTATGAGTGCCTTTTGAGTAGCTCTGACAACAGCCAATTATTAACCAAATTTGACATCCTCTGCCTTGACTATGTTATCAAAACCAGAAATATAACTGGAAATATCCTTTGACTTGAAGGATGTCAATAATTGCTACATTTTACCAGAGGACCAAGACCCCATGAGGTGCAGATGGTCTGATTGACTGAAAAGCTGGGATCAGAATCCAGATCCATTAACCTCAGCCTGCCTTGTCTGTCACAACATGTGGCCTTGAGCTACATTTTTAGCTATAACACTGATACCAGAATGAAGTCTTCCTTAATTTCAGAAAAGCCACAATCTCAAAACAGAAATAAAATTATCTAAGCCCAATAGCAGAGCAAGTGCTCAGCCTATGTGGAGAACAAGTCACAAAACCCAACATTATGACCCTGTCAGGGAATCTGAAGAGGCTGAGGCAGGAGGATCATAAATTTGAGGCCAACTTGAGCTGTTACATAGTTAGAAGCCAAATTTTATCTTTTTTATACCCTTCTTTCTCCATTTTATTTATAGAAAAGATTTTTCCATCTGGGTAATAAACAATATCAGATGGCATTTTCTCTAAATGATATACTTTTTCTCTAAATGATATACTAAAAATTTCAGAAATACGACTCACATATTTTTTTAAAGAGTTATTTATTATTATGTATACAGTGTTCTGCCTGCATGTATGCCTTCATACCAGCAGAGGGCACCAGATCTCATTACAGATGGTTGGGAGCCACCATGTGGTTGCTGGTGGAAATTGAACTCAAGACCTCTGGAAGAACAGTCAGTGCTCTTAACCTCTGAGCCATCTCTCCAGCCCTGACCCGAGTATTTTTGTAAAAAGTACTTTCACTGGTAATAAGGAGGATGACTATGATTAAAGAATGCTATACGCATTCAGGGAAAATGTCAAAGTGAAATCCATTGTTTTGTATAATTAATATACACTAGTAAAAACTGCAAAAGTCACTGCAAGTACTCCAAGAAAACCAAATTTAGAAAACATTAAAGACTACAACTTTTTTTTAAGTCTGTGGTGTGCTGGGTAGGTCATCTTACCCAGTGCCATCATAGGTAATGCAAAGATGAGAAAGTCATCAGCACCCAACTCTGGCGCAACAGCCATCTGCTGTGCTGGTTTGAATGGGAATGGCCCCCGTAGGCTCATATAGTAGAATGCTTGGTTGGTAGAACTGTTTGGGAAGGACGAGGAAGTATGGCCTTGTTGGAGGAGGTGTGTTCCTGGGGGTTGGCTTTGAGGTTTCCAAAAGCCCACTCTTCCCACCCCCCATTCCCTACCTCATGCTTATGGATCAGATGTAAGTAAGCTCTCAGCTGCTTCTCCAGTGCCATGCTCCCCACCATGATGGCCTCACCCTTTGGAGCCGTGGGCCCATTAAACTCTTTCTTCTACAAGTTGTCTTCATCTTAGTGTCTCTATAGCGGTAGGAAATAGCTAAGACACTTGCTTATTGCGACCATCCCAGAACCAAAGTGCCACTCGTCTCTAGCATCTCTTAAGTAAACCTGCCAACAGTGATTTAAGTTGTCTTCCCCAGAAGGTGAAGAGATGTCCACTCCAAAATACCTCTATGTTATGTCACCGACCACTTCAGTGCATTTCCATCTGGTCAAAATATTGTTCCAAGGAAGCGCTTGTCTTTCCTTACCCAGGAAACCCACAGAAATCAACTGGTATTGGCACTTGGTCTTGGGGAAGGCATCTCAGCAGGAATGATTCACAGCCATGATAGCAAGAATGCCAGGCAGCTCATCCACATCTCAGTACACCACAAAGCAGAGAGACACTTGGGTTGTCTTTATCCAGATACAAACGTGACTGTCCATGGATCTCTGGAAGTAAGGAATGATGGTTATAAGTGATCTACATTTAAGTGTAGATCCAACTCTCTCATTTTTCACTTTTCACATTGGAAGAGATTTTAAAAGAGAATTTCCCGTGCTGACAAGGATATTGAGACATTTGTCCTATGTTATACTATTGGCAAGGATATAAATCAGCATATCCTTTCTGGAAAATTATTTGGTAATCATCAAACCTGAGAATCTCAAGGAAAAAAGATCAAATCCATGACTGTCCAGTGAAAGCAAGTTGTATTTTGGGGTGCACCCGGGAGTGGCCAGCCTGCTGTCTTACCCTAAGCTGGCTTCTTGAGATCCCTTTTACCGGAGAGATAAGGTGTTCACAGGGGTGAGAAAACTGGCTGTGACACACTGTTAGGAAGATACAAGGAAAGGGAAGGAACAAGGTAAGGATGTACATCATGTGAATGAGGTTGCAAGCAGTTTACATCAGATCGGACTTAACTAGAAATAGTTAACTATTTAACTAACCTTAACTTGCAAGGACTTAAAACAGGACGAACAGTAACTTATTCTTAACTGTCTTTACAGCAGACAGAGCCCCTAACCTGCAAGGTATATTGTTCCTGTTTTGGTCTCACACAATGAACCATCAATTTAAAGCTAAGAAACGAGTCATGGCCTCTGATTTGACAATTTTGCTCCTAAGACTTTGCCTATGTTGGGGCTGTGGAGATGGCTCAGGAGCAGAGAGCACTTCCCACATAACATAAGGATTCCCTGAGCCTTGATTCCCAGCACCCACATCAAAAGCGAGGTTTGCTTCGGGACAGAGGCAGGTGGAGGCTACCAGGCCAGCCAGTCTAGCAGAGACAGCAAGATCCTGGTTCAGGGAAAGAGCCTGTCTCAAAAAGGAGGAGGAGAATAATTGAGAGAAACATCCAGACATCTGAAAGATCTGGCCTCCATGTGAGCCCACATGTGCTGGTACACTTACACACATGAGACACATGTATATACACCACACACAGACAGACACAGAGAGAGAGACAAATAGACAGAGAATTCAGCTATGAGAGCAATCAGAATTAGAGGAAAAGGAAGTTCATCACTACCTTATTTATAACACACACACACACACACACACACACACAAACATACATACACACAGACTAAATAAATAATAACCTAATACATAAGCGTTCAACAACAGAGAATTGGCATTTGTCAGGCAGACAGAGCCTGCTTGTCATCCTATCACCTAGAAGAAAGGTAAAGGGATTATGAGTTTGAGGTTATCTTGGTCTACATAATGAGGCCCAGTCTTAAAAAGCAAAACAAAACAAACAAACAAACAAACAAAAAATGGAGCTAGGTGTGATGGTGCAGGTCTATAATCCCAACACGTGGGACTTGGAGGTGGGAGCAGCAGGGGTTCAAGGCCATCCTTGGCTACTTAATGGGTTTGTGCTCTGCCTGGGCTACTCAAGATCCTATTTCCAAAACAACAACAAAGGGAACCCAAGTGGCTGGGATGGAGCTCAGCTGGTGGAGTGCTTACCTAGTATAAATGAGTCCCTGGTTCAATCCCCAGCACCACATAAAACTGTACTCGGGGTGCAGGTCTGCAGTCCCCAGCTTTCAGGAGGTGGAGCAGGAGGAGCCAAAGGTCAAGGTCATCCTCAGCTAAACAATTCAAGGCTTGCCTGCCTACTTAAGATACAGTCTCCAAAAAAAGGGAAATAAAAACAAAATGACAGTAGAAGATTCGCAAGAGAGTTATAGTTTGAGCATAGATTGGAATAACCGCAGCTGCTGAATGCATTGTCACTGAGATTTAGTGGCACATGGAAATGTATAGAATGCATTCCATGGAGAAAGACTGCACCATAGAAAATCCTCATAAATATTTATCATTTGGAGGATGGGGAAGGTTCAGTCTACCCCTGAGGTATAACCCAGCGTGTGTGTGTGTGTGTGTGTGTGTGTGTGTGTGTGTGTGTGTGTATACACTTTAAAAATTACAAACAGTAAGAAAAGCTTCCCAGTGACTCTCTCTGGTAACAGGATAAAATGGTACTTATTTCTTATTCTATATTTCTCTGTGCTTTGTAGACTTTCTACAATAGACATGCAGTATGTTGGTCAAAGGATGCCTACTTACATGGAAATAGCTTTATGAAACCTGTGACTTCACACAATGAGTATAGCCAATAAACATACACACTTTACACTTGATCTTAGTCAAAAAGCCAATAAATAGATTAAAAAAAAAAAAAAAAAAAAAAAACCAAGCCGTTCTAAGTTGGCTCTCCAAATCTCCAAATGTGATGAGGACATGTACCGGAGAAAGTGTACAACAGTGCAAAGGGGTGTGCCGGCCACACTTGCTGCTGCAGTTGTATCTGAAGCCTGTGTCAGCCTCAAGCACATGCACGCACCCTTAAGTCTGAGCTGAGCACAGTCTTTCTTCTTCTAGCCCACAGCAATCCAAGCAGAAGCACCTTGGTGGACTGGCCTAGAGCCAAGATGTCTTCCACCACTCTGTGAGAGCCACAGGAAGGCCAGCTCCTCTCAGAACAGGCAGACGGAGGACACCCTCTTAGCTCCTGTACATCCAGCCATATTGGTACAGACACAACTGTAAGTGTGTTCCCCAGGGCTGAGTGACTTGAGTTTTCTCTCAGGGGGTGCTGGGCAAGGCCAGGTGGCATTGCCAGCAAAGCCCTGACCTTTTTCAAGGAAGGTAATGGACCAAAAAAATGGAGAGAACTGAAACTGAAGGCCTGAGTGTGGTGATGGGGGAAGAGCTGGGCTGTGAGCACTGTGGAGACACTGTCAGGAAATGTGCATTGTTCAAGAAGCCAAGGACTCCATGTGAAGCAAAGAAAGCTCTGGGCTGGGAGCTAGGAGCCTGGTGCCTGTCTTTTCTAGTAATTTCTAGAATACAATTGAGAGGAGAGTGAGGGACACATAAATGACCTGTGGAGTTGCTTCTAGGCTTCACAATGTACACAGAGATTTATAATGAAGATAAACAATAACCATTTTCTAGTGAAAAGTTTACTCAATACCCATTACACAAAGAGAAACCAGTCAAATAAACCATGGTGCCTCTTTATGGTACTGTGAAATTTGTAATATAGCAGTTCTCAACCTGTGGGTCAAGACCCCCCTTCCACAGGGGTCTCCTAAGACCATCAAAAAACTCAGATATTTACATTATGATCCATAACAGTAACAAAATTACAGTCATGAAATAGCAATGAAAATAATTTTATGGTGGGGGTCACCACAGTATAAGAAACTATTAAGTTATCAAAGCATTAGGAAGGCTGAGAACCTCTGTTCTAATAGGTACAATGATCCACTATACCACTTATTTAAGAGGATGTTTTCCACTAAGGTTTGCTTTTTCCCCCATTATCAGAGAAGCTTCACATCCCACTGTCAGTGAACAGCAAGGGTTTTTATACTCACACACATATAGGTTTGGTTAAAAGCATGAATCCAGTACATCGGCACTCCATTTCCTAACTGGCTGGTCTTTAAAGATGACTTAAGGTCTCTCAGCTTCAGTTTATCTATCTTTGAAATAGGAATAATAAGAGCACCCTCTTCCCTGGTACTACTGTAGGGGGAAAATACCTAGAGTACCTCTCAGTATGCCATTGGTATTTATCTTAATGAAGGAAATACCAAAATGCCAGCTTAAACAAAGCACAGGAATGCTAAAATGTTAGATTTGAAAGACACCTTAAACAGAATCAATTTCATTTAAATCATTTCATTTTTCATAAAGAAATCCTAACTCAAAGAGGTTAAGTAGGGCTCAGGGACCCATAACAGCCTCTCTCTCCTTCTCTCCCTCCCTTACCCTCTCTGGGTTATTTATATAAATTCTCTTTGTATGACTACTGTTGGTTAATTAGAAAAAGTATTTGGTAAGTGGCTTGGAAATTATTTCTAGCCATTTCTATGACTTTGAATAGTTGATTTGCTGCTTATAAGCTGTATAACTGCCATTTCAGAGAGTCTTTGCAAGATGAACTTGGCATTTGACTAAACAGCCCGATTGACCCTTGCCACAGCTCACCCAAACCATCCTGGCTGAGCCAGGAGACTCAGCCTTTGCTCCTTCACACACAGCCCGCCCAGCCTGCTTTGTTCCTCCTGGTTTCTCTTGGCACTCTAAGCTAGTCTGAAAAAAAAACAATTGTAAGTTTAGACAAGCCATACGTGTTTCATTCATTCCAATGTCACCAAACACCTTTTCTAGAAATCAAGATTGGATGTGCAACAATGTCTGGCAGGTAGCAAGGAATCTCAAGGAACGCAGAGAGACAGGTACTGTGTGGTCTCACAAATGAGAAATCTAAGGCCGCTAGCTATCCCACAGGCAAAGTAGGGAGGGGCGAGGGAGATGGAAGACATGGCTCAGTCATGCACAGTGTGGAAAGTTCAGTGTTTATTGCAGAGTGGGATGACTATGGTTGACATGTGTATATACATTTCAAACTAACTCCAGGGGTGGTGGCGCACGCCTTTAATCCTAGCACTCCAGAAGCAGAGGCAGGTGGATCTCTGTGAGGTTGAGGCCAGCCTGGTCTATACAGTGAGGTCTGGGCTAGTCAGAGCTACATAGAAAGACTCTGTCTCAAAAAAAAATTATTTTTAATTGGAAAAAAAAATAACTAACTACAAAGATTTTGTAGTAAGTCATGAAGAATATAAAGTGACAGATATGATTTGATCATTTCAATGTAGTTACATGTATCATGTAATACTGAATAAATAAGTTCCATGAATTGTGTCAATAAATAAAGTAAAATAAAATAAGCCAGACTTGGTGGTGTAGGCTTAGAAAGACTAGCTTTTAAGGAGACTGAGGCAGGAAGATAACAAGTCAAGGCCAGCCTGGGCTACAGACTGAGTTCAAGGATAGCTGGAAAATTGAATGAAACTCTTACAAAATCAAAAGTAAAAAGAGGACTGGAGATAGAACTCAGTGGTGGAGTGCTTGCTTAGTATGCACAATGCCCTTAGTTAAATCCCCGTTTCCACACACACACACAAAAAAATAGCAAAATAAAACTTTAGTAATGATGATGACGATAAAAAGAAGCTAAACAAATGGGAGGAAAAGGAGCTAATGTCTTTCCTGTGGTTTCTGGGTGGCTAGGGACACATCAGTCCTCCCAATGACCTGGTTAGTCACATATTATGATCCCTGTTTCAGGTGAAAACACAGAAGGTCAGAGGGCAACTTGCCTGAAGTCATGCAGCCAGGAAATGATGGATTTGGAATTTGAACCCAGGCCATTGCATTTCCAAACAACATCTTTTAAGTACTCTTGCTCCAATTTCATGCTACTCGTGGCATTCAGCTGATGGAGAACCTCTTCACATAGAAAAGGAGAAATGGTTTTATAATGTTCCTACAGTACAGTACAGTCATGTATTTAGAGACAAGAAATCCTGTATGAAATTCACTAAAATGTATCCAGCTTCTAGTAAACAATACCAAAACACTCAAGTTGAATCATAGACTCCTCCCAAGTAGTGGGAGGCATAAGGCTTTATAGTCCTGCCTGGCATTGTTTTCTCTGTTTTAGACAAGGTCTCACTACCTCTTCCAGGCTGGCCTCAGCGTTCATTCCTTCCATCCCTCCCTCCAAGGGCAGGGATTACTGTTAGGCGCCACCAACCCCTGCTGCCAACATGGCTTTCATAAACTACAAATTCGGACACATACGATCAGAAATGAGAGGGACTCTTCACCGATAGAGCAAGAATTGTCCACATTTTATTTCCATAACGGCTTGTCTCTAAATTCAGTGTCTTTGTGACAGATCCATTCCTCTTTCCTAGCCTTTCCGGGAGCAGGGATTCTGTGTTCTCTTTACGGGCTTTTGCTCAAAGTGTTTTTTCCCGTCCACTTACAGTTGAGAACAGATGTAGATGCTGGCCTGCTCCCAAAATCCTGCAGCCAACTCCGGCCTCCACCATTCCCCACAGACTGAGTAGTGCCGAGGTAGAAAATGACTTCAACCCGTGGCTGAATCGGCACTGGTGCTAATCCAGTGTCAGCTCAAAGGAACCAGTTCTATTTGCAGCCTTCTTTCTCCTCCTCAGTTCATGCTGAGCATGTACAGGGCACACCACATCTCACTGATTTAAGGGTTTTTTCTCCCTCCTCTGGCCCAGCATCATCATTTGTCAGTTCCCCGGACTCTAACAGCAGAAGGAACAAAGTCTTTGGAAAACCTGAGACACACAATAGATCAAGATTATCTGGACTTGGCTACCATGCAAAGGACCGTGAGCTCAGACAGAAAATACGGTGGGTCTTTAAAAAAGTAACTGCTTCGGGCTGGAGAGATGGTTCAGCGATTAAGAATGTGTGCTGCTCTTGCAGAGGACCCAAGTACTGTTCCCAGTACCCACATCAGGCAGGTCACAGCTGCCTATAACTCAACTCCAGAGGATCCTACACCCTCTGCTGACCTCCTCTGGCATTTCCACTCATGGCCACACACATACACAAAGTTAAAATGAAAAATAAATCCGAGAAAAGAAAAAGAAGAAAGTAACTGAGCATCATTTAAAACATGAATAAGGTCAGCGCATGGGAGTCGGGGAGCAAAGCCACAGAACTTCGGGGCACTCATGCGCGCTAACGTCAGCTTTGTCATTTCCCAATCACTGACAAATACAGGAAACTGTCCTGTGTTGATAAAAAGCTAACATGATCTTTTATTCCAGTAAAGCTACTGCAGAAATCCCCTGCTGCCGCAGCGACATAAAGGGACAGGATGGCTTCTCCACGGCCCTCAGTTCTGGGAACAGCTCATGATGCTCACAGTCCTGCAGTTGGTAGAGCTGAGCATCTTCATGCATATTAAACAGAGGCATCATGTGTCATCCTCTGGGCAAATCTGGGGGCTCAAGAATCTACTCGGGGTCTTCTTTTCTACTTTTTTTTCAATAAACCGAGACTCTGGCATTCCCTTAAACAACCATACTGGCCTCATTCACTTATTCATTCACTAAATATTTGATTTCCAGTCATGAATCAATTACTGTCTGAGACACAGCTGAACTGGAGAGACCAGGGCCTTGCTCTCAGGAAGCATTGGACCAGTCCGACTCCATTCTCTAAGGGCAGATTGTAAGCACCTTCATCAGCCTAGGAAATATGAGGTTCTTGGGAGTGATATTTCAAAGTGACTATGCCTTTCTGCTGATATCCATAGTTTTTTCTTCTCCAAGGATTTTTTTTAAGCTACAAAATGTACAGCCCTGCATGATAAGGAAGCAATAAAAACCTGGAGACTTGAAAAGAGTAATTTACTGCTCCCCTAAAGTGTCAGCAGAATAATGTTAAGACTCTGGGGATGGGGGCAGGGCCTCTCTCCAAGGCACTCAGATCACTGATCTTTGAGACATATAAGGCTATAGAGATACCTTGTTAGTTTTTGTTAATAATATTTGAAGAACTTTTACAAGTTAGCACAGAGGATTAGGCCAAGTAAATTCTCTGAGCAGGCAGTATAAACAAAACAAATGATAATTACTCTCTTCGAAGGGCCACTGGACTGACACACGATTCTGATAGAGAAGGAAACAACCTTGCAAGAGGCAGAATGAACAGCCTGAAAGGCAGAATCTGGTCAAGGGAAGGACCTGGGAGGTGAGGGACCATAGCAAAACAGTGTCTGCATTTCAGCATCTCGCCAGTGAAGGTTCACTTTCTCCGTAAGAAAAAGTTAGGGGGAAAGGAAGAGGGGAATAAGTAGGGGTGAGGCCTCAGCTAGGAACAACAGGAAGCCTGGACAAAATTGTCAAGTGGCAGCCTCCTGCCGCAGAAGTGAGGGCACCAGAGCCAGCCAATGGAAGCCTGAACTCAAGGAGTCACAGATTGGGATTCAACTGGGATTTAAATAGTGAAGGTGACCAGAGTGCCTCTGTTCTGCAGAAGTCAGGGCTTTAGGACAAGACGGCAGAGTAATGACAGACTATGAGCAAGTGGGGGGAGAGGTCAGAAAGAACACTGTGAGCCCCAGGAGAAGAAGCAGATTGATATAGGCACAGAGCACAGACATCTTACCAGAAAGGTTATGCTATGGGGATTGAGTTTTCATCTTGGTGTGGTGGCACATACCTATAAACCCAGCACCCAGGAGGCTGAGGCAGGAGAAACAGGGGTTTGAGGCCGGTCTGTGCTACATAGTGAGGGCCTATCTCAAAACCAGAACTAAAAAGGAATTTCCCAGTGAGACAAATTCAGAAGACTGAGTTTCAACTTCAAGAGCAGCATGTGCAAAGGTGATAAATTAGAATCAAGTGCTATGGCTCTGGACACCCACAAAGCAAAGCCAGCCAAGTGTTTTTGTTCTCTCTCTCTCTCTCTCTCTCTCTCTCTCTCTCTCTCTCTCTCTCTCTCTCTCTCTCTCTGATAGGATCTTACTATGTACTATCATCAGGTTGTTTTGTTCAACTTCATCTTGAAAATCATTTTAAACTTACAGAAAAATTGCAACAACGAAAGAAATTACATGGCAGTGCATTGGGAGGGTGACACAGGAGAATTACAAATTCAAAGCCACCTTGGGCTACATAGTAAGACCCTGTCTCAAAAACCAAGCTGGAATAAACAGAAACAGATTTCACAGAGAACCATTCCAATAGTCAACTCTTTCCACTATCGTTCTCTCTGTCTCCACGCCCTGTTCACGCAATGTTTTAACATCCAGAGAGTAAACCAAACATCCAGAGAGTAAACCGCGCACAGGCACTGAAATGAGTCCAGTAGTGTAAGAACCATCAGGCCTGCGGTTCAACTCAACGGTGGAACACTTACTTGTCTAGTGTCCATGACTGAGACCAATCCACAGGCTCACAGAAAGGAAAGAAAACGAAGAGGGCAATGCTCATGAAGATAGGAAGACCTTCAGGAATATATTAGGTGTCTGTAACTACAATAATGGGCAATCAAGTGAAGTGGGGGTTCCCTGGTATGAGGAGGACAGAGATGTTAAGAGGAAGAACTTTTGCCATTGAGTGTGTCTGAGAGAAACTCTGGCTTTGGAACTTGGTATCTGAGTGGTCGAGACTGTGACAACACAAAAGTTAATGATAAAAACAACAGAACATGAATGTATAGATGTATAAATCTTGCCTATATACACATGTATAATTCTGTTTATATGGTAAGCATTGTTTCAAATCCTTTAAATGAATTAATTCATTTAATTCTTGTATCCCTCAAAGTTAATAACTTTATTTTACAGATGTTTTAAGGGCAAAGATGATGGAGTCTGCTTCTGAAACTAAGTATAGTCTACTCTATCTGGAAGTTCCTATATATATATATATATATATATATATATATATATATATATATATATATATGAAAGGGGCAAGAGAAATGTAGAACCATAGAACTATCTTAAAATGTTTGCAATATTTGGTATCCATGGTTAAAAGTACTTGCCGGTCTTACAAAGATCCTGGTTTTGGTTCCTAGCACCTACATGGTGGCTCATAACCATCTGTAACTCCAGTTCTAGGAGCTCCATCACCCTTTTCTGACTTCCCCAGGCACCAAGCTCATCATGTATGCATGCATACAAGCAAAACTCATACACATGAAATAAATAGTTATAAAACATTTGTAAAGGAAATTTAGAACATTTCACCTTCACTTACACCAGGAGATAACTTGCTACTCTTCAGACCTCCAATCTTGGCTGAAGCCTGTACTTATCTTACATGTAACTTTGTGTCTGTAAATGCTTTAGATTATATATTATATTAATATCGCCCACGTTAACAAAACTAATCTAAAATGTGAAGAGTAGAAGGCACTTTTGATTACAAATTGCTTTTAAATTAGATGAACCAAGGTTAGGTACAGAAATGGCAAATCATTTTCATTTCTATTTAAATATTTTAAAGTCTTTAAATATCACTGGAACAAAAATCAGCATTTCCCAAGCGCCCCCTTGTGGCTTGGACTAAGGATCCCCAAATTCCTGATAGATGTTAAGTGGAGAACATGACAAGAAGTCAGAACAGGGAAGCAGTTTCTTTTTCTGTGCTGGGCATTGATCCCAGGGTCGTGCACTTCCTAGCCAAATGCCTGAGCATGCCAGTGCACACCTGACTGTAAACGTGCCATCCTGAAAGTGGCCCAGAGTGATTTCCATTGAATAGCTGCTATGGAAGCCTGTCCGAAAATGCTGGAAACAAACCTTTCAGAGGCACGAGGAAACAGAGATCATTTTCTATGTGAAAGATGGGAAACAGATCGCCAAAGGTCCCCGAGAATGTAAATGTCAAAATGAAGAGCAGAGCCCAGTGCCTCCTTGACCCTAGTCGCTGTATAATTAATTGGGAGAACACTGTCTAATCTAATCCCTCGCAGCACGCTGATGGGGGGACTCATTGAGTTCTGCAATGTTCCCTGTACTGCTATCACCTCTGACCGAGGAGAGCGCAGGTAAAGCTGCCAGGAGATATTCTTTGAAGATAGACTCTTCCCTTTGCAGTACATGGCATACACCAAAGGTTGCCTTTAAGGGGGTGAAGCGAAATAAACAGGAGAAAGCAGTCCTCACAGGATGCTGAGTTTCTCCTCATGAACTAGTCTGTAACTGGGGACCCCTGGGCAGGAGCCCCACCCCTCAAACACCACAGCACTGCCTGTCATTCTACATTAAACTTTTATTCTTTGGGTCTTGTTACTCAAAAGTGCACCGAAAGCCAGGCAGAGTGATAGGTGGCTGGCGTCACAGCTACTTCCAGAGTTGAGGCAGAAGAATCATTTGATTTTAGTTTGGAGCCAGACCAGGCAACTGATCTAGACCATTTTTCTTACAAGTAAAAATGAGCAAACAAACAAAGAAACCAAAACCAAAATAGGAAAAGAAGAGAAAGTGCGGGGGGCTTGGGAGATGCTCAGTCGTGAAAGCGATTGTTCTGCCGGCATGAGGGCCTGAGTTCGGATTCCCCACATCCATGTAAAAATACTGCCAAGGTGGCATGCACCTGTAATTTTACCTTAGCACTGGGAAGGCAGAGACGGAAGGATGCAAAGACTCAATGGCCAGCTAGTTTCGTTGAATCAGTGAGGTACAACTTAGGTGATGTACACAGCCTTTTTAGGTGGAAGATTGCTTTGAGTATCAGGAGAAACTTTGAACTCCTGAGAAGTGTTGGAACTGTTAAAGACTGTGGTGACCTTTTGAAGTTTGGATTTAACATGCATCAATAGATGGACATGAGCCTATAGAGGCCAAGGGGAGGGATGATGTGGTTTGAACATGCAGTGAGTGTTCTACATGGGCTCACATGCTTGAAAACTTGGTGCCCAACTTGTGATGCTGTTTGGGAAGGCTGCGGAATGTGGAGGAGGTGGAGCCTCCCTGGAGGGAGTGAGACACAGGAGCTCGACTTCATAGACTGCCCCTATTTCCTGTTCCTTCTCTGCTTACTGAGTGTGGATGCAATGTGACCATCCTGACGCTATTCATACCTATCATGTCTTTCCTGCCTTAATGGACTGAATTCCTTTGGGACTGGAAGCCAAAAGTAAATCCTTTCTCCTTTAAGTCGATTCTGTTAGGGCATTTTATCACAGCAACAGGACATGCTCCGAGTGAGGACTGTGTGTTGCCCTGCCCTTTAGGTGATATTTAATGAGTCTCACATCAGGAAATAAATGAAGATCAATCTAATCTTTATTGGGATTGGTCATTTTTTTAGTGCATCCTGGGCTGAGTCAGGGAGGAGGCCATACTCCTTGTGCATGCTCAAGGCCCAATCAGAGAGGTAATCATGTGTAACTATCCAATCAGAGGACTGTGTGGGAGGCCAGCTCCCATCTTTCACAGGGTTCCTATGAGGAGGAGAGAGAAATAAGGAATTTGTAGATAGAAAGATAGCAGAGGTGAGACAGAAACACGAGATAGCTTTGGGAGGACCTGGATCAAAATCCACTGGCCCCTTCTGTCTCTTCAAAAGGGCTTTTTATAACAATGTCAAGGGGCAGGGCAAAAGACCTCCCCCTTGCTAGATCAAAGCACACTGCACAGCCCAAGTGCAGATCCTTCCATATACCTGGTAACCATACATGTGGTCAAGTCATCCCCTTATGCAGCCCTGTTGGGTAAAGCAAGCTCAGATTTCACTAGGAAACCACTACAGGCCTCCACAGGAGTGATTATATGTGATATATGCCTAGCTCATGATGCACCATGGGCCATTCCCTTACTTTCAAGGAGAGCTAACTCCTGTTTCACTCCCATAATTAAATTTCTCTCATATGTTTTTTGAGTCCTTCACCTTTGCGCTCGCTCTCTCTCTCTCTCTCTCTCTCTCTCTCTCTCTCTCTCTCTCTCTCTCTCTCTCTCTCTCTCTCACACACACACACACACACACACACACACACACATACACGCGCCCAAATTTACTTTATGAAGTTCTGAGCTGCTCTGGCATTCAGAGCTGGCCTTGGGGGTTTGGGAGGCAGAGGCAATTTTCTTAAAGTCAGACCAGCAGCATGGACTTCCCCTGAGAGCTTATTAAAAATGCAAAAACTCAGTGCCCCACCCTGGCCCTTCAGAAGCAGAACTGCCACTTTAACAAGACCCCAGAGGGGTTCGTATTTACTTTAGTGTTCGAGAAATGCTGCCTTAAAAGACGGTTTCTGAAAGCTGTGGCTGGGAAAGCAACAGAAGGTCGCCTAGGCCAGTTCAGAAACCTAGAGAGCATTCCCATGACTTCAAGCACAAAACTGTGGAATATATAAATGCTTCACTTTGAGGTAACACAAGAGTCTAGTTTCCTTCTCTCTTCCGGTCACATGCTTCCTTTTATCCACGGCAGTGCATTTGTTTCCAAATGCAGAGAGCACTGCCTAGCAGAGGTCAAGCACCGTCATTTGAAGTCGATTATGGAAGAAGCCAGCAACTCCCAGCGTGTAATGAGATACTCGGACCTCAGTGAATTACTAGGGTTTTCTTGATTAGTCACTTAATCAATAGTATAGAGTCAGTGCTATCAATCTTATGATCTTATGTATTTCCCAAGGATGTTAAAAGATCCAAGAATTCCCAGTCTTGGGCTGGGGAAATGATGGCTCAGAAGGTGAAGGGCTTGCTGTGCAAAAGTGAGGACCGACCAGAGTTAGGATTCATGGTCTCCCACACTGAATCCATTGCAGTTAATAAGAGGCTTACACTTCTCCCCAGGTTCTCCATTTATCCTCACTGCCACTGCTCTGGTTCTACACAATATGTTGCTGAATCGCAGCACTTTTTGGTGCCTCTGCTTCTGATACCCTTTAATCTACCTTTTAGTCTGGAATTAGAAGGATTATTTTCTCTTTTAACATTTGTGTGTGTGTGTGTGTGTGTGTGTGTGTGTGTGTGTGTCAGAAGAGTGTGTGCATGCTATACCATACCATACATGAAGTCAAATGACAACTTGTGGATGGTTGCTATGAGTTCTTCAAGGACAATTTAGTCAACACAGTGAGTTCCAGGACTACATAGCAAGACCCTATCTAAAACAAACAAACAACAACAACAAAAACTCAAAGAACAAAGAAAAGATACAAGGAAGAAATGATTGGCGGAACTAGGTGATGGACACATGAGTGCTTATTGTGTTATATTTTGTATAACTAAGCAGCACTTTAAAAATATTTTATATTTATGAATGAGATTAATAAATGATTTTCACCTATAAGACATTTAATAAAATATTAAGAGCTTATTTTTTATTTATAATAAATTGTCTCTGCCATAAGCCACCATTTCTGTTTGTAGGTTCAAAATGCCAGTGGGCCTGTGTTGGCTTCAAGATCACCACCTAAGCCCCAATTCTGAGGGTACATTCTGCCCCTACACTAAATGTAGTACTACACACTCAATTAAAACAGGAAGTAGCAAAAATCCTGACTTTGATACTTATCAGCTATTCTATCTTAAGAATGTTGTCCTCAGTTTTCTAACCCACAAAATGGGACTAAGAACTCCAACTTTACAGGGTTGCTGGAATTACTAAGAGAGATAAGTGTGCACCAAGTGCTTGGGACCCAGTGCTACCAATGTGTTAACTTCCTTCCTCATCATGAAATAACGAGGGAAGAGTGAGTACTCAAGTTAGTATGGAGCTATGGCTGTCGTTAACAAACAAATGTAACCTGTACACTGTTTCAGTTAACTGACTATGCAGGTGTCAGTGAGTGGCTACTGTCTCTCTAATATTTTGGTAATGGATGAGTAGCTTCATCCTCACAGATGGAACCTCAGAGCCAGATTCCTGGAGATTTTTCTGAACCACACCATGTGCTACACAAGAATGAAGTTACAGAAACTAGGAAGATGGCTGAGTGAATAGGAGTGACTGCTGCACATGCGTGAAGACCTCTAGCATCCACATAAGATAAGCCAGGCGTGGCCATAGGTGTCTGTAATCCCAGCACTGGATGGTTGGAGGGGTTGAGACAAGAAATACTGGGGTCGGCTAGTCAGCCAACCCAACTGAAAAACAAACTCCAGGTTCAGTAATAGACAGGTCTTGGAGGGATAAGGTAGAAAGTAAGAGATCAGAAACCTGATATTCCCCTTCTGGAATCTGCAGGCACATGCCTGGACAAGTGCACCTATACACACATGCACACACAAGCATATACCACACACAAACACTCATGCACCACCACACATACGCCAAAATGAAAAAAGAAAACAGAAAACTAATGGAGTTACAGATATGTCACGCTGAGCTAGTAAAATGTTTAATAAATAATGACAATGTGACTCTTTCTGCCAGCTTGGTACTTAAGGCCATTCATACTCTCTGTTTCTGCTGAGTCATCATTGAGCTGGAGACTATGATTTCCTAAAGCTACCTGGAAGGCTGGCTATGTCATCTCTGGGTATAATGGATCCCAAATATATATCCCACCCCCCCAGGGGCCAGGAAGGAGAGGACTGAACTCCTGGGAAGTAAGACAGTGTTTTGTTCTAGTTTACGAAAAATAGCATTAGATTTCATTCCCAGAAACCGTCCCCTGAATGACTCAAGACAGAGCTAAGGAAACAGAATGCATATTTTTAATTGATTATTTTGTTGAGCCAAATCCCAAGGTGCCTGATAAATTTTTAAATTCTCAATGAGCTACTTGCATTCCGAATAACTCCAAAAATGATATTCTAATTTAGAATGCTACGGCATGATAGCCATAAATTATTGCACATCAAATTGCTGTTTTGACTAATTGTGGTCTGTATGAAAGGTGTCTTCTGCATCCTTCCTATCTGCTTTCTCCTTCTTGATTGTATATCGGTTCTCAAAATTAGGGACAGGATTCTAACCTTTCCTCCCATTAATAATTCCAACACTTAGGTCATAGAAATTTGGAGGTAGAGACTAAGCTGGTGTCTGCATTCCCCAAGATCTTAGGTTTTAGCTTAATAGTTTTGTAACTGCAAGTATGCATCAGAATCAGCTGGACATTTGTAAAACACAGGCCACTGGTCTTCAGTCCTGGGGTTTCTGATGTAGTATGTGTAGGGTCTAGAATTTGTACTTGGAGCAAGTTTACAGATGTTATTGATGCTTTTGGTTCAGAAATCATACTGTAAGAACCAAGTATCTTAGTTCATTGTAGGGCGAGATGCAGTGGTCTATCCTTAGGTAACTCAGTAGGTTTTCCAGAGGGCTGCTCTCTAGAGCAGGGCTTCTTAAGCCTTGTGTGTTTTTCCTTTCTATTGTGTCCAGGTATATTTTGTATGCTGAATGTATCCCCTACAATACACTATCCCCCTTATTCTCTCCTTTGTTCACCTAGACAGTTTACTTATATTTTCATGTATATGTGTATAATTTTACAAGGCTATATAAAACCTGGGCACCACAAATGAGAGAACACATGATATTGCCTTTCTGAGTGTGCTGGTTAGCTTTGAATGCCCATATGGCACAGAGAGAGTTATTTCAGAAGAGGAAAACTCAGTTGAAAAAATGTCCCTACCAGAAGAGCCCAGATCTCTGTGAGTGGACCACAACCCCTGGGGCTGTGGTCCTGGGTGCTATAAGAAAGCAGGCTGAGCAAGGCATGAGGAATAAATCAGTAAACAGCATTCCTCCACAGCCTCTGCTTTCAGATTTTTGCTTTGAGTTCCTACCTTCAATGCCCTGCTGTGGGATGTCTTTCTGTACGCTGTGAATATGTTTTATTACCATTGGTTAATAAAGAAGCTGCTTTGGCCTATAGCAAGGCAGGATAGAACTAGGAAGGAAATCCAAGCAGAGATATAGGGAGAAGAAGGACAGAGTCGGGGGCAGACACCAGCCAACTGCTGGAGAAGCAAGGTGTATTAGGACACAGGTAAAGACACAAGACACGTGGCAACACATAGATGAATAGAAACGGGTTCATTTAAGTTGTAAGAGCTAGTTAGTAATAAGCCTGAGCCATAGGCCAAACAGTTGTAATTAATAATAAGCCTCTGAGTAATTATTTTAAAAGTGGCTGCAGGACCAGGCAGCACAGAAAACCTTCCGTTTACAATGCCCTCAGTGATGGAGTGCAACCCGAGAGTTGTAAGCCAAAATAAACTCTTTCCTCCCCAAGCTATTTCTGGTCATGTTGTTTTAGCACAGCAATAGAAATAGTAACCAAGATACTGACGGCAATCTTAACTTCTGTAAATAAATATAGCTTCATTCCTCTTATTGCTGAAAAACATCTATTGTGCATTGTACTGGTAAGTTTTTGTTCATTTGACACAAATTAGAACCACCTGAGTAGGGAGCCTCAACTAAAGAATTGTCCTGATTGCTAACTTTTATAGGAGGGTCCCCTACACTGAGGACAGTGCCATCCCTAGGCTGCCTAGGGCCTGGACTGCCTGAGACAGCTGAAAAAGCCAGAGGGAATAATCAAGTAAGCAGCCTTGCTCCTCGGCTGCTGCTTCGGTTACTGCCTCCCTGTTCCTGCCTTAGCTCCCCTTGATGAGGGACTGTCACTTGGACGTATACAATGAAATAAACCCTTTCAAGTTGCTTTCGGTCATGGTGTTTATCAAAGCAACAGAAAGCAAACTAAGGCATGCATATATACTGCTCTTCCTTTATTCAGTCCTCTGTTGTTGGACACCTGGGTAGGTTCCATAACTTAGCAACTGTGAACAGAGTTACAATAAACATTGATGTGCAGTGTCTCTGTGATACGTTGAATTGGAGTCCTTTGGATAAATACTCAGGAGTGGTATAGCTGGGTCATATAGTAGATAGATCTACTTTTGTTTTATTTTGAGAACTCTCCATGCTAGCTTCTATAGGGGCTGAACTAATTTACTTTCCTGCCAGGGTGTAAAAGGGTTCTTCTTTTCCTGGCCAAATATGATTTCTGTGCTTGAGATCATTTATGTGATGTATTACATTTGTAGATTTGCAAATATTGAACCATCCTTGCATCTCTGGAATGAAGCCAATTTAATCATAGTGAATGAACTTTTTAATGTGTTATTGAATTTGGCTTTAAACATTTTATTAAGAATTTTTGTGTGCATGTTTATTAGGGAGCTTGCCTTATCTTTGTGTGGGGTGTGTGTGTGTGTGTGTGTGTGTGTGTGTGTGTGTATCAGGTTTTGGTAACAGAGTGATATCAACTGCATAAAAAGAGTTTGGTAGTATTTTTTCCTTTGCTATTTCATGGAATATTTGGAGATTTGGTGTTAGTTCTCCTTTCTTTCTGAATTATAGAATTCAGCGGTAAATTTATATTGACTCGGATAGTTTTGCTTTGAGAAACTTTAAAAATTATTGCTTCAATCTGAACATTTGTTATATAGTTGTGTTTAAATTATCTTGTTTTAAACTTTTTTTTTTTGGGGGGGGGGCTGGTTTTGAGATAGTGTTTCTCTGTGTAACAGCCTTAGCTGTCCTGGAAATCACTCCATAGACCAGGCAGGTTCAAACTCACAGAGATCTGCCTGCCTCTGCCTCCCAAATGCTGGGATTAAAGGAGTGCAGCACCACCGCCCAGCTTGATTTAATTTTTATGGGTCATATGAATCTAAAAATTCATTCATATTTATATTTTTTTTCAAATTTGATGGAAGATATGACATTAAAGTATGATCTAATAATTTTCTTAATTTCATTGGTATCTATTGTAGTGACTCCCTTTTCATACCTAATTTTATTAATTTAGGTCTTCTCTCTTTTGATTAGTTTGGCAAAGGTTTGCCAATTGTGTTTAATATTTTGAAGACACAATTCTTTGTTTCATTGATTCTTTGTATGTTTTCATTTCTATATTATTAGTTTCTTCCCTATTTTTAATTATTTCTTTCAACCTACCAATTTGGGATTTGGCTTATTTTTGCTCTGCCAAGGTCCTAAGGTGCATCATTAAGTTATTTATTTGAGATTCCTCTAATTTCTAAATGTAAGCACATATAGCTATAACTTTCCTCTTAGGGTTGTTTTCATTGTGTTCCATAGATTTATTGTGTTGTGTTTTATTTTTATGCCAATCTAGGAATTTTTAATTTTCTTCTTGATTTCTTCAGTGACACATTTGCCATCCCATAGTGGCCTGTTTAACCTCCATGAGTTTGTGTGTGTTCCATAGTTTCTCCTGCTGTTGAGTTGTAGTTCTATTCCACTGTGACTGGATAGAACACAATATATTATTTCAGTTATCCTATATTCATTAAGATACTCGACTTGTGTCCTGATATATGGTCTATTTTAAAGAAAGTTCCATGGGCTGCTGAGACTTGTATGTGTTCTTCAGTGCTTGCAACATCTGTTAAGTCCATTGATGTTATTTGAATAAGAATGGCCCCATAGGTTCCTATATTTAAATGATTAGTCACCAGGGAGGGAGTGGTACTATTTAAAAGATTAGGAGTTGTGGCCTTGTTGGAGGAAGTGTGTTACTGGGGGTGGTCTTTGAGGTATCAAAAGGGCCATGCCAGGCCCAAGCTGTTTTGCTCTCTCTCAGCCTGCTGCCTGCAGATCAGGACGTAGTTCTTAGTTACAGCTTCATCGCTAGGGCTGCTGCCATGGCACCAGCCATGATGATAGCAGATAAGCCTCTGAAATTGTGAGCAAGCCCTCACTTAAATGTTTTCTTTTATAAGAGTTGCCTTGGTCATGTGTCTTTTCACAGCAAAAGAACAGTGCCTAAAACAATTAACCTATGACATCGTCTAATTCAGCAGTTCACTTTTTGCTGGGATGACTGTTAATTGGTGAGAGTAAGGTATCAAAGTCCCCACTACTATGTTGCTTGGGTTAGTCAGTGACTTGATATCTTGTAGCATTTGCATCATGAAATTAAGTACACCTGTGTTCAGTGACCATAAGTTTAGAATCATGAAGTCCTCTTGGTGGATGTTGCACTAATCATTATGAAGTGACCATCTTTTCCTTTTCTAAGTAGCTTTAGTTTGAAGTTTACTTTGTCAGATATTAGAACAAAGATATATACTTGTTTCTTGGTTTTGCTTGGAAGTTTTGTTTTGTTTTATTTTTTATCCTTTTGCCCTAAGGTAGTGTCTGTATTTTGTTTCTTGGTGGCAAAAAGAAAGAAGGAAAAAGAAAGAAAGAAAGAAAGAAAGAAAGAAAGAAAGAAAGAAAGAAAGAAAGAAAGAAAGAAAGAAAGGAAGAAAGAAAGAAAAGAAAGAAGGAAGGAAGGAAGGAAGGGAAAGAAAGAAAGGAAGGAAGGAAGGAAGAAAGAAAGAAAGAAAGAAAGAAAGAAAGAAAGAAAGAAAGAAAGAAAGAAGGAAAGAAAGAAGGAAAGAAAGAAAGATGCTGCCTTTTAATCCATTCTGTTAGTCTTGTGTTACAGGAGAATTGTTCGTACGGCCATTCCACTGTGCCAATAAAGCCACCTTGAATCAGAGGACAGAGTCAGCAATTGACTGACCAGGACCAGCCATAGAGTTGCTGGAGGACTGAGGAGGACTCCTAGAGAGAGACAGAAGAGAGACAAAGGATTCCATGGAAATTTCCAGGGCTGGTGGATCAGGAGAAATGTGGAGAGAAGGTCAGCCAATTGACTCTGCTATTCCTTGGATGTATCAGGTCTTTATCTCAATTCCTAATTTCTGAGTTTTTATTATACTGGAACAATTTAGGTAGTCATTTCATCTGGCATGGAACTTGGGGCCTTAGATCACACCCCAGGCCCCCCACCCATCCACCCACACCAGCCATTTCTGATTGCTGGGCCTCCTGTGCACTAGCATGCCATCATCCCTGCCTCAGCCCCATGGCTGCATGGGTGGGTGTCTTCAGCCTGGCCACCAGCCTTGCAGAGCAACGATAGCCAGCAGAGTACACTCCCAGCCATCCATGCCAACACTGCTCCTTGCGGGGCAGATTGGTTTTCTCTCACACTGTGTCCTGCCCTCCACCACTAGCTGCAGGCAGGGCAGTCCTAGCCCACACTGCATCCCAGCTGTGCCGATTTCTCCAATCAGTTTCCTTATGTTAGCTCCTCAGACAGCTCAATCCCTCCCCACAGGGTGCATGAGCAGCCACAGTGGCCCACAGCTCAAGCATGTGTTGTTACCTATGTCGTGAAACCCCTAGAGACCACCAAGGAGCGGGTTTCCAATGCAAGCACACAGGGGTCTTTTTAATGTCAGGTTTGAACCTATACTGCCACCCAGTGGAAATGATGCAGCAGCCCCAGGGCTCAGGGGTAGGAGGGTTTTTAAGGGGGAAAAAAAAAACAAGTCAGAAATTACATGTCTTGGCACTTTAGGATTGGGTGAAAGGGATATGGAGCAAGGTGATTTTTTGAAACCATTGGTCTAGATTTTCAGCACAAAACCACATTTGAAACTATTGGGTTAGACGTTTGGCGTAAAACCACAACCTGCTGACAGGATATCTGGATATCTACAAGGGCCATAAACTGCCAACAGGATGTCTGCAGGAGCATCTGGATCTTGTTAAACTTTACTGCCCTGTTTCTTAATTGGCTGCTTCTAGGGTATCTGTTGGAGTTGTCATGGCACATTTCTGAGGCTCTTCCTGGAAGTGAGTACAGCCCCCAGTCTCCAGGTGGTCTCAGATGGTGGCCCTTACCTGAGATGAAATCTGCAAAGTCAAGTCTAGGCCTTCATATTGCCTTCACATGTGCAATTAGCATGGCTTGGGGCACCCTGTCACATCTGCCCTCTGTGCCAATATAGTCAAACATTATCACTGCAGCTGATTACCCTCCCATAGATTTGCCTATGCTGTCAGCATCATCAGATCTGGTAAGACACTTGGGTATTTTTAAACAGGCAATTAGATTTTCAAAAAAGGGGGAGGGGTCTTTCCCATGCTAAGAATCATAAATATTACAACACAGGGTGATTCAGCCAATAGGCTCTTTGCAGCCTAGAGTTCCTTTGCCTTTTACCTAAATGATGGTCTAGAATGGTAACTGATTTAAAAGACTGCTTTTTTACTATACCTTTGAAAGAATAAGATAGAGAAAACTTTGCCTTCACAATGCCTATTTATAATAATTCCCAGTCTGTTAAAAGGTATCACTGGAAAGTTCTTCCATGAGGGATGTTAAACAGCCCCACCTTATGTCAATATTCTGTACAACAGCCATTGGAAATAATTTGTAAACAGTTTCCTCAAATCTATAACATACCATTATATGGATGATATCTAACTAGATGATTCAGATGTAGAGACCTTAGAAAAAATGTTTGAAGAAATAAAGAAAATTTTGCCTGTTGGGGATTACAAATTGAAAAAATACAAAGAGGAGATTCTATTAATTACCTAGGATATAATATAGTTTTATAAGAAATTAAGTCACAGAAAGTACAAATCAGGAGAGATCAATTACAAACTCTTGATGATTTTCAAAAATAAGGAAAGATCTAATCACACTTTAAAAGATATGCGTAATAAACAGAAATGGGTAATAAAGACCCCTCCCAGGGATATATTACACAATGCTTTATTAACCCGAAATTTTTAAATGCTAATGATAAAGGAACAACAGCTGTGGAGAGACATTGGATAGAGAAAAAACTCCCTGAATTAAATCAGCCTGTATACTTTAAAGATGTATTGAACTCAGAATGGAAACCAAGATATGTGTTACATTGGGGAAGAGGTTTTGCTTTTGTTTCTACAGGAGAAGAAAAGCTATGGATACCATCAAAATTAATAAAGATTAGATTCAAATATGAAAGACTCTTGATTAGAAGAGATGACAGGTCATCAAACAGTGTGGCCATTCAACTTGCCAAGAAGGGAAACTCCCTAAAGTTAAGGTTGGGACAGAGTTTTATTTTTGGAGGAGAATAAAAGCATCCAACTAAGGAATCTGAAGACCACTGGATAAATGAGACATTTGAAGAAGGATGAATCATCCAGAGAAAATGTCCCAAGAAAAAGAGTAAATTGGCCTAATGGTATAGCACACTTCCAACAAGATAGAATTTCATAAACCTTTCCAAATGTTTGTTTCTGCTGTTCTCTACAGACACATAATGCAAATGATCTTTTTGTAATCCCAATTCAATTAAAAATTAAAGCTGGCATTGGAGTTGGAGCATGGCTCTCTCCTTCTCTAAACTCAACCATGCTTGTTAAAGGAAAATTGAAAATCTCTGTCTCATGGCAGAAGAGCCACCTGGTATGGGACAGAAGAAAAACCAAAATTAGGCAATATTCTGTGGCTACTAATCTCATAATCCTTTGTTTTTTGACTCTTTAAAACTTAAGGTATAAATATTATCTCAAAATTTATAAGATTAATAGATTATATATTCAAAACTTCTGTCATAATATTAATGGCTATATAGAACACTAACTAATTCTAGATCTAGCCTTCATCTAGCTTCCTGTATGTGATTTTAAGCTTGAGTCCAAAGCAGGTAATTAGGAACTAAATTTATGTATCCCAGATGTATTTAATGGATTTGTGTAACAGATCTGCTATCTGCTACATATGACATTTAAAATGTTTAAGTTTTCTGAAATGAACCATGACCATTCCTAACAGCAAACTTAAAAGTCTCCAAAAGGATGTTGGGGTCCCATAATGATGAATCCACCTGAATTGTGGTAACACCACTAAGCTGACAAACACCAAAGACTGCAAACTTCTCAGGACAACTTCAAAGCAGTTAGCTAAGATGGTCCAGCCTTGTAGACTACTCTAGTCAGGACTTCAGATAAGCCTTGCACTCTCCCATCACACCAAGACTTAATCTATTTTAATAGTGAGGTTTTTTGGTTTACTTACTGCTTTATATTTCGAGTATTTCAGTTTGGTTTTTCTACAATATTTCTATTTCTTTAATTCATGTTTCATACCCTGTATGGACTTTCTTATTTCATTCAGCTATTTGTATTCTCTTAGAATTCAAGAGTTTGTGTCTTCTTTAAAGTTTTTGAACATATTCATAAATTCATTTGAATTCTTTAGTATTTCATATAATGTACTCTCACTGGAGGTGATTCCTTTGGGATTAGTCACTTCTGAGGGGCTGTTGGTTGCATAATTATACTAGGGATTTGTGCATCTGAGGTTTTCTCTTGGTTGAAATTCTTTGTTTCTTTTTGTATGTCTATGTGTATACATTCTTCTCTCTCTGTCTCTGTCTCTCTGTCTCTCTGTCTCTCTGTCTCTCTCTCTCTCTCTCTCTCTCTCTCTGTGTGTGTGTGTGTGTGTGTGTGTGTGTGTGTGTGTTTATATTTGACACTGAGTTGTAGATGGGTTTTTCTTTGGGCTACCAGCTCACAAAAAACCAACATGGAGAGATTTATTGATTATGAAAGATCGGCCTTAGCTAAGGCTTGTTTTTAACTACCTCTCATAACTTAAATTAACCCATATATATTAGTCTATGTTCTATCATATGGCATTATCTCTCTTCCATAATGAACCTCCTGTTTCCTCTCCTTGTCTCCTGGCGGCTCCACCTTTCTTCCCAGAATCCTCTCTGTCCCTGGAAGTCCTACCTAACCTTTCTAGATATTGGCTGTTCAGCTTTTTATTACACCAATCACAGCAATACATTTTCACAAAGTGTACAAACATCTCATAACATTGAGTGTCTTCTTCTATTGCTCTCTACTATTTTTTTTTTCTGGATGTAGTGAACTTTATTGATGGTATTTGTGAGAGTAGGGCTCCTTGGCCCTTCCCCATCTCCTGGAGGTCTGAGATAGAAACTGTGCAGAGAGATGTTCATTTGTGTTGAGTGCTGGGTTGAGGCAACGACTCCACAGCAGTTGAGGATCCCTTTCTTCTTCTCATGTTCTTGCTGAGCAGAATGTCAGATCCTCATGTACACTAGCAGTGGGAACCTGGAAGGCTTCCCATTCAGCTCTCCAATGACCTTGCCCAAAGATTTGAAGTATGAATGGATACAGGGATGATGTTCTGGGCCATACAACACAATTTCCAAGAGAAGCAATTCACAGTCTTCTGGGTGTTGATGATGATATAAACAATGGTCATGAGTCTCACAAGGATGCCAAAGTTGCCATGGATGACCTTGGTCAGGGGAGATAAAAACAGTTGTTGGTACAGGAGGCATTGCAGAAGATTTTCAGTGAGTCATTGTACCACTCCTGGTACATGCCCATCACAAACATAGGGCAATTAGAAGAAGGGGAAGAGACGTTGACCCTTTTGGCTTAACCTTTCAAGTGGACTTGGCTTTTTCTATGGATGTGAAAACACCAGTAGATTCCACAACATATTCTGAACTGGCATCACCCCATTTGATATTGGCAAAATCTCACTCTAGGAAGAAGGAAATAGTCTTCCCATTGGCAATAAGTTCTTTTTATCTCTCTTTACTGTGTTACAGAATTTGTGGGTAGAACCATACCTGATTAAGGTCAATGAAGGGAATCTTGCTGACCAGGTATCCAATTCACTTCAACTTTCACCATCATGTCTCAGGGATGAACTGGTACTTCATGAGAAGATGCAGTTGTTCCAGGGAGAAGAGAGCCTCTACCTTAATTTTTTGAGACAGTATCTCTATTGGTGTAATTATTAAGGCCACTCCACATAATTAAAAGGGAGGTTTATTTAGTGGTGTAACTTACAAGTGAAGGGATAGGTAGGTTGCAGGGTCTGGGAAAGGCATAGCGCAGTTCGGCGGTGTTCTCTAGAGAACTCTGCTCAGTCTACCTCTAGTGTCCAGGGTCCAGGAACCAAGAGAGGGCACATCTGGATCTCGGGTTTTCAGGGCCCTCTCTTGGCCCCCGCCTTGTAGGCGTGACAGTTACCGAAGCCTCATTGGGGGTTGGAACTTCCAGATCAAAGCTGGAATGGCTACCCACTACATATCTTATTGTACCAAGCCACAGGAATCCTCTTTTCTTTACCTCCCCAGTTCTGGGTACACACATGTATTGCCATGCCTGGATTTTTAACATGGATTTGGGAGATCAGAACTTAACTCTTCATGCCTGTCAGCAAGCACCCCACCAACTAAGTCATCTCCTCAGCCCCTGGATTCATTGATTTTTAAATATTTTAAGTCAATCTTAGTCTTTCAGATGAAATATTTTCAATATTGAAGAGGAACTAGGCTGTTATAGCATTGAGATGCTGTTTTTCACTGCTATAGTGGTGGCTGGGGAACAAGGCTCAATTCCCAGTACTCTCTTGAAATTAGAGTACCATCTGCAAACATGACTATTACAGGGTAGTCCCACAATGAAAGTACAATAATAATCAAACAAAAAATTAATCACCCCAAAGCACCATTATTTTAGGAAATAAAGGGGTGATGATAATAGTATACAATATTAATATATTAGTTACTGTGGGTATGAGTGGGAAGGAAAAGAGGAAAAATAAAACAAAACAATATAAAACAAACAAACAAACAACAAACAAACAAACAAACCACTGGGACTCAGAGCAAGACTAGTGATTAGTATTAAATTGAGAGAAAAGCTTGGAGGAGGGACATGCATTTAGAAGAAGGAACAAGCCGGGTGGTGGTGTCACACGCCTTTAATCCCAGCACTAGGGAAGAGATCTCTGTGAGTTTGAGGGCAGCCTGGTCTACAGAGTGAGATCCAGGATAGCCAGGACTGTTTCACAGAGAAACCCTGTCTCAAAAAACAAAAAAAAAAACAAAAAAAAACAAAAAAAAAAAAAAAAAAGAAAGAAAGAAAAGAAAAGGGAACAATAGTGTGAAAGAAAAGTGTGGTCAGGCAGTTTGGGTAGAAGGTTGGCAGGAAGGGGAGAGTGATATAAAAATGCTATCAAATGACAAAAGTCATTCCCGGCTTTCAGGAGGCGAAGACATAAAGACTCATAACCTGGTTAGTCCAGGGACTTGGGGAATGGAAAATGAAAAGGGAAGGAGTAGGGAGGGAGGGAGAGGGGGTGGGATGGGGGTGGGGAAGGACAGAACAGCACAGAACTGGCCTGCTAAATTGGCACTGAGTTATTAAACAAAGGAAGCATAAATTGGAGGAGAGAGAGCTCAGTGGAGTGAAGGGTACCGAAGCAAGTTGGCCTTTGTCAACACAAAAACACAACTCTCATCTCAAAGAGACTAAGAGCTAGTTTATTCTGGAGCCAATTTTTAGTGACCGTGTCCCAGGAACATAGATTTAGGTCTCCCCCAAATACCATGTTCCAATGTGGAAGCAGTTTCATCAAGTTTTTATAGCCACAAAACAAAGGAAAGTTATAAATCAAGGAAGCTTTCAAGCACATTGGTGGAAACATTAAGTAGTTAAAGCACAGTGGAGAAATCTCAGCTACAGGCCTCAGATATTATCTCAGCCCTTTGATTTGTAGAGAATAGGGTTTTGTTAATACATTCCAAAGGGTTTTATCTGTTTATCAGGGTTTTAGAGCCAACACAGAGGTGGGCAAGGAATGGCTCTTAGACCAAGAAAAAGTGTAATTAGCCCCTAGAACCGCAACATTCCAAACTCTCCACAGTCCTTGAAGTTTTAATCAGTCAGCTGGCCTTTGTGGAGACAGCTCCTTTCCAGGGTTGCTTGTTTACAGCCTGTTTCTTACTTTGCTGGATTCCATCTCAAATCTGAGTCTCTGGGCATCCTTTCCCTGGCTCCCAGGAGTCTGCGGTGCAGACATTCCTACTCTCATTTCAGGGTCTCCCTGTGGGGGATCTGTTTACAACTGTGGCCTGGCCACCAGTCAGTGCTTCAGGTGGCTTTTCAGATGCTAGCCACATGTGCAGGTGCCTGTCAGACCACTGGGTGCCGGCGATGGTCCTGTTCTAATGTGATCTTTTGTTCATTCAGTGTTGCAATCCCTCTGCCTGAGAATTTTACACAACCTTGGGTGACAGTATATGAAATATGTATGTAAATCAAACCTTTACTGATGACAAATCATACAGTTATGTATATTATGTATCAATTTTTCTTTATTCTTGAGAGTTTCATACAATGAAACATAGTCATATTCATCCGGAATCCCTCCAATATAGCTCCTTTCAGTTTCATGTCTAATTTTTTTCCTTTCTTTTTATTTTTTCGATAATTCACTAAGTCCAGTTACTGTTTCCAGTGTTTATATTATTATGGGGCCATTTATATTAAAGCAATTCTTTGGTATGCATATAATTTTACCTTGTATTAAAAGATAGAATCAAATTTCCATGGTTAATGTTTGGTTATTTCTATATAAAAAATACATTATGGCTGAACATTTGATACTAAAGGATGTAGAGTAATATCAGTGTTTTTCATAGTCAATGTATAATTGTCAATGCTGAAAACCACACTTCCTGTAAACACAAAATGGCAGAAGTATGTTTGGCGCCATTTCAGAAACTGTTGAAAATTTTGTCCTAATCCCAAGCAAAATTTACTTGATGTCCTTTTTATGAAACTCCTGTCAGCAACTCCAACAGCATCCCTACATAATACAGTCCAAAGGCAAATGAACCTTACACATGCTGAGAATTGATGATAGGAAAGGATTAAGTGCTTTGATTTTCTGTAAAAGCCATCGTGTTTCTATAAGAGTGGGAAACTGTCTGTACAGTGAAAATGCTGCTATTTATAACATACGATCATCTCAAACCCAAGCTGAGGTGCTTCAGGCCCAGCCCATCAGAGCTGTGTTGCCCGATGGCATGCACAATGCAAAGTGCACATGTCGTATGCTTAGTGAAAGGCTCCAGTGAAGTCACATGATGCCACTTGGGCAAGCATTGCCAGAAGCACCTCAGATTCACGACATATTTGGTTTTGAATTCATTTTTAGCCGCACATTGCAAAATCTTTTGCCATTGCCAAAGTTGTTGCAAGCCCTACATTCAGTTACACAATGCCATACGGGGTCATGACCCACAGCTTAAGAAGCTGGGTTTTAGGGTATAGGTGGATTCCCCTTTGTTGTTCTCTTTTCTAGTTCTAGAGATCAAACCCAGAGTCTCGTCAATGCTAGCTGCCACTGAGCCAAACCGCAGTTCTAGTCCATGCATTTTAAGTTCAGGTTGCGGAAGCCATGGGCTCATCTTTGGAATAAGGCGGCTTTTTCTCCACTAGGCCTGCTGAGAGGGGAGGGTTTCACTGGAGAAGCATGGGCTTTCCTATCAAACAGATCTGGAACAGGATCAGGTGACCCACAGGCTGGCCTTGAGATGGAAGGTAAATTACTTAAGCCCTGCTTTCTTCATCTGTAAGTTAGAAATCATCGTTGAGTCTGAAGATCTGAGGCTGCTGAAGCATAATGCAAAAACTACTTGACACTGAGACTCGAGAGTCCAAACATCTAATTAACGCAACATCTCATTTGGCTTCTTTATTTTCAGATAAGGAAACAAAGGTCCAGGGAAAGTGTCTTTCTTAGCCCAGCTCTTGTGGCATGTAACAAAGTGTGGACCAGAACTTGACCCTTTACACAGGTGCTGGGAAGTGAATCCTGTGAATACTAAACATGCACTCTACCGCTGTGTTCCATCTCCACCAGAACCCGCTGCTGGTTAAGCGGTGGCGCTTGCGGCCATGCCAACGGAAGAGAGCACTGGATGCTGAAGTGGAGGAAGAATCACGAGCCATGGTTACCTTTCTAGAGCTTTATTAGAAAAGAGAAAGAGAGACAGAGAGAGAGACTGCGTGGAGGACAGAGGGAATATGGGGGTGGGGGGAGTAAGGAAAGAGAGAGCACAGAGAGGGCACGCTGCTTTTTAGGCTGGGCCGCCATTGCAGGCTGGTGACGTAATGAGGACATACTCTTTACACCTGCTATTTTTGTTTTCTGTTATGAGGGACCGAACACAGGGCTCACAGGCAAGTGATCCACCCTAAGCTGTACCCCTAACTTCTCAGAGCCTGTTTAATTGTTTTTTGTTTTTATTTTTGTTTTTCCTCAAGTGAGACTTGTTTTACTTTAATCTCTTACATTGGGAAATATCTCTTAACATGTTTCAAAACTCAACATTTTAGTACTGAAAACTGATTTCTACAGCAATATAGAAATGGAGGTTTATGAAAAGCATTTCAAAGGGCCATTTTAGTCAAATGTGATTTAATCTACCTTTCAAGATAACCATTCTAGACCTGGACCATGGAATCTCAGGACCCAGAAGGCTGAGGCAGGAAAATGAAAAGCTCCAATCCAGTCTGGGTTGCCAAACAAAGTGGCTCAAAAAACACACAAAGTAATTCAGCAGTCAACCATCCATTTTGGCCCAGTGGGGCCGCCTGTCATCCCAGCACTTGGGAGGCTGAGGCAGGAGAAACCAGGGTTTCAGGTCAGCCTGGGCAACGCAGCATGACAGTATCCAAAAACAAGACCAACAAAGTGAGGCTGGAGAGATTGCTCAGTGGTTAAGGGTGCTCACTGTTTTTGCAGGGGACCTAGGTTGAGTTCTTAGCACCCATATGACGGCTCCCATCTGTAACTCCAGTTTCAGAGGAACTGATGCTTTCTTCTGATCTTCATAGGCTTCTGCATGCTCATGGTGCTCATAAACTCTCACAAGAACATGTGAGTACACATAAAAAAATAAATAAATAAATCTAAAAAAACAAAAACAACAACAACAACAAAACTCAAAACACAAAGCCTCTAGACATGGTGGCAGACACCTTTAATTCTAGTACTCAGAAGGCAAAGGCAGGTGGATCTCTATGAGTTTGAGGCTAGTATGGTCTACATAGGGAGTTCTAGAACTTTCAGAACTATGTAGTGAAACCCTATCTCAAAATAAACAAAGCCACTCCTTAAATAATGTTGGGAAGCATCGTAAGTAGAATCAAAGTATAAAATTACAACCACTTAGCTTTAAAACTTAAGATCCCCGCTGGGATTTCTATTTGTTCTAGAATTGAGTGACACTGCTAAGTAGGAAGAGTGTTTGAAGGAGGTTGAAGAAAGCTGAAATAAAGAGTAAAAAGTGGCTACATCCAGGGGAAGGGCTGTGGTCCTGGCTACTTGTAGTTCTGGCCCTGGGGAGACTGAGGCAGGAGGGATTCTGTGTAGTCGTTTGAACCCAGCCTGGGCTGTATACCAAGACCCTGCCTCAAAACAAAAGTGTAGGGGTCACTTTCATGTTCCTTTCCTTGTAACAAAAGGACAAATAACTGATTGGCGAACACGGAGTTGCTTTGGGTGACCTTTCTATGTAAAGATAAAAGCGGAGGGAACTTCACAATTATTCCCTTCGAGTCTGTCCTGTAGGAGAAACTTGCCGCCTCTCACTTCTCCCATTTTTTAAAATCAAATGACAATGTTATATGCATTTAGATCGATGGCTTCTCACAACTCTTTAGCTGTTTGAAGCTTAAGTACCCAGATTTCGTCAATGATGCTGAAAGTCATCCCACACAGCAGAGATTTTCACTTGCCTTAGAAGGACTTACTGAAATGTAATGAGTCTGTGTGGTAAAGAAGATGTATTTACAGTCATTGGGGAGAGTGCTGAATGAATCAGAAAGCCCAGGGTATCTACCCAGTTGCTGATAATCTACAGGCCTCATACATGGGAAGGTGCCTTCTCAGGGGGGGCAATGGGAAATCCCCTTGAAGAGCCATTTTGATTGTGGCTACAGCTTGCAATGTGTCCTACTTCTGATGATTTTGAGCTTACTTTAGTAGGCCTGAACACTCCAAAAACAAATGATTTTGACACGATGACATAAATTATGTATGAGTATCAATTGAATATTCAAGCATAATGAGTTTATGGAATCCAAGAGAATGTTTCCTTTGAGATGCTGCAATGCTGCTATTGTTAGGTTCAGGGCCCAGCTGATCCCGTATAGGGAGCCTTTGTGCGAATCTGAAAGAGGCACCCCCTCTGGGTGATGCAGTCCTGTGGGTACATGACTTGGCAAGCAGAGCCTGGGCTGAATCTTAGCTCCCTTTTGTCCCCCTGGCCGGATGCCTTTGTGCAATGCACAAACTGCGCCCCTCTAAGCGGCAGTCCCCATTGCTGATGGAGCCCTGGGCCAGCAGAAGAGATGTACAGGCTTAGAAGTGCCTGTGCGGCTTGTCCCAGAGGGCATTTGGAAACTGCAGAAGTGACAGGCATTTTCCCTTAGCCTACCCCTGAAGGCATTTGCAAGCGCTAAAGTGCCAGGTTCAAACATCCCCTGAAAGTTGGTGAAGCCTTCATGATGGAGAACCTGGTTAGAATCCTTGGTGGATTGAGCCTGAGGGTTGTGCATGGTAGACGTGAAAAGAATACCGGCTTCGGTGTCCGCTGTGGCTCCTAGAATTGCTGCTTCATGGTGCCACAGCAGTGAGAACAAAAAACTTGCACAGGGCTGGGGGTGGGGCGAAGAAAAAAAAAAGAAAAGTGATGGTAAAAATCATAGGAATTGGAGAGCACTTCCGGTTCCAAGACACAAAGGAGTAAATGTATATCTTCCCGTGTCTCCTGGTCATTTTGTGTCCAACAGTGCTAGCGAAAAGATGAGTTTGACTAAAAGAGCACGAAGCCTGGAACCCCCACCCCCCCACCCCACTTTGCCTAATAAAATCTCGACTAGGTGCTAGGAAGCAGGCAGTGTGAGAATGCTAACAGGTGCAGACAAGCAGCTCTTACAAAAGCCAGTTCTTTCTAGCTACAGGACAAGGAAAAGAGTGGCCTTGCAGAACACCTCAGTTTGAATTGCTCTCTGCTCTAGTTAAATACCAAGCATTAAATGTACCCTATCACTACTCACAATAGCAGAGCTGAGGGAAGAGCCTAAGCTTATGTCCTTGCTCAGCTGCTGCAAGGGCCTCTTCTCCCCACCTCACCCCGTGAGGTTAAGGAAGAACCAGTGGGGAGTCAGGAGTTTTACAGGCGTCTGGCAGAAATGAGCCTCCAGCAACTTCTACCCCAGATGTTAGGGGATATGTGGGGAGTCAGGTCTTCTTCACTCAGCATTGAGTAGGTGCTGTTCCCAAAGCAGTGCTAACAGAGAGGACAGGGTGGGAAGCCAGTAAATCCTAACTATGTAAACGTCCTGGTTGTTGTTTTTGCCAACCCGACACAAGTCAGAATTGTCTGGGTAGAGGAACCTCAATTGAGAAAAATGTCTCTTTACAGATTGTCCGTAGGCGAGGCTGTCTGACGTTTTCTTGATGGATGATTGATGTGGAGGGATCCAGCCCACTGTGGGTGGTTCCAGCCCTGGGCAGAAGATCCTGAGCAAGCCATGGAGAGCAAGCCAATAAGCATCGTTCCTTCACCGGCCTCAGCTTCTTTCAGTTTCTGCCTCAAGTTTCTGCTCTGACTTCCTTCAGTGATGGAGTGTGACCTGAGCCTTGTAAGATGAAACCTTTCCTCTCCAAGTTGCTTTTGGCCATGCTGTTTTATCATAGTAATAGAAACTCTAAGGCAGTGTCCTGTCCTGTCCTGTGCTACATGTACACTCCACTCCACTGTGCTGTCCTGCCCTACCCTGTACAATACTATATCATGCTATAATCTGGTGGCAGAGGCCTCAGGGTAGGGACTTGAACTTACTGCGCCCAGCAACAATGTGATATTTCTCTGCTTTTATGCTTCAATGGAAGCCAAACAAGCAAGCCATATTCCACATCACCTGACAATAACAATGTGTCACCATCCCCCAGGGTCTCAGAATGCTGGCAAGGGTGCTCAGGATACCGTGGAGAATCACTAATTTCATGAGTCAGGAAAAGCCAGGCATGGTGGCACTTCCTTGTGATCCTAGTACTTACAAGGCTGGGGAAGAATGACCAGGAGTTTCAGGCCAGTCTGAGCTACATAGCAAGACAAAATATTGTCTCAAAAAACACAAAAAATGGGCGGTGGTGGCGCACGCCTTTAATCCCAGCACTCGGGAGGCAGAGCCAGGCGGATCTCTGTGAGTTCGAGGCCAGCCTGGTCTACAAAGTGAGTTCCAGGAAAGGTGCAAAACTACACAGAGAAACCCTGTCTCGAAAAACCAAAAAAAAAAAAACAAACAAACAAAAGAAAAAAAACAAAAAACAAAAACAAAAACAAAAAACAAAAAACAAAAAAAACCTAACCAACCTGGTAAGTATTTTGAAAATCCCCGTAGTGGGTAACTCCACTGATGCAATAAGCCAAATCAAACCGAATTAAAAGTCCAGATTTAATGAGCAAAGCACTCCTAGGAGGGCTCAGGGGAAGAGAGAAACCTCATGGAAGGTCTGTGGACCAGACTTTAAATACCCTGTAGGCGGTAACCCTGTAGGCGGTCTTGAGGAGCTGAAGTGGGGGTGGGTGGGGTGGGGGGTGGGTATGCTGCTTGGTGGATTTCTGAGGGTGGGGTTTAGAATGGGAGGACTAGGGGCAGGTTCCTAGCCAAACATCTGGGCAGGGTTTGGAATGGGGCCGGAGCTGGAGATTCCCAACACAACCAACAACAACAGCAAAACAAAGAACCAGGAGAACTAGAAGAGACAACTAACAGAGACCAATTCCAAGATGATACAAATGCTGGAATTATCTGACAAGGGTTTAAGAGCTGTCGTCATAAAAATACTTTCACTAAGTAACGAAAGCCCAGTTAAAACAAATGGAAAAAGCGACAATTTTAGACAAAGGTAGCTGATATAGAGAGGAGCCAAATAGGGGTTAGAGAGAAGGCTCAGCAATTAAGAGTATTGCTGCCCTTGCAAAGGACCTAAGCTGGATTCCCAGCACATGCATAGTAGCTTACAACCATCTGTAACAACAGTTCCAAGGGTCCAATGCCCCATCTCTGTCTTTGGAGGGTACAAGTCATGCAAACAGTCTCATGGTGCACATACATACAGGTAGGCAAAGCACTCAGACACATAAAATAAATAAAAAAGAAAAAAATTACAAAAGCCAAATAGAGCCAGGCAGTGGTGGTACAGGCCTTTAGTCCCAGCACTCAGGAGGCAGAGGCAGGTGGATCTCTGAGTTACACAGAGTCTGTCTGGTCTAGTCTACAGAGTTAATTCCAGGACAGCCAGAGCTGTTACACAGAGAATCCCTGTCTTGAAAACAAAAACAAAAACAAACAAACAAAAAAAAAAGAAATGCTGGGACTCATGCCTTTACTCCCAGCACTCAGGAGGCAGAGAGAGGCAGGAAGATCTCTGTGAGTTTAAGGCCAGCATTTTCTACAAAGAGTTACAGGACAGCCAGGACTGTTATACAGAGAAACCCTGTTTTAAAACAAACAAACAAACAAAGCAAAACAAAACAAAAAACACTTCCATCAATGAGATCATGAGCAGAATGTAGAGGTCATAGTAAAGAAAATCAATGAACCTGAAGACAGAACATTAGAAGTTAAATTGTGTGATCTGAACAACAGAAAAAAAAATAAGTTGGAAAAATAATGAACAGAACCTTAGGGTGTATAAAACTATAAAACAGGTACAATATTCATGAGGGTTGGGCTTAATTAAAAGGTGTTTAAGGAGATTATTGTCAGGTGGGCATGGTGATGCAGTCAGAACTCTTGGGAGATGGAAACAACAGGATTCTGAGTTTCAGGACAGCCTAGCCTACATAGCAAAGTCTGTTTGAAAAACAGAAATAGAAAGTTTACCTAAATTTCCCAAAACACATAGATATTTAAGAAACAGAGGCTAAAACCCCAAACAGAAGAATGAGCTTTCTCTCTTTAGAAAGAGCTGAACACCAAGATCAACCATGAAGTCAGGTGAGTCACATTAAAAATAAATAAAACATGTGGTGACATGTAGCTAGAGTTTTCCTGCCTTGCCCACAGTCAGGACAAATCTTTGTGACCCGCCAGTCCCACAGCCACTCAGACCCAACCAAGTAAACACAGAGACTTATATTGCTTACAAACTGTATGGCCATGGCAGGCTTCTTGCTGACTGTTCTTATAGCTTAAATTAATCCATTTCTATAAATCTATACCTTGCCACATGGCTCATGGCTTACTGGCATCTTCACATGCGGCTTGTCATGGTGGCATCTGGCAGTGGCTCATTCTGCCTTCCTGTTCTTTCTTTTTTCTCCTCTCTGTTAGTCCCACCTATACTTCCTGCCTAGCCACTGGCCAATCAGTGTTTTATTTATTGACCAATCAGAGCAACACATTTGCCATACAGAACATCCCACAGCAGTAACACTGTATTACAGGTCAGTGTCATAGTACATTAGGTCACACTCACACCCCACTTGGGCATTCACAGCTGAGTTTCAGGAAAGTTCATATACTACTCTAGTTTGGATCTTGGATATCCCCCAAAGGCTTATTCATTGAAGGTTTGGTCTCCACTCTGTGCCACTTTTGGGAGGTAATGGGACCTTTAAGAAGTGGGCCTACAGCCAGGTGGTGGTGGCACACACCTTTAATCCCAGCACTTGGAGGCAGAGGCAGGGGGAATCCCTGAGTTTGAGGTCACCTTGTCTACAAAGAGAGTTCTAGGCTGGCCAGAGCTGCACAGAGAACCCTTATCTCAAAAAGAAAAAGAGGAGGAAGGGGAGGAGGAGAAGGAGGAGAAGGAAGAAAAAGAGGAGAAGGAGGGGCCTAGAGGTTGGAGAAATGGCCCAGCATTGGCTCCTCTTCCAGAGGGCATGGGTTCAGTTCCCAGCACCCACATGGCAACACACAGCCATTTGTAACTTCAGTTCCAGGGAATCCAACACCCTCTTCTGGCCTGCACAGGCTGTAAGTGGTACATAGACATAGAAGCAAAACACTCACACACATCATGCAGTAAGGGAACTGCCAACACGACTGCTCCATTACTGGGAAGGTTTTCATGGTGGGAAGAGGGAGAGAAGACCCAGAGGACTCTGGAGGAGTCCAGAGCAGACAGAAAAGAAGATTGGGTATGGCCAAAGCTAGGGAAAGAGTAGTGGAGACAGCAAGATAGAGTACCGGAGAGCACAAAGGATAGAAAGGAGTAAGTGGTGTCAAGATAGCCTGAGAGTGAGAGGCATGGACAAATCATGCCGATGATGAGGAGGACCAGTAGCTGGGGGGAGGGGGACTACTTCTGGGGATGGTTTCACAATTTCCTAAGGAATTCTGGCTTCTATCTAACTGTCAGAAATCCTATGGTCCTGCTTGAGCTCATTTCTAGACATACAGAGGGCCTGCGACCTAACACATGAAATAACATAAGATGGAAGAAATGAAGTGCGCCTAGAGAAAGAAAATTTTGTAGGTGGAGATATGTCCTTCAAGGTGCTGATTGGGCCCCTGTCCTTATCTGTCCTTTCTACTTCCTGGCAATTATAAGATATACAGGCCTTCTCTACCACAGGCTACCGCCATGACATTCTGTGCCAACACAGGCTCCAAGCAACAGGGAAAAGGAACCAAGGGCTGAGACTGTGAGCCAGAACAAACCTTCCTTCCTTAAAAGGTGATCATCTCAGGTACCTTTGTCACAGTGATGGAAAACTAACACACATATGCCAATCCAATGCACGGTTATATAATTCATTCAACTGTCCAATCACTGAAGTTTTTTGGGGAGATGAACTTTGTATGGATGAACTTCATATGGGTATTTTGTCTGCATGCATGTCTGTGCACCACATGTGTGCCTGGTGTCTTGCAGAGGCCAGGAGTGGGCATCAGATCCCCAGTGGTTGGGGTTACAGACAGTTGTGAGTTGCCATGTGGGTGCTGAGAATTGAACCCGTGTCCTCTGGAAGAGCAGCCAGTGCTCTTAACCTCTGCATCATCTCTCCAGCCCAGGAGATGAACGTTAAGAAGAACCTTTGATTTTCATAATCTAACGACATGCCTATTCACAAACCTCACGTGGATACATTTTTTTCCCCTCTGCAAAGCTTGGCAGCAAAATTAGGATGTGGGCGTTTAAAAATAAAGTCATTGTTTTAATGTGTGTATTATTTAAAGTTATTTAAATTAACATTCTAGTGAGAGTAACCTCCAGAAGTATTTCCAACAAAATACAATAACCACACAAATCACAATTTCCAACTGGAAATGGGCCAGCTCCCTCATCAGCTGGTGGAGCCAAATAACCCAAATGAATGAGATTCCATAGACAAGCTATTTGAATGCTTTTCTGTATATCCAGGAATGTTGCTAACTTTCCCATTCAAAATGGTAAGTATTTTTGGATCCCCAGCAGTAGGTTTCTCCATCGACGCAATAAGCCAGGTCAAGCCAAATCAAAATGACCAGGTTTAATGAGCAAAAGCACCCCCAGGTGACTCTCAAGCCTCCCAGAAGTGAGGGGTGGGGGAATCGCAGGGCAGGTCTAGGGACCGGAGCTTAAATACCCTGTAGGCAAGGTCTTGAGTAGCTGTTGGGGAGGAGCCACTGCTTGGTGGGCTTTCTGAGAGGAGCAGGGTTTGGAGGGGGAGGAGGTGGGGTTGAAGCAGAGCTCCCAACTGAACAGAAATGACATGTGAAAAACTCTTTCTTTACTGAAGTGTTTATTGAGTCGTCCCCTGTAGTCCTTGAAACAAACGGGAAGATACTAGCCTCCTTACGGAGAATGACAAAAGAGACCTCAGGAGGGGGATTTATGTTGGAGACCCCCAGCCTAGGGCAAGAGCGAACACAAATCTGATTACAATTCTGTTCTGGCCTTTTAAAGACTGTACAGACTATTTTATCCTGGTCATAGCTATAGATTTATGATGGAGAATGTCATCTATTTTAACTAAAATAAAATACTTTGTTCTTTGGCAGATCTACGTCTTTGACCAATCTAAGTCATTTTAAAATTTGCATTTCTTGGTTATTTTTACTCATTTTAACAAATATTTGTGCCCCTATGTGCCAAGTACAAGATTGCTTCCTACTTTTGAAGGGAATGGGAGGGTTGTGAAACACTATTTGTTGTATTTTTGTACACAAGTCTATTATCAGTTTAATCTCATTAATCAGAGCTTTATTCCAGGTTTCCAGGCCTTTGGATAATGTTCTTTGTTTTTGAGTTTAAGCCACAGAAATCAACTATTCATTATTCAATTCTCATCTTAGTATCTAGAATACTCCTAAATATTTCAAACATGAAGTTAAAAACACCATGTACCCTTCGTTCTTATAGTGTCTAACCTTCTGGGAAAGAACCCGTATTCCCCACCCTTCCATCCCGGTGAGATACAATGATACAGCTGGAAACTGTCAGAGCACAAATACAGCAATGTCAATAAGTGATGACTCAGCAGTTTAGAGCACTGGCTGCTCGCGCAGATGATCCGGTTCAGTTCCCAGAACCAACTGTGACTCCAGTTCCTGGGGATCATCTGGCCTCTGTGGGCACCAGGCACACGTGTATACATACATCCATGTGGACCAAATACTCATACACATAAAATAAAAGTAAATATTTTTCTTTCAAAAAAGAATATATCAATCAACTAATATCCTCTCCCCTTCCCCTCCCCAGAAATCACAAGAACCAAAACAACCCCTTTTCTAATGAGTTTTCTTCATCCTTTTCTCCTCACATTTTTTTCTACAGTCTGAACGTGTTTACGTTAATTTAGTATCTTTCTGCCCCACACCCGCACTCCATTTGGTCACAGGAATTTTAAGAACAAGCTACAGTCCCAGGGGTATGCTCAGTTGTTTTCTGTTTTGTCCACCTGAGACAATCTAGGACAGCGGTTTGTCCCTTCTGACCCACGTCAGCCTGAACCTGGTCAGGCCTTAGCCGACGGTTTCACTGGAATGTCATTTGATGGGCTGGCATCTTCTTCAGAGACTACTGGCTGTCTATTTCGGAATGCTAGGGCTTGCGCGTAGCTAACCGTGTCTGAATTCGAAATATGTCGTGAGTAATGGCTACGGTAGTGGAAAGGAACTGTCCTTGCACGTCCCCTTACTTTACTTGTAGACAGAGTTGAAGTTTGGCACTAAAAGAAAATTGATTCTCTTGGGACTGTGCCTGGTATATGCTTCCAGTGAGTGTTCTGGGGTGGGGAGCAAATTCAGGCAGTGAATTTAAACCAACTGTGTCTGAGCAGGTCAGTTTCTGCTCATTCCCATAACGAATTCACAAATCCATGCTTTCCGGACACCAGGGATTTTACATGTCATCCTAAGACAGTGACACTGGTTGCTTACTTGTGTGCTGGTTCATTTTTTTGTTTTTTTGTCAACGGGACACCAACTGGACGTACCTGGGTAAAGGGACCATCAGGTGAGAATTATCTCTAACAGACTGCCCTGTAGGCAAGTCTATGGGGACATTTTCATGATTAATGCTTGATATTCGAGGATGCTGGCACCCCTGGGCAGAATGGTTCTGAGCTGCATAAGAAAGGAAGCTGAGAAAGCCAGGTAGAACAAATCAGGCTTCTGTTTCAGTTCCTGCCTCCAGATTCCTGCCCTGGGATCCCTTAAAGACGGACTGTAAGATGTGTGCTGAATAAACCCTCTCCTCCCTAGGTTGTTTTTGGCCACAGTATTGATCACAGTAACAGAAAGCAAACTGGAACAGTGGTTACTGTTTGCTTTGCTTTTCCCAGTTAGGATGCTATCCATCCTTCACAGGGAAATACTGAATGATACACAAGAGAGGAGAGAGAAAAGGAAGAAAGGGAGAGATAAGAAAAATTAGAGGCCAAAGATAAAACATGTGTTTTTCACATGTGGGAAGAAGACTATTCAGATATAAAGAACCACACAGAACCAATGCCCACACCACCTGGATACAAATTCATTTCTTTAAGTGGCAAAAATATGTTTCCCTTTTTTAGGTTTTCTAGACAGAGTTTCTCTGCGTAGCTCTGGCTGTCCTAGAACTTGATCTGTAGACCAGGCTAGCCTCTTGGAATTCAGAGATCTTCCTGCCTCTGCCTCTCAAGTGCCAGGATTAAAGGCTTGCACCACCAGATTAGGATTCCTTTCTTATTAAATAGCACTAACCTTCCCTTAATATGCAAGTAAAAAGGTGGACTAATCCCGAATGCAAATCAGTACATTTGCATGCATCATATTGCTGAACACAGTCACAAACTCACCTGCAGGGTGGTGTGCAGCTCATCCATTAGTGGAGTCCTTACCTGGTGTGCTTGAGGCCTGTGCTTGATCATCACATCACAGAGAAAAACAAAGAGCCCAGGTGTAGCATGAATCTTAAAAGTTCTTATTAATAAAATCAAACCTGGAGCCAGGTATCGGGGTGAATGCTGGAAGATCAGAGAAGCAGAACAAGCCACAGCTACCTCACCTCACCAGTTCCTCAGCTGATCCTGTTTCCTCAGACTGGAAGCCTCTGAGTCCTCATCCAAATGAATCTCAGCTGAACTGCTTCTTGAAAGCTTGAATGCTTAACCAGCTAAAAGCTTCTAGTTTCTGGTCTTCATGCCTTATATACCTTTCTGCTTTCTCCCATCACTCCCTGGGATTAAAGGCTCACTTCCTGGGATTAAAGGTGTGAGTCACCATGCCTGGCTGTTTCCAGTGTGGCCTTGAACTCACAGAGATCTGGATGGATCTCTTCCTCCAGAAGGCTAGTATTAAGGGTGTGAGTGCCACCATTTTCTGTCCTTCATGTTTGTCTAGTGGCTGTTCTGTTCTCTGACCCCAGATAAATTTATTAGGGTGCACGATATATTGGGGAACACAATACCACCACACCCAGGTATACTATACTTGATGAAATCCTATTCTCCTCACTTCCCCTGGACTCATGACTTCAGTTAGGTTCTGTAGTCAGCAATCTCCATTTCCAGGATGTAGTGGATTAGGGCAAAAGCTTGCATTCTAGACCAGTATTTACTGGATTGACTTACTCTAAGAATTGATTAATTTCTCATACCTGAAAATGAACTCTTTAGGTGAAAATCAGTCTTTTCTGGATTCCCCCCCCCCCCATCAATGGATGTCTCCTGGGAAAGGGTGAGCCAGAATTTCTTCCTGCCTCCATGTGTGTTTGTTGCATGCTGTGTTAGCCTGAAGTGAAGTGCCATTAGGAAGATATTCGTTTTCTGTCTTTTGATTTGTTTTTTTCAGACAGGGTGTTGATGCTGTGTAGGGGTACAGGCTTAGGTCAGTTTTCTCTGCCAGTTAATGAATAGACAGGTAAGAAGTATTTCTGAAAATCTTGAGGAGTCCTAGCAGAGCCATCATGTGATACCTGAAAGTCTTGTCGTGGGCATCTTAGTTATATTAATAAAAAGAATTATGAACAGACTCAAAGGCAAGATCAAGAACAATTTATAAGAGATTAAAATGAGGGGCTGGAGAGGTGGCTCAGTCCTTAAGAGCACTGACTGCTCTTCCAGAGGACCCAGGTTCAATTCCCAGCACCCACATAGCAGCTTACAACTGTCTGTAACTCCTGTTCCAGGGAATCTGACACCCTCATACAGATATACCTGCAGGCAAAACACCAATGCAAATGAAAAAAAAAAAAAAGATTAAAATGAAAGCTCCAGGACAGGCAGGCTGTAAATCTCACAGCTGTCTGGGAGGAAGGAGAAGAATGGAGCAGAGAAGGAACACAAACCCTGCTGCTTGAGATAAAGTGGCATGGAGGTTGGCTACCTGGTGGCAGGTGGAGGTCAGGTTTGCTTAGGAAAAGAGTAAGACAACGCGAAGCATTAGTTAGAGTATTGGTTATTATTCCATTGCTGTGATAAGATGCATGATCAAGGAAACCTCCAGAAGAGTTTACCAGCACTCACGGTTTAAGAAGGTTAGTGTCCATAATGGCAGAAAGGAGGAAGCAGGCAACTGGAGCGGCTGCTCCATCTTGGAATGCAAGCAGGAGGCAGAGAGAGAGAATTTAAAATGGCAAGTCTTTCAAAACCTCAAATCACCCACTTATACTTCTTCTGGCAAGGCTGCACCTCCTCATCTTCCCCTAAATAGCCACCAACTGGGGGCCACATATTCAAATGTATGAGCCTGTGGGGACCAATCTCATTCAAAGTACCATAGCTAGGCAGTGTTGAAGCCTACTTAGGCTCTGGCCAGTGTCGGAAAGAAAAAGACAAGAAAGAGAAATAGTTAAACCCGGAGATGGAGATAGGTGGCTACAGAACCTAATTAATGTCATGAGTCCAGGGAGGTAAAGAGAATGGGATTTCATCAAGTAAAGTGCACCTGGGTGTGGGAGTCTGTCGGAGTCCAGCTCCAACCTGCTGAAGGGTTCTTTGGGGAAGGAGAGAAGAATGAGGAAGAATTAGATGGAAATATAGGCAGAGATAGAGAGGAAGACAGAGACACAGAATAGCTTTGGGAGGGCCCTGGGTCAATACCCAGCCGCCTCAAGGTTTATTCCGAAGGACTTTTTATACAATACCAAGGGGCAAGGCAAAAGACTTCCCCCTTTCAAGATCAAAGCACAATGTACAGCCAAGTGTTGACCCGTCAAAACACCTGGTAACCATGCCTGTGACCAAATCATCCCATTATGTAGCCCTGCTGGGTAAAGCAAGCCCAGATTCGCTGACCTTGAGTAAGGTCTTACTAGGGAGCCCCTGTGAGCCCCCACACCTGGACTTTTTGTTTTTCTCTGTGATGCTGATGATCAAACCCAGGCCTCAAGCACACCAGGTAAGACTCCACTAATGGATGAGCTGCACACCACCCCGCAGGTGAGTTTGTGACTGTGTTCACCAGTATGTTGCAGGCAAATGTATTGATTTGCATTGGATATTTATGGCTCAGGGACATGTAGGGACTGTATTAGGAGTGAGAATTCTGAGAAGGAAAAGTATATTATCATAAGAGGAACCTGCCTTCCTAGGGTTGGTCACCTAACCAGGTCCCTGATCTCTTCCACCATTAAGAGACAAAAGCATCTCTCTACCTAGAGGTGGATTCCATTCTTTACATCATTGCCCTGTAGTTCTGACTGGCCTGGAGCTTGCTGGGTAAACAAGGCTGCTTCAAGATTGCAGAGGTTTTCCTGCTTTGACCTCCTAAGTGGCAGATTATAGTGAGTATCATCACGCCCACTTTATGTCTTTATAGTTTTCGTCTTATATTATTTCCCTTTAAATATTTTTGTTTAATTTTTTGCAGTAGTGAGAACTGTCTTAGTTAGGGTTTCTATTGTTGTGAAGACACCATGACCATGGCTACTCTTATAAAAGAAAACATTTAATTGAGTTTGCTTATAATTTCAGAGGTTTAGTCCATTATCATGGCAGGAAGCAGGGCAGCACACAAGCAGACATGGTGCTGGAGAAGGAGCTGAGAATTCTACATCTGGGTCCACAGGCAGAGGAAGAGAGAGTGAACCACTGGGCCTGGCTTGAGCTTCTAAAACCTTAAAGCCCACCCCCATGACACACTTCCTCCAATGAGGCCACACCTACTCTAACAAGGCCATACCTCCTAATAGGGCCACTCCCTATGGATCTTTGGGGGCCATTTTTCATTCAAACTACCATAGGAACTGAACCCAGAACTTTGTGTCTGCTAGACAAGTGTGTTGCCATTGAGCTACATCCTTAGGCCTATTTTACTTTGAGTCAGTGCCGTGGGTTTGGCCCCCTACCAATCTGCAGCAGCAGCTGTGGCAGCAGCCTATCTCATGACCCGATGCTGCCAGGTGCTGAGCATTTTCACTGTCGCGGGACTATAAGAGTTTCACAGCGTTGCAATAGCAACATGCTCCCATTTAAAGCTGGGCAGTGGTGGTGCATGCCTTTAACCCAGCAGTCAGGAAACAGAGGCAGGCAGATCTCTGAGTTCAAGGACAGTCTGGTCTACAGAGCAAGTTCCAGGACAGCCAGGGCTACACAGAGAAACCCTGTCTTGAAAAATTGAGAGAAAGAGAGAGAGAGAGAGAGGGAGGGAGGGAGGGAGGGAGGGAGGGAGGGAGGGAGGGAGGGAGGGAGGGAGGGAGGGAGAGAGAGAGAGAGATATCCTGGCCACCCTAGATCATTCTGTCTTCTTCCTTCCCTCTGTCTCCAGGTCTGTCTGTCTGTATGTATGTCTCTGTCTCTCTCATGTGTCCCCACTGAGATGGTCTTTCACTCTCTCCTCTCCCCCCGTAAACCTCTCACATTAGATCTGTTTTGTGGCTTGATGTCTTAGAGGTACACCTTGGCCAGCCCGCCAAACATCTTTCTGCTGCTTTATCCTAACAGTCAGGGTCTCAGAAAACTGCCCAGGCTAGCCTCAAAGGACCAAGTAGCAGGGATTGCAGGTATGTGCCCACAGAATCTGCTCCATTTAGTCTTTGAGCATACCTATAGTAACTGCTTCAAAACTGGCTTAGGGTTATTACTGCTGTGATGAAACACCATGACCAAAAGCAACTTTGGGAGGAAAGGGCTTATTTGGCCTACACTTCCACAGTACTGCTCATTGACCAAGGAAGTCAGGTCAGGAACTCAAGTAAGGTAGGGACCTGGCAGCAGAAACTGATGCAGAGGCCATGGAGGACTGCTCCTTCCTGGCTCGATGAGTCTGCTTTCTTATACAACCCAGAACCACCAGCCAAGGGGTATCCCCACCCACAATGAACTGGCCCTCTTACATCAAACACTAATAACAAAAAGCAGTGGTTCTCAACCTTCCTAATTCTGTGACCCTTTAATACAGTTTCTCATGTTGTGGTGACCCCCAACCATAAAATTATTTTCATTGCTACTTCATAACTGCAATTTTGCTACTGTTATGAACTGTAAATATCTGTGTTTTCCAACGGTCTTAGGTGAACCCTCTGAAAGGGTTGTTCCACCTCCCCCAAAGGGTTGTGACCCACAGGTTGAGAAACACTGTCCTACAGGCTTGTCTACAGCCCAACTTTATAGAGGTATTTTCTCATTTGAGGCTCCCTTCTCTCAGATGACTCTAACTTGTGTCAAGTTGACTTAAAAACTAGCCATGATGACCCCTCAGGTCATTCCATTCTGTCACTTTGGGCCCTGTGTCATTTTTTCTCCCAGATGTGGTCAGAAGCCATTTGTTTTTTGCAAGCTGAGTTTTATTGGATGCTGTACTTTATGAATGGTACATTGTCAAATGCTGACATTTTGTTTTTCTCTTTAATAATCCCTTCCTTCCTGCCATTCAACAGGGTCTCTCTATGTAGCCAGGCTGGCCTCACATGATCTTCCTTCCTCAGGGTCTCAGTGCTGGTGTAACAATCGCAGAGCACCTGTAGTCAGTTAAGTTACTTGCAAAGATTACCCTGATTTATTGAGACTTTAAAAACATTGTTAAATTTTGTTTTGTTTTGCTGGGGACTGAGCCCAGGGACTTTCACATGGTTAGCAAGAGCTCTGCCATGACCCACACTGCCAATTCTGGGGATCACTTTAGATTTTTTTAAATATTGAATCTAGAGTTTTCTTTTATAGTATCTATAACCCCATATCAGCAAAGACATCCCCAAGGTCTGGATGGATGGGACTGAAATACCCCCAAGCTATGTGTGAATTTGGCAATGCTTAGTCTTTGCCCTAGGGGATTTCATGCTATACATACATACAGAGTAGTATTGAGCCAAGAAATCAAGGAGGTCCTTGTGAAATTTTCTCCGGCTCTTTCATATGCAGCTTGTTCCATTCCATTATTCTGTTCTAAAAATTTCAGCTACTTCCGAAACATGAAACTAGTATTTAGTTCTTCGTAGCTGTGTGGAATTAGCATATTCCATTTGGATTTTCTTTCCCTGTGTCAGAATCTAAATATTGCCTCTTACTAGGGTTGCCAGAATTAGAAAATAAAAATACAACCTTGTACTTTTACAAATACAACAAAAAAAAAAAATATCTGTTGGTTGTAATCTCAAGGCAGGATGGATAGACACAGACAATTATGGGGACACTGGATGGGAAAGGGGCCCCTGACCCTAGAGTCTGATTGAGCCTTCCCATCGGCTGGTTGCCAAGAATTCCAACACAGTTAACAACACTTGTTGTGAACATTCTATGCATAGAGACAATATTTCTCTTATATAGAATGTGACAATTAAGAAAAGAATGTTAAAATAGCAACAATCCATGCTTGAGTCCTGAGCAAATATGGCCTTTCTTCTTTCCTGGCTGTAGACTTGTAATTTCTGGAATTCCCACGAGGAGAAACTCCCATTACAGTATGTCCCATTAAAGTATGTCTTGATCCCTCTGCAATCCGTGTGGCTCCTGGTTTTACGTTATCTGATTGTAATCCCACCCAAAGCATCCTGATGCCACGCTATGATCTCACTTACTGGAAGAGAGGGGAAAATGCTTCCTAACACCACAATCTCAGGAACGTCTTCATCTCTCCCTGAGCGCCTTTCTTTCTAACCTCTATGCCTAAATCTGTTGAGCTAACTTTCTAATAGATTGAATACATTCTGACTGTGCCTCTAACTGGCTTATCGTGAAATTTTTTCTGCAGAGATATCAAGGATCCAGCTGTACCAGAGTGGAAGTCCCTGGAGGATGAGGGCTGCTCAGACCATGGACAGCTGTTCTGTGTAGCAGGAATCTTAAAAGTTCTTATTAATAAAATCAAACCTGAGGCCAGTTATTGGGGTGAATGCTGAAAGATAGAGAAGCAGAAACAAGCCACAGCTACCTCATCTCGACAGTTCTTCAGCTGATCCTGTTTCCTCAGACTGGAAGCCTCTGAGTCCTCATCCAAAATGGATCTCAGCTGAACTGTTGCTCAAAAGCCTAAAAGCTTAACCAGGCCAAATGCTTCTAGTTTCTGATCCTCACACCGTATATACCTTTCTGCTTTCTGCCATCACTTCCTGGGATTAAAGTCTCACTTTCTGGGATTAAAGGCGTGGGTCACCATGCCTGGCTGCTTCCAATGTGGCCTTGAACTCACAGAGATCCAGACAAATTTCTGCCTCTGGAATGCTAGGATTAAAGGTGTGAGTGCCACCATTTTCTGGCCTCTATATCTAGTGGCTGTTCTGTACTCTGACCCCAGATAAGTTTATTAGGGTCCACAATATTTTGGGGAACACAATACCACCACAGTTCTGGGCAGTGTCTCCTGCTTACTTCCACTGACAAATTGAAATTTCTTGTGTACCTGACATTCAACAAGATTTGTCTAGCAACCCTACTTGTAGATGGGACTCTGGAATCAGCAGATGTGGGGCTGATTTCAATTTTCTGTCCAGAATAAAAATCTTGAATACGCTGTAGCCACACTGTTGCAATAGAGCTGTTTCTTGTATGCTGTTGTGCTTCCTAGTGTTTACAATTAGTGCATAATACTGTACGAGTTACTCCTCAGAAGAGGAAGTCCATAGTGCATTCGCAAAGCAGCTGGGCATGAGTGGCATGTATCTACAGTCTTAACACCCAGGAGGTGGAAACAGGATTGGCAGTTCCTGGCTGGCTTTGGCTACATAGCAAGACTTCTTCTCAAAACCAAACAAGCAGTACTGACCCTTCTAGAATTCTCTAAAGAAATCATTTCAAACAAGTACATGAAGCTGGGTGTGGTGGCTCTTTAGGGGCACTTTAGGGGCAGAGGTAGGAAGATCACTACTAGTTTAAGGTTACTTTGGTTTGCATATCTAGATGCTATCTCATTGTGTCCTTCATCACAATGAAGGGGTAAATCAGTGTGTGACTTCCTGTACCAGACTTTGAGGTGTCTGTGTGAGAATGAGCTAACTTAATATTCAGAGGCTCGGTCTGACATTCGGTGTTAATATAAAAATAAATAATAAACATTTCTTCAAGACAGCTTCCATATGTAGCCCAGACTATCCTCAAATTTGTATTCCTTCTGTCTCTGTGTTCACCTTTAAAATAATAATTTCCCCCATGCTTTGTGGTCACCATAGGCTTTCACCTGTCCTCAGTTTTAGGTGGTCTGGGGAATGCCAAACCCGTGGGGTTTCCTTATTATTCCCTTCCTTCTGGTCTCCCCCACCCCCCCATCTCCTTCCTGTCCTATCTTTCCCTTCCCCTCCTTTAGTCTCTCCCTCCTCTCCTTTTTCTTTACTCTTTGGGAAGACTCAGTAAAAAGTCAAGCTCTGTTCACAATGGGGAGGAAATGGAGCCAGCCTAGATGCTCATCAACAGATGAATGGATAAATGAAAGTGTGCCACATATATACAAAGGAGTTTTTCCCAGAGGCAAAGAAAAATGCAACTATGAAATTTGCAGGAAAATAAACACAGTGTGAAAGTCTCACACTGAGCCAGGTGAAGGTCACCAAACAGAATGACAACTGCTACCTATTTTATTTTCATATGCACATCCTCGATTTTTATGTGTGTGTGTGTGTGAATTGGTATAAAAAGGATCAAAAAGTAAAAAGGAGGCCAAGAAAAGGTATAAAGCAGGTACCAAGTAAGTGGGGGAGGCAAAAGGACACATGAACTGAAAGCCTAGGGGAGATTCCGGGTAGCAGGGTAGAAATGTGAGGAGAACCAAGTGTCTTAGGGTTTCTATTGATATGACAAAACGCCATGACCAAAAAGCAGTTTGGGGGGTGGGGTTTGTTTGGTTTACATTTCATCATTGCTGTTCATCACTGAAGGAAGTCTGGGCAGGAACTCAAACAGGGCAGGAGCCTGGAGGCAGGAGCTGATGCCGAGGCCATGGAGGGGTGCTGCTTACTGCCTCGCTCCCCAGGGCTTGCTCAGCCTGCTTTCTTATAGAACCCAGGACCAAGAGCACAGGGATGGCACCACTCACCATGGGCTGGGCACTGTCCCACTGATCACTAAATGAGACAATGCCTTACAGCTGGATCTCATGAAGGCATTTCCTCAGCTGAGGATCCTTCCTCTCTGATGACTTCAGCTTGTGTCAAGTTGACACACAAAACCAGCCAGTGCAAACTATAACACACTTTGTTTGGAACTACCATTAGGACAGCTAACTAACTTTGTATGGTAATTTACAAAGAGGGAGAGGGGCAGTATGGTGGTTCCTGTAACCTTTGCAGTCAGGAGGCTGAGGTAGGAGGATCTCAAGTTTCTTGGGGAGCATTAGCTACACAGTGAGTTTGAGCCGCCTCTCCAGTAAACATGGTGATCATGGTGGTGGTGGTGGAGACAGAAAGTGAAGTCAGATACATTCTTGTAAACACTTCAAAGTTGAGACTGGGAGGTTCAGAACAATTGTGTAAAGTCCACAGTGTCAGGACCAGAATTAAAAACCAATCATTTATTGCAGGATGCCTCCCTCTCTTTCCATTCTAGTGCTTCCCGGGCCCTCCCATGCAGATCAGAGTAGTCTGTGGTCCAGTGTTCTGTCTGATAATGATATTTCCTTTAATACAGTCCCTTTCAAGATGTCTCACAGATACAACACGAGACAAAGATTTGGGAGCAAACAGCTTCTCTGAGGAGGTGAAGAAGATGCTAGAGAACCTAGACAAGACAGGAGAAACAGACAAGTTCATGAAATCAGACTAGCGGAACTGCAAGGGCTGAAGTATGCATCCCGAAGGCAGTCTGTGCACCTGTACAGGAAGCATGAATAATTTATCCTCTTTGCTCATCCCACGGAAGGGGATCAGGGTTTGGCCTGGGTCTAGCAAAGGGAAGTCATCAGAGAAAGCAATACCAAGTGCTGGCAGTTGGCAGGTGGGCTTGACCGGGAACTTAAGGGTAGGGCAGGGCTCAGCAAGATGGAACTGTACTGGAGCAGCCAATGAACAGCAATTGAATAGTTGTGATCATTAGAACTTGAGATCCTTAGAATTGGATTAGCTTTAAATCTTAAAGAGCCTTTCACATGTGCATCTTGTAGGGACATGTATAAAAGCAGTGTCAGAAAAATGGAAATGTCAGACAAAAATAATTTGGTCATTAGTACTGAACACCTTTTAGGACTTATGAATCTGGTCTCCTCCATGAGAACTTGTGAATTTTTAAGTTTTCCTTTGTTTATTCAAAGTCCCAGGCATCCTTATTCTGGAAACTCACAGGACTCATTTGGTGGGACAGGCTTGGGAGTGGGGACATTTTGATGTGGGCTTTAGAGTATTTTGGGATCTCCCTCTAAAAGCCTCTTTTTCAGAAACATACAAGTTTGGACAGCATTTAGAACCTCATCAAAAGATACACTAGTAGATTCAGCAGAGTATTAATGGGGGGGGTTTAAGTCAAACAATTAAATGCATCCATTGGCATGCATTTAAAAATTGGAGAGTTCAGAGTATGGGGCAGGGTATGCAAGCCAGGAGGACCCTGTAACTGGTAGGGACTGAGCAATGCTGGGAGAACCTGGGAGCCAGGTCCACTTTGATATGTTAAATAGGCACTTCAGCCAATTGTCCCAGGGAATTAACAATTATTAGACATGTGTACACATATACGTGGGTAAGTTTTATGTGTGCCTGTGAGTGCGGGTTATGTAGAAGAGAGTGTGAGTCACCTGATGAGGTGCTGAGAGCTGAAGCCAGGACTCTGTAGGAGCATAAGTATTCCTAACCACTATGTCACCTCTCTAGCTCACATACGTTTTATAGTAGGGGGGTGTTCCTTCCGACTTCTCCAAGGTCAGGTGAAGTGTGCTCATTCCCGTGAAGCTGCCTGGGCCAAAGTCCTCAGCGAGATCCTGGAGGCAAGTAGAGGGCTTGTGCTCCTCAGACTGGTTTTCAGGACAGCTGAGTGAACAGTGTCTCTTTGAGAGCAGCTCTCAGAGTTCCTCCCTTTGAAACAGAACTGCTCATTTGAAAAACTCCCTCATGGCGGCCTGGCAGTGGTGGTGGTGGTGGCAGTGGCGGTGGCACATGCCTTTAATCCCCAGAGGTAGATCTCTGCCTCTGTGGAGTTCGAGGCCAGCCTGGTCTACAGAGTGAATTCCAGACAGGCTCCAAAGCTAAAGCAGGAAACTGTCTTGAAAAACCAAAACCAAAACAAACAAAAAAACCCAAAAAACAACCAACCAAACAAACAACAAACAAAAATGAATCCCTTATTGTGGGTTAATGCAAAGCAGTGACCTCGCTGTCAGCACAGCAGATTGAGAACTGGGACTGAGAGAAACCCTGAATTTGAGTGGGGAGGAGCACGTGGGAAGAGTTGGAGGACAGAAAGAAAAGGGGCGAACCATGTCATATTTTAATTAAAACATAATAGAAGCATGTCATCAAGTCCAGATGGAGTTGCTTGTCTGTTTTATTTTGGGGCCATTTTAAGATAATCTAATAATACAGTAAACAATTATTTACAATTAAATTTTTCTTACAACATATTAGATCTTAGCATATTGGCATGCTAATAATTAGGTTTTTAAACACCAACACCTTCTCAAATAAAATGTGAATCGCTATGCCGGCAGAGAAGCTCTGAGGTAGAAGAGTCAGGATTTTTCGTAAGGAAAAAGGAGCATGACTTGCCACTTCAGAGGAATCTTTCGTCAAACCAGGGATGTTCATTTCATGTTCCAGGGCTGTCTTGCCTCTGGCCTCTCCAATTTAACCAGCAAAGCTAGGAAGACAAAGGCAGCATGTTTGGGGACAACAGACACAGTTGGAGACAAAGAGTCACCAGAGAAGGGCAGGATCAGAGCAGGGCAGGATTGGACAGGACAAAAGGTACATCTGCTCTCCTTTGCTCCGATCCCCCAGCCTTGGCATTCTTAGTGAACCATCATTGTATGGTTGCTTTAGGCTGTGCTGTATCAGGCACGCAATGCTAATGTCTATGATATATATGTATGAATATATACAACACACACACACACACACACACACACACACACACACACACACACACAGCCAAAACTTCACCAGGACAGCTTCCCGATGGTTAGATGATTGTCGCCTTGAGGGAGTCTGGAGGAGAGCCTCTGGGTGCTTTTCTGGATTACATCAATGGAAGTGAGAATGGAATGTTTAGGAAGAGAATAGGCTGGCACTAGTAAGCAAGCATTCATTATTGATCTCTGCCCCAGCCGTTTTAAGTTCGGTTGCCTTGACTTGCCCACCATGATGGATTGTCCTCTGAATTGTAAACCGAAACAAACCCATTCTCCCTTAAGTTGCCTTTGTCGGGGCATTTTGTCACAGCAACAGGAACAGATCAAAAGACAAGCTTTAGTTACAGAGATCCAGGGACTCAGTGCCTTTTCTGCAACTCTGATGTTAAACTAGCACATTTTGAAGAATAAAAATCTAGCTAAATCACTAAAAATTATTTGTAGCTTTATATATACTCCCGACTCCACATTTATATACCTATTATACATGTTACTGGGCACTGTGCAGAGAACTTCCTAGAACGAGCAGGTTTGAGAGATGCCTCTCATTCAAATCTTGGAATGAGGATGTTAGCATTTAGGTATTTTTACTGGCCTGCCCTTAGGGTCCTGACAGGATATATCCTCAGCACCCCCCTGTGCACATTACCTTATAATTTTTGGCTGGGAGCCTAGCCTTTAACGGCTGAACCATCTCTCCAGCCCACACACTGCCTTATAAAAGGCGGGCTTTGCCCATCTCCCATCTCTTTCTCTTCCTTCACTCCCCTCGCCTCAGTAAACCTCCGTGTGGGCCATGTTGTATGGTGTGACTCTTTCTCACCATTTTTAAATTATAGCATACGACTTGAGCAAATTACTTTCTGGAGGCACTGGTAAGGCACATGAGCACAGGGAACAGCTTAGCAAGCTGGGATTCTACTTGGCTTGGGCTATGCACTTACTTATTTTAATTAAAATACAATTACTTCATTTCCCCCCTTCTCTTGCACGTGGCAGCCTGATCCCTTTACCTGCATGTACTGTGCACACCTCTCCGAATAATGCACCTAGCAACTTTGGACTCCCACCACACACACACACACACACACACACACACACACACACACACACACACACAGCCCTCTCAGGTTTTTTACCTCAACAACCATCAAACTTAGATTCTATTCGAGTCTGTGCTCCTTATGTCTGGGTAGAATGTAAAGGATGACAGCCCTGAACTGGTTTTGAATGCATGCCCAATAAGGCAAAATTGTGGCAAATTAAATTTTAGGGCCAATATCCCAACTTACCATCTTATATGCCTTTGCATAATTGGGTATGCATCATGGGAAGGGACATGTACTACAAATGATTGTGATCTAATCTATCAGAATAACCACACAAATTAAACCCCTAGTAATCAAGCAAATTCCTTCTCTTTAACCAAATATGAGAGCCCTAAGCAGTTACTGGACCCCTCCTCTATTTTTCTCACGTGGCCTGCCGTTATCTTGCAATCTATTTTCTGATCAGTCCTAGAGGTTTGCTTTGAATAGTTTGTTTGCTACTTTGCAGCTTGGGTGGGCTTTTATTTTAGCTCTTTGAGACCAGGGACCTGGAAGCACTGCATCCCAAACCAGCCTCTCGCCACACTGGGAAGGATGGGAGACTGGGGCAGCCACCAGAATCCTTCCTCCCAAGCCTGTTTAGATTCTCTCCATCATGGTCTGCTACTTCTCTTTGGTAATCTGGCTTTTCCAATGTACAGCAACAGTCCAGATGTGTCTACAATATGGGTACAAACAGTGCCAAGTGACTGATTTCTGGTCAGTCCCCGTCAATGCAGCATTTTAACCACTTAAGAGTTTCATTACAGTTTGAATCTGAAATGTTCCCCATCTGACGCTGCTGTTTGAGGGTTGGAGTCTTTGAGGCACGTCTGGCCGGGAGAGGATGGTCACACTGGGTGGGCCTTCAAAAGTCTAGCCAGCTCCTCAGTTCCAGAGTGCCTCTGCTTCCTGCTATGCTGACATGTACACAGCTGCCACCCCAACCTCTCTTCACCATGCTTCCCCACCCAGGATGGACTGAGACCCTCTGAAAGTGTAAGACAAAAGAGACCCTTTCTTAAGTCATTTTCCTCAGGTGTTTTGTCATAGGAACACCAAAGTAACTAATACAAGTTTCAATTTTATTTACCCCCCCCCTTATTTGTGGGAGACAGCTACTCACTGTGTAGCCCCATCTGGTCTGGAACTGTGTAGAACAGGCCAGCCTCAAACTCACAGAGATCTGCTTGTCTCTGTCTCTAGGGTGTCAGGATCAAAGGCATATGGATACGTATTCAAGCTTAAATTATTCAGATTTTTTTTTTTTTTGAGGTAGGGTCTCTCTATATAGCCCAGACTGTTGGACTCGTGCCATAATACCCCAAAGAACTAGGATTAGATATTCGTAACTGCAACTAATTTTGAAGTTGACTACATCTGGAATCAACTAAAATCTAAGCAGTTGCATATACCTATGAAGGATTTTCTTGAATGGATTATCTGAGGTGGGTCACCAAATCCAGGCCACACTTTCTGGTAGCTGCTTATATAAAGACATGGGAGAAGGAAACTTTTGCTTTTTGTTTGTTTGCCCTTACCTCTCACCCCAAGACAGCCATCTTTTCCCATTGTGTTTATCCCTTTGTAGGATAATTCCACTGCATTTGATGTTATTTCATACTTAGGTTTCTCTTCCTTCACTGTGTTATACTGGGTATTCAGGAATTTTAATTATCACTTTTCTTGTGGAGCTGATTATCAATCCAGGGCTAAGCTTAACCAACACACACTTCATATGTCTACTCCAGTTTCTCAGGTTTGTGGTGGGTTTGCTTAGGGCACACTATACTTAGGGTACTCTACTACAGAATGTTTTACCCAGCCAGACTTAGTGATGACTCTTGACAGTATCATATGGACTCAGCTATTCTATTTTCTCACAGTGGATCTAGAAGGTTTGGAGACCTGACTTTGATACTCACAGGGCTGAAATAATACGAAGTCTTTAATGGTAGTATAGATGGCTTCTGATATTTACAAAAGAAACAATGTACTTAAATGCAAATGCTCCATCTAATTTATTGAAATATAGAATGCTAATTAGAAGTTTTGATTTCTACTTTATGTATCCACTTAGTATGAAAGGAATAATTCATCAAAATTCTTTTGTGCTTTTTGCAACAAGGTGTTGCTCTGTAGGCCAGTGTGGCTTGGAACTCATAGCAATCCTCTCATCTAATCCTCCCCAGAGGCTGGGATTACAGAATGAGCTACCATGCCAAGCTCATTTTAAAATTCTGATTCAGACTGCCCTATGCCCACAAATTTGCCTGCTAGCCTCCCCACACCAATTCAAAACTGACTTAAGCTGTTACTTTGGAATATATAAACTTTTTACTTTTGTGGTGTTAGGATCAAATGCAGGGGGCTTGCACGTGTACAGCAAGCACTCTTCCATGGAGCTTTCACCTCCACCACTTACCAGTTATTTTAGGAGAAAAAAAATCACTCTCGATTATTACAAAATAGCGTTTCCTCCTTCTTTCCAGTATAAAAATTTGGTGTTTTCCATGACAAGTTCTACTCAGCTCCACCTGGCCTTGAACTTCTGTTCCTACTGCCTTTACCTCCTATGTGCTTAAATTACAGGCATGTACCTCAGTGCCTGGCTGAATTTTATTCTTAAATCATACTATTAAAGCTTTTTCCTGTGAGTGTTCTAATTGTACTATGCATGTTTAGTCATGGTGGCCAAGAGGAAATAGAAGAGTCCAGTCCATCTGGATCCACACAAGCCAATTAAACAGCTGAACAACATTTGTAGACTCTATTCTTCCTGTTTTTTCTTTTTCTGTTTTTAAATCTCAAATGTCAAGCAGGTCACTTCCAGGCTAGTGGTGCTCGCTTCCTTCCTCGGCATTACTCATCCCCTATTTAGTCACAGGCATCATCTATTTAGAAATGGGATAAACGCTGCCTCTCGTTTCTGCAAACTATACCTCAGTCAACTCCTACTGTAAGTATAAATTGTTCTCAATATGTCATAATTTGTAGTAAATGTGATAAACTCTTATTTATTCATGTGGCCATACTTACTAGGTGCTGACATCTAAAAAGCTGTTATTTCACCTAGTAAATAAAATAAGTCAGCATTAATTACACAATTCATTGAGAAATATGAAAGGGACAACTTACTGCTATTGAGTGAATATCCAATATTGATAATGCAAAACTAGTTATTTAAAACACAGAATTAAGCACTGGAGAGCAAATACATTTGTGCTATAATATCCAAAAGGGTAACTGAGCAACCCCAGCATTCAGAGAGTGAGGCAAGAGGACTGCAGGGTCAAGCCAGCCTCAGTTGTGTAGCTAGAACCCAAAAGGATCACAGCTATATTGTGGGATCTAGGAGTCCTACCACAGTGCTAATGAACTTAGCCCTAAAGCAAACAACTACCTCATCTGGGTTTGTTTCTGCATTTGTAAAATGCAGGGTCAGGCTGTATGATCACTAAGCTTCTTAAGATTTGCAGGTTTATCTGGCTTTCTGTAATGTAATACTTGTTCAGGGAAAGTTGCTTGTAAGCTAAGTTTCGGTCATGTAAAATACATAAATGTACCAAGAATATGACAATTGCTATCAGTTACAATTTCAAAAGTTCACTTTTATTTACTTATTAACAATTCATTTCTTTTTAAAATTTTATGTGCATAGATGTTTTTGCCTGCATGTATGTCTGTGTGAGAGTGTAGGATCCACTGGAACTGGATAGTTGTGAGCTGCCATGTGGGTGTTGGGAGTTGAACCGGGTCCTCTGGAAGAGCAGCCAGTGCTCTTAACTGCTGAGCCATCTCCAGCCCTCTTTTTGATTTATTAAGCTCTTAAACTGAACACCTATACATATAATCCATTAAGAAAAAATTGACAATATGTATGTGTACACGTACACACACACACACACACACACACTTACATAGGAGAAAGAACTGAAAGAACTGGTAAAAATCACCAAAGGCCCAGGTTCAGAAAAGCTGAACCCTGTTAAACCACTATATGCTAAAAATTTCAGATCTACCAAGAGGTAAGTTTATAGTTAATAATGAGCCTACAGAAAAAAAAAACAACCAACCCACAAAGATTTAAAATATACGACTTAACATCATCTCTCAAACCACAAACCAAATAAAAATTAGCAGAAGGAAACAAATAATGATTGAGATAAATAAGAGACCAAAGGAAACAACAGAAACTATCAATAAAACAGTTGGATCTTTAAATTTGTCTGAGACAGGGTCTCCTTATGTAGCCCAGGCTGACCTCAAACTTAGGACACATCTACTTAAGCCCCCATGAGTGCTAGGTTACAGGCATGGGTCTCCATAGCCAGCTAGAGTTAGCTTTTTAAAAAGACTGACAAACCTTTACCTGGACTAACCAAGAAGTGAAAAGGAAGACATAGTAACTAACATTATACAAGAGCTCATTAGGGACTATTCTGAAGAATTATATGCTAGCCAATTGGAAAATCTTCCAGAACAAATTTCTCAACACCTATGACCTACTGAAATAGATCCATAAGAACACAAAACTACCTGAAGACCAATGAACAGGAATTGAATCACAGTTAAATCTCCCAACCAAAGCCCTATCAGATGGTTTCATGAATAAATTGCTGAAATTAAGAGAGTTAACATCAATTTCTTTCAAGCTAATCTAAAAGAATAAAGGGGAGGGAACATCTGCTACAGTTTAAATGGGACTCCTCCCCATATATGTGAACACCTGGCATCTAGCGGAAGTGCTGTTTTTGGAGATCTTGGGACCTTTAAAGAAAGTATGGCCCAACTGGAGGAAGTAGGTCACAAGGAATGGGCTTTCTGGGTTACCACCCCATCCGAGTTCTGGGCTGAGTACTCACTCACTGTGCTTCAGTGATGTGACCAAGCAGCCATATTCTCCTACGGCCACAAACTCTACCCTCCTGGATAAGATGGACTATACTCTCAAATGCCAAGCCAAACAAATCTCCCTCCTTCAGGCTGCTGCATGTCAGGTATTTTGGTCACAGTGACACACTTTGCAAACCCATTCTAAGCAGCTGGTACCAAAGAAGGACACACACAACACAAAGAGAAAACACCAATGTTCTTTATGAACATAGATGCAAAAATTTCGCACAAAAAACTAGTAAGACAATCAGTGATGCACATAAACAGGTATGATGGCGAGGGGCTATGAAAGGATCCATGGAGCCAATGAGAGGCCTCATAACACAAACTAACCAATACCCTGCCCTTGGACATCTGATTTCCAAAAGTAAGAGAATATACAATATACAATTTTGTTGTTAAAAACCAAAATGCTAGCAAGTTGAATTCCATATCACTTTTTTTTTTTAAACCATTTTTAAGTGGTTTAATCCTAGGGACATGAGCTTGTTTCAACATATGCAAATCCCCTAATTAGAATGAAGGATTAAAGATTATATGATCATCTCAACATGCAAAGAAAGGATTTGATAAAGTTCAACAATGCATTGTGATAAAAACCATAAAACAATTAAGTTCAGAAAGATCACTTTAACCTAACTAAGTACATATGACAAACCCTCAATCAATGTCCCAGTGAGTCGGGAAAAGCTAAAAGCATTATCAACAGCAACTAAAGGCATCATGGACACTGTTCTTACTCAGTACAGCACTAAAAGATTTAGTTAGAAAATTACACAAGAGAACAATATAAAAAGCATACAATAGGAAGGAAGTCAAATTATTCCTGTGTGCAGATGATGATTTTATAGTTAGAAAAGCCTAAGACTCCACAAAAAGGATAAACCAAGTCAATAAAGTAGGATACAAAATTAATAGTTTTTCTATACATCAGTAAGAAATCTGCTAAAACAGTGGGCAGTGGTGGCGCACACCTTTAATCTCAGCACTCAGGAGGAAGAGGCAGGCAGATCTCTGAGCTCTGGGCCATTCTGGTCTATGGAGTGAGTTTCAGGACAGCCAGGGCTACAGAGAAACACTGTCTTGAAAAACAAAAAACAAAAACAACAACAAAAAGAAATCTGCTAAAATTATGAAAGCTATATCATTCACAACAGCTATGACAAAACAAAATGATTACAACTTAAATAAACTTAACTAAAGAAGTGAAAGTCCTCTATAATGATAATTATAAAACACTGATGAGAAAAATCAAAGACACAAAAAGAAAAATGCAAATACTTTCCATGTTCATGGGTTGAAGAAGCAATAAATATTTAAAAAATGTCCATATTACTTAAAATGATCTATATTTCAATGCAATCCTCATCAAAATACCAGTATTATTATTCAAGGAACTAAGAACTAGAAATAACAATCTTGAAATTCATATGAAAGCACAAAAGTCTTCAAATAGCAAAGTTGGGCAAAATGAACAAAGCAAGGAGCATTACAATACCCTAAAAGACAAGTCATAGGGCTCAGAGGTTAAAAGCACTGGCTGCTTCCAGAGGTCCTGAGTTCAATTCCCAGCAACCACATGGTGGCTCACAATCATCTGTAATGACATCTGGTGCCCTCTTCTGATGTGCAGGCATACATGCAGGCAGAACACTGTATACATAATAAACAAATCATAAAAAAAAAAAAGACAAGTCATAACAACCAAAATCAAAATGCTCTTATTACCCTAAAAAAAACCACCCCCATCAATAGAGACAGAGATCCCAGAAATAAACGTCTACACCTCACAGCCAGTACATTCTCAACAAAAGCACCACACGCATGCACTGGAGAAAGCGCAGCCTCTTCAATAAACAGTACCAGGAAGCTGGATGGCAAAAGGCTCCTTTCTTCTACTCCATGTAAAAAGCAACTTAAGGTCTAAAAGAAAGAGCTGGTACTCTCAAACTACTAGAGGAAATAGAAATGAACTATTCTAGAAACTGGTACAAGCAATGGCTATCTGGATAGGACCACCAAACACAGGAAACAATAGTAAGAACTCCATGTGTGACCATACTGAATAAATACGTTCAGCGTTAATCTGGCTCTTTTAATGGGCTTGTTGAGGATGTATGCCAAGCCTGGCTTGTCAGGGTTGCTAGGAACAGGCTCTGACCTTAACTCTGGCAAGTTTGAGAGAGTCAGGAAGGAGACTGGAGCTGAGGCAGTGATGGGCTGGACCACAACTTAGCTGGTAATACTTAGCATACTGCTGGCCCTCTACAAACTTAAACCTAATGTCAAGACACCAAAAATGGACTTAAAAGAGGGCTTACTGGATTTCTTTGCGTCTCTTCAATGTGGCCGCGTTGACCACTCCCTCCCCTCCCCCATCTTACTTTTTACTATTGTTTAATTGGCTTATTGAAGACTTGGCTTATTGGGAGCGTCAGGGCTCAGGCTCTGACTCATTAAATAACTATAGTAACAAGGAGATTAGTGAACAAGTAAAATGTGTCACACACCCACAACAGAGTATTACTTAACCATAAGGAATAAAATCCTGCCATATGCAGTAAAATGGATGGAATTAAAGAACATTATGTTAAGTAAATAAGCCAGATACAGAATGATAAGCATGGGATTTTCCTTTTCTATACAGATGCTAAAAAAACTAACCTGAAAGTAGAATACTGGAGCCAAGCATGGTAATGTACACTTTTAGTCCCAGCACTTAGGAGAGTTGCAGAGGCAGGTGCATCTCTGAGTTTGAGGCCAGCTAGGTCTACATAAGAATTCCAGGACAGCCAGAGTTACATAGTGATACCCTGTCTCAAAAATAAAATAAAATAAAAAATAAGTAGATAAAATAGGATTATTTAGAGACCAGGAGGGTGGTGGAATATCAAAGGTTGTACCTGATCAATCCAGCCATTCAATTTGTGGGAATACCAAACTAACCTTCTTAAATGGACAATTTGTATGTTACTACAATTTTTTTAAAAATATAGAAAACTTTAGAAATGTCCCATAAAGGTGTTTGATTGTTACTCTTTTAATGTGGGGATAAGGAGTTCAGAAGAAGGCAAACAAGCACAGCTGAGTGATACATTTGTTGTTTTACTGTTAATTTGACATATCTGAACCAAAGCATTCACAATACTTGATATACTTTGAAGAATCATATACTATAATCTTAGACATAACCACAGAACAAGCAGAACAATGAAAACTACATAAGGCCTTAAAAACATATCCACAGTGTGTATTATTTCAATTCTCATTCATTACAAATTAGACTACATACCATTAGTTTAATTTTTATTTTACTTTCATTTATTCAGGCAAGATTCATTCAAGGAAAGGCAACTTAGTTTTTGTGTGTGAGCTTTATTTATTTATTTTTTACTATACTGGTTAATATAAAATGTATGACATGTTTTCTTATCCCCTGTATTCAGGAGTAAACCCATGACATTTTCAGATAGTAATCCAAAAGAACAGGCCCTACTCTTAAAAACAGCCAAGGTGGAAAGGGACCAAACAGTGAGTCTGTCTGTAGTCTTGAAGAACAACTAATGGAGTTTCAAGTATTCATATAAGGAAGACTACCACAATTCTAATATTAGTCAAAATTGAAAACAACATTGCATACAAAATCATTCTTGAAGCCCTAAATGTCTTAAATAACTGAATGAAAATCTTAAGTAGTTGTCTCACAGTACCAAACATAAATCAGAACTAGTTAAAATTCAGCGCCATCAGGACTTCTCATTTACATGATGAATAGCTGGTAAGTTAACAGATGGCATAAAAATTAAGACTTCATTGTTTTTTAGGATAATGTACTATAATCGGAGAATACAGAAATCTCAATGTATTTTGACAATAAAATAACCATTTAAGCCTCTATCCCTGTACAACAGAGTATAGGTCAACTCTAGTTAACTTGGGTGTTTTCATACAGTTTTTTTTTACAGTTTATTCTGAGTACTTGAATTGCTTTAGATATACAGCTTTTTGAAAGAATATTATATTTGTATATCAGGATATTTAGTACATTGAGATGTTTAAAAATATTTATAAATTTGCTTTTGATATGCAAAAGCATTTGGCAATACTTTTACAGCATTTGATTTTATAGAATTAAAATTTCATACAGTACTCATCTTGATGTTTAAAAAAAATTCACAGAAAAAATATAAATTACACAGCCTGACTGCATGATACTGCTATTTCCAGTTTCTAGTTCTGGTAATTAAAACCTTCATTAAGTCTGTTAACAAATCATTACCTGTACAGTTATGAAGGCAACATACATGATTTGTAAACACAACCTTCAGGTTTTAGGTTCTTTACCAAGGAGTGCAGTTCAGCAAGAAAAGAAAACCCAGTATGCAAATTTACAGAGTAGTTTACAAATTTACCAGTTCCTGTGACACAAACTGTTTTAACCTCTCAAGGTATTGTCCGTAAAGCTCCACGTCATTGTGTCCTGCCCCTTCAACCCACAGAGGCTCCACAGGTCTTTGGCAACGCTCAAATAATGCGAGGCCATGCGAAAAGTCAATGACTTCATCTTCAGTCCCATGAATTATTAATACTGGAGAGGTTATCTTAGAGATTTTGTCAATACTGGAGAGCAAAAGAGAAAGGAAGAAAAAAATCAATGAACTATATAAAAAGGAAAGAAAGTTTCCTGTGTTAGAAGAGAAAGTTCAACCATTAGAGGTGTACAAATCAGCTTTAATGGAAGTCACTTAGGTCTGAGTAGGATTTCTGTGAACTCTTACGGGTGGAGGAAGTCACCTTTGCACGGCTCCTCTGCTTGAGTCACTCGCTGTCACCCTTACCCTGGAACGCTTTTCTACAGTGCTGAGCTTCCCCTAGGTTTCAAGAAGCACAAACCAAGGATGACACCTGACCGCACTAATTTTATTCCCTGCTGCACTCATTTTATTCTCTCAGTCACTAAAATTCAAGCAAAATGGTTTGGTTTTTGTTCTGGTTTAAGGTTATAAACTAACTAAAAAACAGGGAGAATATTAACATAAAAAGTTTAAAGCTGAAAAGCAAATGAATGTATGAGATAACGGATTTAAAAGATAAGTAAAAACATAATGTAAAGTAAACAGAAGGCAAAGTGAAGAAGCAAGTTGGCCAGAAGGCCAAGGCATTGCCATGGAGATGCGGGAGGGGACTGAAACATGAAGGAGTCCTTCAAAGTCTGTTTAAAGTACCATCAAGTCGCTCTTTCCCAGACTTAAAGCTGAGTAACTTTCTTCCTTTAACTTTGGAAGTCTGTAGATGCAGGACTCCAGTTTAGGGAAGAGGTACCATAGTCACACAGTCAGTCTCTCTCTCTCTCTCTCTCTCTCTCTCTCTCTCTCTCTCTCTCTCTCTCTCTCTCTCTCTCTCTCACACACACACACACACACACACACACACACACACACACACACACACACACACACACACACACACACGGCTGGCTCTGTGGGGCCTGTTTGCTTCTGAGAATGCTAGCTGGCAGGCTTCCTCATCCAAGGCCAAGGTTCCAGTTTTCTTTGCATAGTGTATCAGAGTAGCTCTTTGGTTCTCCTCTCTTACATAAGATGAGATACTGAAGAGAACACTTCAAATGTATGATAGAGACCAAAACAAACAGAATTTCAGAAAGGCAACTTGGGAGGAGAAACTATGCAGAGGAAATCTTACAAACATGTTTCCTGCAACCACCCCCCCCAAGAGAACCCTTTAACTATAAAATAAGATGAAATATCTTATTACTCAGTGAAACTGCTAAGTAATCTCTGCCCTCTCAAGGCTCTATTTTCTAGTAAACAATACAGAAATGTTCACCACAGAGTAATTCAAGATTAAAATAGTGTATTTTCTTTTTCACCTAGCTTATTTCTGGGAAATGTCTAGGTATGTCAATCATAAGAAAGATAAAAAGAATGAGTGAGTTATGCATCTACCCAACCAACTCTGTAATTCCCATCACTCAGCTAAGCATACTATGTTCAGTGGCCAGGGAGCCCCAGGGATCTACCAGTTTTTATTTCCGACCCCACACCAGTTCTGATACTCAAGTATTTATATGTGAGTACCACTACTTTTTTTGTGTGTTTTTTTCTTAATTAAAAATGGGTTCTAGGGATTGATCTTAGGTCCTTATGTTTTTAACATCTCTCTAGCCCAACACTGAATAAATAATGCTTTTGAAATAACTTTTGTTCTTTTGCTAAAGAACCAAGTGATAACTTGGCTTCTGGCCTTCCATTCACAAAAATATCCTTTGTATTCTTGCCAACAGAGGAAAGAAGACCGAATGAAAACTACCAGCTTTTGCTTTTGCCTTCTTGCCTGCTCTGTCCTTGAGAAAAATAGGCCATTAACTTTTTTTTCAAGTATGAAGAGGACAGGTGGCAAGCACTCGTCGCCTTGGAAAGCAAGCAGCAGCCCTCCTTTCAAATCTATCCAGCACTATGTATGTCAGCAAAAGGTCCTGAGCCACTTCACAGTCAACGTCCTCTGTAGGTTACATCCAACTGACTGCGGATCAGTACCCATCTTCTCTGCCCATTCTTCTTTCCTCATGCTGTGCAGCTCACTAAACTTCCTATTGTTTTAGCACCTCAAGGGTTAGGGGTAGGGTTAGGGTTAGTCAAGTTGTTCTTTGTAGAATCCTACCTCCAACCTGCTGCTCTGTTAATTTATATTCAAATTTGTTCTCCTGTTTCCAGCACTCCTTCCTGCTCAGGCTTAGGATCTAAGGCCATTTCACACTCAAACATTTCAGCATTTGTTTTTTATCAGTCATGAGCTAACACTCTCTTCAAGCTAGTTTCCCACGATTCTTATGTGATCAATTACATGAAGCAGAAGCTCAATGGTATATCTTACTGGTTCTTGGAAGAAATGATTTTGAATGTTGAACTTACTTTGGGAATGCATCAAAACAGTAGGTCTTCTTGGTATCAGGGAAAGCCACTCGCATTCCTGAGGTCAAAGGAGAATGGAGAATAACAGCAGCACTCTCATACCGAGCAGCAAGATCCACAGATGGTACCGTCCCTATGCTTTGGCCATATATAATCACATTTTCAGGACGAATGCCGTATCTAAGAAATTCACAAGTTCAAAAGATACAGTTGACTGGAAGGAAATATTCCATTATTCTAAAAATTTGCTATAGAATGTCTCACAATAAGACAATGCCAATGTATATTTAAAAATTTAAGCCAGGCAGTGGTGGCGCACGTCTTTAATTCCAGCACTCGGGTGGCAGAGGCAGGCAGATCTCTGTGAGTTCGAGCCCAGTCTGGGCTACAGAGTGAGTTCCAGGACAGGCTCCAAAGCTACACAGAGAAACCCTGTCTTGAAAAACCAAAAAAAAAAAAAAAAAAAAAAAAAAAATACAATAAGCTCTTTACTCTGAATTATTTCATGCTCAATTCTAATCTTTTAGCAAAGTAATTTCTAAGGTCTTTTACAACTTCAACTCTATGAAAAAAAATTTAAGACATTCATTGTGTTTTAGAAATTTTAAGCTTGGACTATATAGTACCATTTATATTTATTTCACTGGACTAATGGTTAATATTTAGTGTTTATTTAGTGTTATTTTCTATTAATAAAAACAGATGTTATTGATTGCTCTGTACATCAAGAGTAGGTTGTATGATTTTTTTTCTAAACTGGCCATAGTGATGAGATGTTGCATAAAGTTATGGTATGGAAAGAATACAGAACTTATACTTTTAGTCAAGATCAAATTACAGTAGTTCTTGAAATCACCCTATGGTTATTCAGAGATGGACCAAAACTTACAAATATAATCAAATGACATAGAGTTCCAAATGGCATTGTTTAATTAAGTAGGAACAGAATTCATGCTAAAAACATTAAGAGTATCACTTTATCCCCTTTGACAGCACTACACACTTAGGTATGTGAGCTCACTGACTCCTAAGATGCTCCAGGAAGTGTTACATGTCTTTAGTATATCCTTAAAGTAGTTCAGTGCATATGTGTTAAAATGGTTTTTATTCTGTTTTTATACAGTTTTATTTAAGTAACCAAAAGAAAGGAAATTAGATAACAGTGTAACTGTTCCAACTGTAAACTACTTCAGATGTAGGTGAGGTGTCACAGGAGCTAATGAATGTAAGGGCTAAAGGTTACAGAGATTTTCAGTATGCTTTTCCACTTAGAAGGCAGAGTGGTTATTTCTGACAGCTAAGACTAATCTGGACAGCAGTGTCTAATCTTTTAGAGAGGTTAGGGAGAGTTTTGAGAATGTGACCATTCACCAGGAGCAAGGCAAACTCTTCCTATGTCCTCTCCCAGGTATTCCAGACCATTTTTACTATCCAGACAATGACGTACTTCCCCACAGCTTCTTCAATCCGTCCTTCACAAGTATACAGGGTACCACCAGAGGTGGGTTCCACCTATTCCTAACTGACTGGACATGCTATTTAACTCAGAAAAGCTCTCAGTAGCCAAGAAGCTGGGAGGATGAGCATTTGCAACATCAGCATAACTTTTGAGACCATACTACTGCTGTCAGCTGCCTAACAGCATGTAGTAACTGGAGGTTTGGGGCTAAAGTCAGTAGTATCAAAACTCAAGAGGACCAAGACTCAAGAGGTTCTAGTTAAGCAATAATAATCTGAGAATAATGAATTAAAAAGAACTTTAGACACCATTCAATCTACTTAAGCTGCTTAATGACCAGCTACTCAAAATCACAGTTGAGTTGATAGTAAACCTATTATGCAGAACACAGATAAACTGACTTCCAATCCATTAGTCTTTCCATGAATGCACACAGACAGAGGATTGTGGGAGAGGACTGCATAGACTACCACACTCACTTTTGTCCCTGTTGATCCATCAGGTCAGAATCTACTATTATTAGAGATTCTCAATTTTCTTAAAAAGATCATTTAAACAATAAGTTCATATTGTATTTCCTTTCTTTTGGTTAAATAAAACTGTATAAAAACAGAATAAAAAACATTTTAACACATATGCACTGAACTACTTTAAGGATATACTAAAGACGTGTTAAACTTGGCAGAATTTTAAAAGAAATTCAAGGTATTCATATTCTAATTGAGGATAAATTTCTAGAATTGGACAGGATCTTGGATGCCATTTACCATAACCTCTTCATTAAATAGATGAGGAAACAAGTTTAGAAGCCTATTAATTTCCCAAGACTACTTACATTACTAGCAATTGCACCGTATTTACAGTTTGTGGTGGTTTGAATAGGTATGGCCCCCAAAGACTCATGAGTGTGAATGCTCAGCCCATAGGGAGTGGCACTATTAGGAGGTGTAGCCTTGTTGGAGAAAGTGTGTCACTATGGAGGCAGGTTTTGAGGTCTCATATATGCTCAAACCACACCCAATGGGACAGTTCACTTCCGGTTGCCTACGGATCAAGATGTAGAACTCTCAGCTCCTTCTCTAGCACCATGTCTGCCTGCATGCTGCCTTGCCATGACGATAACAGACTAAACCTCTGAACTATAAGCCGGTCCCAATTAAATGTTTTGCTGTGATCATGGGGTTTATACACAGCAATAGAAACCCAAACTAAGACATGGTTTAACATGAGAGAAAACATAAAAACCCTTTTAATATTTTTTAGTCTGTGGAATTATTTGACTTTTTAGAGACAGGATTTCCCTGTGTAGCTTTGCGCCTTTCCTGGATCTCACTCTGTAGACCAGGCTGGCCTCGAACTCACAGAGATCTGCCTGCCTCTGCCTCTGGAGTGCTAGGATTAAAGGCGTGTGCCACCACCACCCGGGCCTGTCTGTGGAATTATTTAAGGGTTTATTCAGCTCCTGTTCTTCATTAATACTGGAAATTGGATATATTAAAAAGATTAAGCTAGGCATAGTAGTGCACACCTTTAATCCCAGCACTGGGGGAGGCAGAGGCAGGTGGATCTCTGAGTTCAAGGCCAGTCTGATCTACATAATGACTTCTAGGATAGCCAGGGCTACACAGAGAAATGCTGTCTTAAAAAACAGAAACAGAAGCAAAATAAAACAAACAAAACACAACATACTTTCACATTGGCACTGACATCCACATATAAATCTGAGCTATTTTTAGACTGCTTTGGCTATTATACAAAATTTCCATCTGCTTGATACTTAGTTTAATATGTATATATATTTAATACATATTTATTTAATATAATATAAATATTTAATATTTAATAGTAGTTTATATATGTACAGTTAGTTTAATATATATATAATACATACAGGCAAATATCCTCATATTGTAGTTCAAGGCATATATATGTTAAAAATGCTTTCCATTCTGCTGTTCTACAATATAACTTAACCACCATAAGTGTAAAAAGTGATCCCCATAACGATTACCTTGTCCGAAGAGCCAGCCAGGCAGCTTCAACATCTGCATATAGGTTCTTCTCTGTTGGCTTTCCAGAACTAGCACCGTATCCAGAGTAATCATATGAGAATATATTACAATTAATCCGGGACCCCAGACCTATGTAAAAGCTGCTCATCTGACCAAGATCAACAGCATTTCCATGTGAGAAGAGTAAGGTATATTTAGCATTGGGTGAACAACGCACAAACATACAAGCAATTCTATTGCCTTTACTGGTTCTTGTCATGAAACACTCAATAGCATCTTTTTCTCTGGAAGAGTATTGCCAGTCCGCTCGTTCTGACAGGTGTAAAGTCCAGCGGCTTCCACTTTCATCACACATCAGAGTGTAAGTTGGATCAGGTGGCAAAAATGCTAATTTTGAAGCAATTTTCCCTGGACAAGGTGGACAGCAGAAGAGGCAACATAGCTCGCTAAATGAAAGATTATTCATCTTCTGAAAAAGAAAAGGAGACAACAAATATTTTAATAACTCAATATGGACTCTGCACTCTCATACAAGAGGCTAAAACAAAGACATCAATAAATATTATTGGTAATCAATGTCTATTAACTGTAATCAAGATCCCTCCCAAATAGATTTGCTCACATTGTTCTGAAAATACTTTAAATCCTGGAGGGAGGCAAACATTCCTGGGAATAGACAGACTTAAATACTATATATTTCTAAAAGTAGTGATTATCCTACTTAACAAAAACATTGAAGTTTATCTACAAATAGGATACAAGGTGTGTTTAGGTTAGTTGGTAATTTGTGTGTAAGTTGATGAAAACTCTCAGAATCCCACAAACAAAAGCATTTGGAGACACTATTGGTCAGCAATGTGTGTGTGTGCGTGTATGTATTTATGTTTACATCTTGATACTCAAAAACAACCTTGTATATAAATTTGAGAAAAGAAATTTGTACAAGTGAGCCAGGTAAGACACTAGTCACTGCTACATTCACACAGAAATAGGGTTTTGAGCCCTTGAAGCAGTTTAATCAAGTGATATAATCCTTTCACATCACAAACCTATTATTTCAGTTTTTATGACTCACAAAAAATTCAAGAGAATTCAAATCATAATGACAAATAAGCACAGAGAAAAAAAGAAAACATTAACACAGATATTACTGAAATAAAGAATAAGAGCAAGAGAGAGCCAAAGCTAATTCTTAGAAGAGTATGCAGTATCAACTGAACCAACTCACTTTACTCACTGCCAGGGAGTTTATAAACAACTTTTCCCACAGACACTAACTCATTTAAGCATTTTCAAAAGTGCTTTGACATAGAGACTATGATCCAACCCACTTTGCAATTGAGGCATGAACAGTTATACAATCTGCCTATGGTTGATTATGATTGAATAAGAAGGCCAAAGAAGCTGGGAGCTCAGGACACACTGCAGAAGAGGAAGCAGAAAGAATTTAAGGGATGGAATATAGAGAGGAATGCTGGGAAATCCTGTCTTCTGGACAAGATATGGCTGTTAGATCATGAACTCACAGCAGCTGCAGTTACTTGTACAAGGCCTACACAAAACCAAGTCAGTAAAGATCCCAGCATGCATGGTGTGGCGGTTTGAAAGAAAATGGCCCCTAAAGGGAATGGCACTATTAGGAGGTGTGGCTTTGTAGGAGTAGGTATGGTCTTGCTGGAGGAAGTATGTCACTGTGGAGGTGGGCTTTGAGGTCTCATATATGCTCAAGATACCACCCAGTGTCTCAGACCACTTCCTGTTGCCTGCAAGATGTAGGACTCTCAGCTACTCCAACAGTGTGTCTGCCTATATGCTGCCACGTCCCACCAAAATGATAATGGACTAAACTCTGAACGGTAAACCACCCCAATTAAGTGTTTTCCCCTAAAGAGTTGCTGTGTGTTTCTTCACAGCAACAGAAACCCTAAGACACATGGGGTAGAGGATCTCCAGCCCCATTCCCTGCCCACAGTGAGAAGCTATTGGCAGTGTACAGTTGCTGATGGGAGGGAGAATTACTCTTTATTCAGGATATGGTCACGGATAGGTTTCCCATGACCAGTGGATCTTCAAAAAAGAAAAAGAAAAAAGAAAAAAGAAAAAAGAAAAAAAGGATATGAAGTTCAGAGAGGGCATTCTGGAAGAGGGAAATGGGGCTAGATAGGATCACATTTCATTGTACACATATATGAAATTCTCAAGAATAAGGAATTTATAATCATAAGACTTGGTTCTTTTAAAAAGATTAACAAGATTGACAAACACTTAGCCAACAGACTAAGAACCCAAATTAATACAATTAGAGGTGAGAGGCTGGAGAGATGGCTTGGCAGTTAAGGGCACTTCCTATTCTTCTAGAGGATCTGGGTTCAATCCCTAGCACCCACAATGGCAGTTCACAACTGTCTGTAACTTTAGGATCCAACATTTTGAACACAGATATACATACAGGCAAAACACCAATAAAACAAACAAACAAACAAAAGAAACAAACAAACAAACAAAACAACACTAAACTTGAAAAACAGCTGGAGAGATGGCTTGGCAGTAAAGAGCACTTGCTGCTCTTGCAGAGGACCTGGGTTTGATTCCCAGCACCCACAATGGTTGGCTCACAACCTCCTGTAAATCCAACTTTGGGGATCCGAAACCTCTGGCTGTCGTTGTGGAATCATCTTTTTGTACACTGTAAAGATGTGTCTTTGCCAATAAGAAGGCTAAGGTGCTGAATGGCCTTTAGTTAGACATAAAGAGGTTAGGTAGGACTTCCGGGCACTAAGAGAGGAAGAGATAAATCTAGGCACCAGAGAGATGGCAGAGGACACATGAGGTACAAGAAGAGAAAACAGGAGGTACAAGGTGGAAGAGAGGTAAAAAGCCACGAGGCAAAATGTAGATTAATATAAATGGGTTAATTTAAAGTAAAGAGCTAGTGGGATAAACCTAAGCTATAGGTTTCACATTAATAAGTCTCTGAGCCGTGATTTGGGGGCTGGTGGCCAAAAAAATCCATCTATATCTGGCTTCCCCACTGATATGAACTTACACACACACACACACACACACACACACACACACACACACGTAATAAAATAAAATTAGAGATGAAAAGAAAGCCATTACAATAGGGTGCACCTTGAAAACATATATTCCACTAAATTGGAAAAAAAAATGAATGCATTTCTAGATAAACATGACCTCCCAAAATTAAACCAAGATGAGATAAAATTAAACAGATATATAACAAGCACTAAGATTGAAATAGCTATTAAAACTCTTCCAACTAAAAAAAGTCCAGGCCCAGATGGATTCACTGGTGAATTTTATCAGACCTTCAAAGAATTAAAACTAATGCTCAATGTTTCTCAAGCTATTCCATAAAACAGAAAAGGAAGGACAATTATCAAACTATTTTTACAAAGCTAGTATAAGGCCTGACACCAAAATTAGTAAAGATGGAGGGAAAAATTAGACCAGTTTCACTGGTGAAAGATAGACAGGCTGATCTCTGTGAGTTCAAGGCTAGCTTGGCCTATAGAGCAAGTTCCAGGGCAGGCTCCAAAGCTTCAGAGAAATCCTATCTCGAAAAACCAAAAGAACACATAGTATGGATCACTGACCACTGATCAAGTTTGAGGAATTTTATTCCAGAGATGACTCAATATATACAAATCAATAAATTTTATTTTATATGAGTGGACAGATTCAACAACAGAAATTCTGTTGTTATATCAGTATCAATAGATTCAGAAAAGGTATTTGACAAAATTCAAAATCTGTTCATGCTAAAAGTCCTGAAAAACTCAGAATAGAAACATATCTCAAAATCATAAAGGCTAAGTATGACAAACGTACAGCCAATATTATATTACATGGGGAAAACAATAAAGTACTTCCACTAAAATCAGGAACAAGTGTCTACTTTTCTAACACAGTACTGAAAGTTAACAGCTAGAACAATAAGACAAGAGAAGCAAATAAAAAGGATACAAATAGGAAAGGAAAAAGTCAAATAGGAAAGGGAAAAGCCAAAGGGTCTGTATTTGTGGATAACATTCTATACATGGAGACCCTAAAGACTCCACCAGCAAATTTTTAGAGCTGGTAGAACACTTTCAGCAATGTGGCAGAATATAAAAATAATACATAAAAACCTACATACAGTCTTCCCACATACTAATAACAAAAAAGCTGAAAAAAAAAATCAGGGAAACAATTCCATTATCAAATACCAAACAAACAAGTAAGAACACACCCCAATAAATAAACACCCCCCTACTAAACCCTTGGACTAAACCATACACCACAGATATGAAGGACCTCTATGATGAAAACTTAAAAATACTTAAAAGATAAATTGAGGAAGACACCAGAAGATGAAAAGACCTCCCATGCTCATGGATTGAGCTAATCAATATTGTGATGATGGCTATCTACCAAAAGCAAATTATACATTGAATGCAATCTCAATCTAAATTCCAGTGACACTCTTTACGGAAAGAGAAAAACAAAACAATTTTAAGACTCACAAAGTAGCACAAGGTATTTTGGATAATTAAAGCAATCCTGACAAGAAGAGCAGTGCTGGATTATTACCATACTTTGATTTCAAGTTATACTACAGACCCACGCTAATAAAAATTCAAAGTTCTGGCACAAGACAGACATGTAAATCAATGGACTAGAATAGAGGATTTAGATATAAGGTCAGTTGTTAACTACAGTCACCTGATTTTTTGACAAAGATGCCAAAAAAATACAATAAAGAAAATATGAAATCTTTAGCAAACAGTGCTAGAAAAACTGGATATCCACAGGTAGAAAAATAAAACTAAATCCTTGTCACTCTTAAAATCAAAATGGAACAAGGGCCTCAACATAAGCCTTTAAACTCAAACCTACTAAAGGAAAAAGTAGAAAGTGTACTTCAAGATACAGGTAATGGTAAGAATTTTGGCTTCTCATGAAACAAGGCCAATCCCAACAAATGGGTATTTCTCATGAAATTAAAGCTTTTGTAGAGGAAAGGAAACTGAACAAAGTGAAGACACATCCTACAGGGAATGGGAGAACACCCTTGGCATTACAGTCCCAATAGAGGACTGGTATCTTGAACACAGAAATGAACAGTTTTTGAAAAAAGAAAAGAGTGAAAGAGAAATGGTTATATATATTTTAAAAATGTCAACATCATTAGCTCTGAGGGAAATGAAAATTAAAATTACCTTGAGATTACATCTTACCCTAGTCAGAATGGATATCAAGAAAACAAGTGACAGCGGATACTGGTTAGGAGGTAGGGAAAGGGAAACGTTTATACACAAAATGTAAATTGGTTTAGTCCCTATTGAAATCCTTGGGGATGCTTTCCAGAAAGTTAAATACAATAAGTCAATTTATACCTCTCCTGGGCATCGAACCAAAGGACTCATCCTCTTTACACATCCATGTTCATTGTCACTCTATTTACAATAACTAGGAAATGGAACTAGTCTAAAAGTCCATCAGTTAACAAATGGGCAATGAAAATGTGGTATATATACACAATGGAATTCTAATCAGCTCTAAAGAAAAATGAAATTATAAAATCTTCAGGAATTTGGATACAACTGGAGGACATCATATTAAGTGAAACAACCAAGGCCTAACAAGACAAATGTCACACATTCTCTCTCATGTGGCTCCTAGCTTTGAAGTTTTTATTTGTGTGTTAATTTGGAGTGTCTATAGAGATCAAGAAGCTAGAAAGAGCCTATTGTGGGGAAGACGAAGCCTTGACGGGCAAGGGGACAGAATGCATGTGTTATGCAAGTATGGGGTGTGTGTGTTAATTTAGGGTTAAAAGTTTAAGCAGGAGTGGTGAAGGGACAGGGGACAGAACAGGGTGGAGAAAAGGTTAACCAAAACTAAAGATGCATGAAATTGTATCCTGGAAACACACTACCTTACTTGTAAGCTAATTAAAAAAATACAATCAAAATGAGTTTGAACATAGGAACCCTGTATAGCTGGACAATGCTTCCTCCAAAAAACATGGTTATTAAATGAAAATCTCAGTGCCAGGCATGGGATACCTTCATTTGGTCACTGAGGCCTCAGAGGACCGGAAAAATAACACTGCTCTTTGTTGTCCACCATAACTAAGTTGTGATACTCCACTGTTGAAGATACAACATACTTTTTTTTTTTTTTTTTTGGGTTTTTCGAGACAGGGTTTCTCTGTGTAGCTTTGCGCCTTTCCTGGAACTCACTTGGTAGCCCAGGCTGGCCTTGAACTCACAGAGATCCGCCTGCCTCTGCCTCCCGAGTGCTGGGATTAAAGGCGTGCGACACCACCGCCCAGCTCACAACATACTTTTGTTATAGGACATAAAGAAATCAAGTACAAGTGGCTTGAAAACTTCCTTCTTCTGGCTACTACTCATAAATTAGTGCTGCTCTTCATTTTGCCAGAAGTTACTTTCTGCAGTTAATGAACAGATTCATAATGGTCAAAGTGCTAATAAGTGACTGCTGAGTATTAGGTGAACAAAAAATAAGGAACTAAGAACTGCTTATGTCATTAACATAAACTTACATATATATGTCTGTCCTAAAGATACAATTAAAAAAGAAAATGAGCAAGCCATGAGGGGCAAGCCAGTAAGGAGCATTCCTCTCAGTTCCTGCCTCTAGGCTCCTGCCCTGACCTCCCTGAATGATGGACTTGTAAGATGAAATAAACCTTGTCCTTCCTAAGTTGCTTATTGTTGTGGTGTTTTATAGAGCAATAGAAACCTTAACTAAGACAATCTATTTTACACAGAAGTGATCTTATCTTTTCAAGAGGTATAAAATTTCCTCCTCCCTGGCAGACTGTCCTGCTTTCTATAATGCACATCAGTCTCCATCCTTATTTCCCTTCCTATAGGCATACACTCTGAAATACACATCCTTAGATATCTTAAGACAGATCTGAGTTCAAGACCGGCTTAGTCTACAGAGTTCCAGAAGAGACAGAGCTACATAGTGAGACCCCATCTCAAACAAAATAAAATAAAATACAGAGTTGAACAACACAGCCAAGTTGGCCTACCTTAACCCTTGCTAAGCCTGCCGGCCATTAGTTTTGATCTTAATATTCTCTGCAGGTGCATGTTAAGTGCTCTACCACCACGCTAAACTCCAGAACACATGGGCACTTTGGTGACAAAAACTGATGCCTGGGGCTGGGGAGTTGGTGCTTGCCATGACCTTAATTCCTTCTTGAGCTAGAAGTCATGTAAAAAATGTGGGTGTGGTGGTGTGGCATGTCCTTGTAATCCCCTGGGGTTGGGGAGGAGGAATGGAGGATCCCTGGGGTTTGCTGGCCAGAACTGCCAGGGCCAAATCTGAGATCCTGTCAAAAAGATAGATTAATAGATAGATAGATAGATAGATAGATAGATAGATAGATAGATAGACAGACAGACAGGCAGACAGACCGACCCCTGGCATGTACCTACATGTTCAATGCACCTCCTATCATACCCACAAAAATACTAAAGCTTAATGATTTGAATGGGCAGCTGAAGACACCAGAAAAAAAAGTATTTTTGAGTCTACCTACTCCAATAGTGGACAAACAGAATGGATATTTGTTAACAAGAGGGGAACACTGGAATGGACAAAGTGACAGCAATTTATCAAGTGGCGCTGGGAACCAAACCCGGGTCCTCTGATGAGAGCAACAATTGCTCTTACGCGCTGAGCCATTTCTCCATCCACCCACTGTATTTTCTGAGGCAGGGTTTCTCACTTCACCATGAGTAGGCCAGTGAGCTCCAGGGATCTATCTCCATCTTTCCCAATGCTGGACACTAAGCCTGGGACTTGGGAAGGTGCTAGCAATCGAACACAGGTGCTCACGCTTGTAGGAGAAGCACTTCACCAGCCTACAAGGACACTGATTTGTATTTAACAACTTAATGAATTATAACTTTCTGTAGTAGTGATGAGGTAGGTAATGAGGTGCAGAGAAGACAGAGGTGTCACTGGTAGGATAACAGAACCTGTCATTTCCCAGAGCTGTTTTCCAAACCACTGTGCTGATACCCTGGAACTGGACCTGCCATTTGGGTGGGAAATGAATCCAGGTTCCTATGTATAAACATAAGAGTGCAGGCATGATGGGTATGTACACACGTGTACACACACACACACACACACCATTCTGGAATTCTGGGCTATAAGAAGATGGTAGGACTAGACATTCAAGTGTGGTAAAGGAAGCGTGGCACTGGAACACAATGGCAAACCAACAAGCCAATTCTGGCCTTGGTGCTTACACCGCACAGCTCTATTGCTCTTCTCTCCTGAGGATTCTGAGGATGACTTTTTAAAAGGAAGGCGGTCTTCAAATGTGCCCAGATCTTAGCAAGTCACATGATTCATACTGTTCAACTTCCGTTTGTAAAGCGTACCTGAGACAGAGCATAGGCCAGGACTGTAGCTCAGTGGCAGAGCGCTTGCTTATGACATTTTCTTACCTTACCAGAGGTCCTGATCTCGAGCACTGCCAAACATGCTCCTGTGGTTTTCTGTCTTTTTTTTTTTTTTTTTTTGAGACAGGATTTCTCTGTGTAATAGTTCTGGCTGTCCTGGAACTCACTCAATCTGTAGACCAGGCTAGCCTAGAATTCACTGAGATCCGCCTGCCTCTGCCTCCTGAGTGCTGGGATTAAAGATGTGCACCACCACTGCCCAGTCCAAGCTCCTGGTTTTAAGTGTAAAACAGACGTAGCTTTTTCTTTCCCTTTGAGACACAGTCTTGCTATGTAGTCCAGGTTGGCTGCCCTGGAAAATGTGGGGATTACAAGCATGGACCACAATATCTAATGGACAGTTCAAGGATAATTTTTCCCATAGGATTTTAAAATGAATATCCTTTATAATTATAGGAATTTGGGAGATGGAGAGATGGCTCAGAGGTTGAGAGTACAGGATGTTCTTCCAGGGGAGCTGGGTTCAATTCCCAGTTCCATGGATCTGATACCCTCTTCTGGCCTCCACCGACACCAAGCACACACGTGGTACACAGTCATATATGTAGACAAAACATGCATACACATAAAATGAAATAAAAAAAAAGAAATTAAGGAAGTGTCTTTTCTTTTTTAGTTTCCAAAGAGTTTTAATGGGCTAAATGATAGAAAACCAACTTTCTATTCTTGAAATAGCTGTTTTGGTAATAATATGTATAATAACATTTACACATTGCTAGACTTGCTTTGCTATTATTTGCCCAAGATTTTTGTACTTATATACATGGTTGAGAATGACTTCAAGTGTGTCCTTATCTCTCTCATTACATTTTTCTATTAAGGTTATGTATATTAAACTAATACAACTTAGTTGGGCAGTTCCCATACTAAAAAAAAAAATCAGTTTCTTATGACCAATACTTAACATTATTTTCATATTCCCCTACAGTTTAAGGGCCATGTCTTACTGTTTTCCCCTCTTTTAACTTTTGTAGTAACCATGTAATGATATACACCCATAATCCCAGCAGTGGGGAGGCCAAGGTAAGATTCCAAGTTTGAGACTAGGTTGAACTGTATAAGTACATCCTATCTTAAAAACAACAAAAACCCTCTGTCACTATTGAAATGTTAGAGAATGAAGTCAGAGAAATGGCTAATCACAAAAGGAAGCTGTTTAAGAGACACACAGTACTGAATATTAATTGCACAATGTTTGATATGTACTCAAGTTTTGAAATTTAACATTCACTTTCAACGTCCAGAGGACACAGGTAGATATGTGAGCCCTGAATAATGTATATAATGGAAACTACTGACCTTGCAAAGCTGGCCTGAGAACTAAGCAAGGTCTAACAAGTATCTGAAATGTAAATTACACTGCGGCAGTGAGGACTGGCAACTCAAGTGCCATCAGCCAAATGACTCATTTCCATGACAGCCTGGAAGACTGCTTGGGTATGCTTAGGAGAGTAGGGGAGTGAGAGACAGTGGCACAGAAACCACCTTTGAAGCTGACCCAGCTTCCGGCCCTTGAACCTGGCCCCCATCTCACGGCCTTATCTCAGGCCTCTACATTTTACTTTCTTTTGAACCCTCTTGTTCTAGTTTAACATTCCTACCTAGTCTCTGCTCAGCTGCTTTCTAGCAGTCCCACTGTCTTCCACCAAGACACTACCTTCAGTTTTGGGGCTTGACATTTTAAATCAACCTCAGATCCATGCTCAAAGCACACACACCATCTACTCTGCGCTGACTTTACACCTAGACAAGACAGTAAGTGACAGAAGGCACTAGACCCAGAGCCAGACAAACTGGCTGTCGTCTGTACACTGGTTAGAAGAAAGATTAGTCAACAGGCTGAAAAATCTTTGGATCCACCAGGGGACCGGTGTGCTTTGTACCTGAAAATGGTACTTTCTTTTTTAATGATTAATGATACACTTTACATCAGGAAATAACGTCTTTTAAAACATTATAAACCACGGGCAGGCTTATTCCCAAGCACTGGGAAGTTTAATAGAACTAATGCTGATGCAAGAGGCACATTCAGAGTGAGAGTGAAACATCACTGTCCAAAAGCTACCATTAACGAGAGTAAGTAGATAACCGCATACATGCTACACAGGAAATCTAGCCTGGAGCTGTGGGAGAGGCTTAGGAGCAACATGTATTTATGTTCCTCCCTTTATTATCTTTTGGTGAGTGCAGGGCTCTCTGGGTAGACATCAGTTCCATGATTACAAGCTACTGCTTACAAGTTTGAGCCTTTATCTACCCAAAACTTCAACAGTATACTTACGGGTTTCATAGGCTGCCATCAGGGAGGTATTCTTAGATCTGGACTTCAAGAACTTATAACTCCTTAAAGACTGACTAGACCAGTACTCATATGTCTAAGGCTCATGCCCCATCCAAATGAGTAAATATATTGTACATATATCATTCGTTGAATCTTATTCTCAAGAGGCTTCTGCCTTTTGTAAAAACAAATGTGGAGAACCTCCACTCCACTGATTTTTCTTTTCTTTTTGGCGAATAGCCATGTCAAGCCAGGGGGATAAGTATTTCATAACACTCCCTAGCTGTGGAAGAGGTTATATAGATGCCCCACTGAAGGCAGAGCATTCAACAGTCAATTATTTTCATCACTTTGACCAGTATGAGTTTGTGTAGTTACTGCTGATAATTGCAAAATGAAAAATCTCATGCCAAGTGGATCTCTGTGAGTTTGAGGCCAGTCTGGTCTACTTAATGAGTTCCAGGACAGCCAGTCCTACATATTGAGACTGTTTTCACAAACCAACCAACAAGGAAGCATCTCTGACAAAAGCTGGCAGCTCCACTAACTAATCTATGGGCACAAATATAAATATTTTGGAGACATTTAGGTAAGTACAATATGTTCAATTAAAAAGCAGAAGTAGTACCTTGCCCCGTAGGGCCGCGTATGACCTCTCCAGCCATAAGCATTACAGTATCAGATATAAATTTGAGGTGGAGCACACCTCAAACCAAATTAGAAAGGATTTGGTTACCCCTACCACAGACTTGTCACCATTGTGCTAGTGGGCACATTTTGCCTAGCCAGATTTAGTTCTATATTTAAATATGGTATTACTTCAAGTTATTCTATATAGAGACTCATGTAATGTTAAATGTAAATAACTTCACACCACAAAATTTCAAGACTTAAATTTGAGTTTGTTCTAGTCTCCCTTTAAAAGGGGTGAGAACACAGCAAATATATTAGTTTTTCTTTTAGAAATGACTACTAGCGAAGTTCTGAAAAGTATTTTAGCCAGAGCTGATAGAGGCCAACAAAGTGTTCTAAACTGTTGGCCAAGTATGGCAACAAGGGAAGAGTGGGGTGATTTGAATTAAATGTTCCCATTAGTCTGGGGATTTAAATGCTTGGTTCTCAGTTGGTGGCACGATCTGGGGAGGTTTAGGAGGCGTGGTCTTGTCAGAAGAAGTGTGCCGCTGCAGGTAGGCTATGGGAGCTTAAAGACTTGAGCCATTTTGAGTTTGCTCTTTCTGCTTTGTGTTTGTGATTCAAGATGTGAGCCCTCAGCTTCCTGGGGCTATGCCTTTACTCCACCACCATGGGTTCTAACCCACTGGAACCTTGTCAGCTCAAATAAATCTTCTGTTAAGAGTTAGTTACGTGTCTTACACAGCAATAAAAAAGTAACCAATACAGAAGTTGGTACCAGGGAGTGGGTTACTGCTGTGACAGACTTTGGAACTTCGAACAAGAAAAGTGGTTAAATGCTACAAGAAGAGCCTAGTGGGTTACCATAGTAGGAGCTCAGAAGACAGTGGTGGTTAAGAGTTACACAGACTATGGAGGCCTAGCTCAAAAGGTTTTCGAAGGGAACAATTCTGGCAATCGGACTAGAGACATTCTGTATAGTTTAGCAAAATACGTGGTTACACGTCCTAAGAACTTGCCTGGGGCTATGGACTAGTATCTCAGGGAAATTTCAAGACATCATAATATTAACTAGTTGCATGTTTATTTTGAAGAGGAAACACTGGCAATCTTAATGTTACAGCCAAGGCATGTGCTCGAAGAGAAGCTGTAATTGTTAAGGAGAGTACAGCCATTAAGAAAATATAATTTGCACTGGTTATTAGCTTTACTACTCTTCTGCAACAGTTCCTGGTTTTGACAAACAGATTAATAAGTAAAAAAAGGAACAATTTAAAATATAAATAACAAATGAAAAACTTTTGGAAAGTAAATGTGAATTTCTTCTACTCACAAGTCCTCTGAATCTGAACCTATACTTTCTTAAAAGTAATGAACTCTGTGCTTTAAAAACACCTTGAGTGGGCCTTTACAGATCTTTTGAATTTGAGGCCAGCCTGGTCTACTGAGCAAGTTCTAGGACAGCCAGGGCTACACAGAGAAACCCTGTCTCAAACAAAAACAAAAACAAAAACCCACCTTGATAGCTTTCTTCTATACTTCAAATAAAACTGAACTCTCTACAGGTTCTCAAAGGTCTTGTATGAATTGGGCTCAGATCACTTCTCAATTAATCTTGGCACTTTCAACTCACTGCTGTAGTTTACAGGGTTCACATATGCTTTTATAGCTGAACATGGTGCTCCCTGGCATACATTTACATGTGGGCTTCATTAATGTCTGCACATTTGTAATTTGTTATTTTTAACTATGTGTTTGTGTATGGGTATGTGTACATGAGTATATGTATTCACAGAGGCCTGAGGCATCCAAACCCCTGGACCTGGACTTACAGGCAGGTGTGAGCCACTTGATGTTGGTGCTCAGAACTAAACTCTGGTCCTCTGCAAGAGTATTATGTGTTCTTAATGGCTGAGCTGTCTCTCCAGTCCAGTGTCTATTGTCTTTACTAGATTGTGTTTATTCCATGAAGTCAGTCACCATATTACAAAGACTACACATACTATAAGTAGAGATAAAGCCAAGCAGGTTTTCAAGAAGGTTATTTTGTTTTTTTGATTGGCATTCTAAGCACTAATATATACATATTTGTGGCTTAAATCTTTTCTGAAAACTAGCACCACTGTGTTTTGTTTTATCTACATTTCACTCTGTGTATTACAAGAAACCTACTTTCTGAATGCTTAAAATCTAGAAGGCAATCAAGTGAACAGACAACTGAGGTGAGAATTACTATTAGGATAATGCATTACATTGCTACACAGAGACATATATTGTGGTGGTATTGTGTTCCCCAAAATATTGTGTACCCTAATAAACTTATCTGGGGTCAGAGAACAGAAAAGCCATTACATACTTAGGATAGGCAGTGGTAGCACACGCCTTTAATCCTAGCATTTCAGAGGCAGAAATCCATGTGCTCAAGGATACAGCCGAGCATGGTGACCCATGCCTTTAATCCCAGGGAGTGGTGGTAGAAAGCAGAAAGGTATATAAGGCGTAAGGACCAGAAACTAGAAGCATTTGGCTTGGTTAAGCTTTTAGGTTTTGAGCAGCACAGTTCAGCTGAGAGCCATTCGGATATGAGGACACAGAGGCTTCCAGTCTGAGGAAACAAGATCAGCTGAGAAGTTGGCCAGGTGAGGTTAGCTGTGGCTTGTTCTGGTTCTCTGATCTTCCAGTGTTCACCCCAACACCTGGCTCAGGTTTGATTTTATTAATAAGAACTTAAGATTCATGCTACAATATATTACCTGGTTAAGTCCATTAACTATAGCATATAAAAACCAATTCTATACCAACTCATCAATTATAGCTCTAACATTACTTACTATATAATTTTATACATCAAGCTATGCTATGTATTCTTCATAAGGCTACAGAGTCTTTAAAACATTTCATTTGAGGGGCTGGAGAGATGGCTTAATAGTTAAGAACTTGTACTGCTCTTGCAGAAGATCTGAGTTGAGTTCCCAGAACTCAGGTCAGATGGCTCCCAACTCCAGTTTCACGGGATGCAATGTCTCTGACTTCAATGGGCACCTGCATTCACATGGACACATTCACAAATACTAGCACATAAAAACACAATGTAAAATATAACAAAACATATCAAAAAAGTGTCATGGGAATGAGGGGCTGGAGAGATGGCTCAATAGTTTAAGAGCACATAATGCACTTACAAGAGGACCTGAGTTCTAGTCCCCAGATCCACACTGGATGGTTCACAACTGCCTGTAACTTCAGCTCCAGAGAGAATTGACATGTCTGGCCTTCGTGGGCACCTGACACTCACATGTACATATCCCCTCACATTTATAAAAATAATAAAAAAAATGAATCTTTAAATTACAATGTGCTATCTGGGAGGGGGAGGGTGGGCAACAAGATAGCTCAGTGGGTAAAGGGTTCGCTGTACAAACTTGATGAACAGAGTTCAATGCCTGGAACTCATAAAGGTGGAAGAAGAGAATCATCTCCACAAAGTTGTCATCTGATCTCAAGAAGAATGCTATGGTACCACTCTCCCCAATATCATATACATATAATAATAAAAAAGGTCATTCAGATGGTGGGAAAGAGTCAAGGGTTGAGGGTTCTAAATATAGTGTTCAATGACTGTAATTTAGCACTTGGGAAACAGAAACATGTGGATCTTGAGTTTCAGGTCATCTTGGGCTACATAAAAAAAAAAAAAAAATCCCAGACAAATCTCATCCTTCCAAGAAAGGACATGCCTCCACCTGGTGTGTGTGTTGCCATCTTGGTCAGCTTAGTCTTTGAAGAGATAATTTAAAGGTTTGAATTGGCAAAAATTACACATTCCTGTATGCTTAAGAGTTTTTGAGATGATGTAATAACTTTGAAATGTATGCTTATAGGCAAGATTGATCTCCCTGAAGCATTCATTTTTAAATGGCTGGGGGCCATTTAAAAACTGAATAGCTTGTTCATGCAACCCTAGGGATAGCACATGTCCCTTAGTTGATGAAGTATTAACTGATGCCCCAAACATCACAATAGCTGTACATGTAACTTTGGAAGTGTCTTCCCTGGTCATTTACTCAAGATGGTCAGCTTTAGCTACTGGAGACCTCAATTGCAGTAGCTTAACTAAAAAATGTCTCATCAAGAATCCAAGTTCTTCCCCAAAGATGGAATGAGAAGGAACAGTTAAGAATTGTTATTTTTCAGGCACTTCAGTTTGTCACTATAAAATATATATATATATATATATATATATATATATATATATATATATATATATATTTTTTTTTTTTGGCTGTTTAACGATGAACAGAATTAACAAGAGAGTTAGATGTGGTGGCACAAAACTTTAATTCCAGCACTCAAGAGACAGAGGTAGGCAAATCTCTGAGTCCAGCTCCGTGCATCCCCCCAATAAATAAAAAAAAAACCCACAGGAATACAACAGTTTTTATTAAAACAGTCAAATCTTCAGTCATAATGGATTTTGTTTGGAAACAGTAATGTACTGTGCTTTTACATACAGAGTTGCTATTTTGTAATTATTTCTAGGCAGTGGTGGTTTGAAGATAGTGCTAGTTTGTGATAGTTTTCACCATTCTTTGGCAAAACAGGGTTACAGACAAATTAGATATGCCAAATAAATTTAATACGAATATAATTTATTTACTTATTTGGTCAAAGACAGAGTCTTGCTAATGTGGCCCAGACTGGCCTCAAGATCAGGATCTTTGACCTAAGCCTTTTCAGTGCTGGGATTATGGGCATGGTCACCAATCTTAGCTATTTTTCTTTATAAAGCCAGTTATGTTTAGAAGTGGGGAGTGTATATCAATTTTAAGCCAACATATTTTTATTTAAAGAGATGCCTTCTATTCTGAGGTTGTTTTTCCCACTTTTATAATGTTAAATGTTATTTGAGAAAACCAAAACATTTTATAAAAAAATTAAACAATGCTAACAGGTGTTGTTTTTATTTCTTTGAAGTGATTTTACTAGGTAAAACCTAAATAGCCTTCTCATCTTTTTTTGCAAATAAAAATTATTTTAAATTAATTACACTCATTTATATGTTCACATATCTGTGTATTCATGTGAACGTGTATGTGTCTCAGTGTCCATGTGAAAGTTAGGACATATGAGTTCCCAGAATGCAACTCTAGTGATCAGTTTTGACAGACTTTTTGCAAAGAAACTGGTCTTGCCGAAAGGTGGAGGTGCACGCCTTTAATCCCAGCACTTGGGAGGCAGAGGCAGGTGGACCTCTGAGTTTGAGGGCAGCCTGGTCTATAAATTGAGTTCTGGGACAGTCAGAAGAAGAAAAAAAAAAGGAAGAAGCTGGTCCTAATACATCAGTTTTTAACCTGGGGCCTGACCTTTGGAACTAGACACACGCGCATTCAAATCATACCTTTAGTGACCCTGTGTATGTGACCTTAGGCAATCGGTTTCTTAGTGCCTCAGTTTTCTCAACTGTGAACTGCAACTCTGCTGGTAAGATTCAAGTCTAAACATTGGAAATTGATCAAATCATGACTACCTCCTTCCTCCTGAGAAAGTTTCACTTATAATGATCAGAGATTCTCCATTCAGTCATATGAACACACACACACACACACACACACACACACACACACACAAAATGAGAGACAGACTCCCATATCTGAGTTTCTTCAGCTACAAATCTCTACTTTTCAGGCCTAAAATGAATTGTCATCTAGTATCTCTTCTATTTTCTTATAATACCAAAGTGCAATGACTTTTTATTCAACTTTAATGTATCATCTTGGTATTATTACTATTGTTCTTTTCTTCCTTCTTAAAGCTAATCTTCAACCTCAATTTCTGCAGTCTTCAAGTTTTTTTTTTTTTTCTCAGAAAAATTGGCTATCTTTTTATTTCACTCAAACTCTCGATTCCCTTCCTCACAAAAGCTATACCCCAACCTTGCTACTACCCAAACAAGGCTAGCCTCAAATAATTCTGCTACGGTTTAAAGAATGAGCCACCATGCTTGGCTAAACTCAGGGCTGTCACTTACACACTAAGAACACCAAAAACCTATCTAAATCTTACTTTTTTTAAAAAAATCTTTCCATTAAACTCTACACTCTAAATATTTCAGTCTGCATTTGCTTCCTTGTACTTTCTGCCACTTTCAACCAACCCTTCTTCCCCTTGTAGCCTCCATCAAGCCTCTCAGCCATGTCTTAACTATGTTCCACTAGGCACTCTACAATCACCGTGCAATTTCTACCACATAGCTATTGAATCAATCCTCTGCACTGGCCAGGTGATGTCGCCTTCCTGTTTACATTTGTCTATCTGCCTGTAGGCCCTCATCAATAAGCCTACATTTTTTAGGATGCTATAGAGGAGTCCCTGTGAATCCTGGCCTCTACTCTTATTTACTCATTAATTCTCCTGAACATGCTGATCTTGGAAACCACACATGCTCGTTTTTTGTTTCTGTGCATTTGCATATACTGTGCATGATCTATTGATAACATCTCTATCATTCCCCTCCAAATACGAACTCCACCTCCCCCACAACAAAGCTTTTATGTAAAGTTTACTTCTTTCTCAAGGGAAAATAAAAATCTGCCCTGAACTGTCTGCTTTAGATACTCTCTTCAAAGTTTCACTTTGATTTTTTATTTCCATGTTATGAAAGAAAATGTTTTATGGTTCCTAACAGATAAAATGATAAAGCTAGTACCCTAGTGGTTTATACTGGAATGCCCTTTATGAACAAGAAGTCCTCACTAATACTACCTTCTTGCTCTAAACATTTAAGTAATAATAGATATACTGAAGTCTCTTAAGCTTCAAGTAAAATGTAACCTGTAAACTGGGTGAAGAAAATGTAACCAGCTATTTGGGTATCTGAGACAGGAAGACTCAAGGCAAGCTTGAGATAAACAGCCAGAAACCCACACCCCACTTTAAAGGTACATTGTATTATTTCAGATACAAGCTACCAAATTTTATACAGAGAGAGAGAGAGAGAGAGAGAGAGAGAGAGAGAGAGAGAGAGAGAGGAGGGGAGGGGAGGGGAGGGGAGGGGAGGGGAGGGGAGGGAGGGGAGGGGAGGGGAGGGGAGAGGGGAGAGGGGAGAGGGGAGAGAGGAGGGGAGGGGAGGGGAGGGGAGGGGAGGGGAGGAGAGGAGGAGAGGAGAGGAGAGGAGAGGAGAGGAGAGGAGAGGAGAGGAGGAGAGAGAGAGGAGTGAAAGGAGAGGGAGAGGTTACCTTTATCTGTACACTGTGTAAGATACTAATCAGAAACAAAATCTAGGTCACAATCTGGGGACAGAATTCTTTGGAGGTTATTACACAAACTGTGTCAAATTATCTCAGTTTTCAAAGCATATTTAAGAACACCCTAAATTCAGAAGCTAAGCAAGTTTATTACAACCGACTGATAAACAGCCTTCCATTTTTGTTCCTGGAGGCCTATACTTTTGTCTTATAGGGATTACCCACTACAAATCAATGAGGCTGTTTCAATTCTTTCTTTATCCTGATCTTCAGTAAGTATACACCATACTCATTTCCCCCTAGTGCTAGGGATTATACCTAGGGCCCAGTCATGACTATTCAAGACTACTTTCAACGAGCTATTATATTCCCAACCCTGCCTGTATTTTCTAATTCCTATCATTTCATGTAACTATATACCTTCAAAATAAATCTGAAATTCCCCAACAGAGCCATACTAAAAAGAATTCATTAGCCCCAGAGACACCATATTTTTAAGGATAAAGTCTTGCTACTCTATGATTATTTCTAACACTTCTCAAATATTTTGAGGATCTCTATGAGGGAAAAATTAAAAACAAAGTCATAACCAGAATATTAATTTCACGTTTCCTAGTGATTTTCCAAAAGCTAAACCTAATGATTTATGGCTTATGTGTTTCTGCTTTTAAGTGAATTTTAGCAATATTGTAGAAAGGGAGGGGGGGACCTAAAAAAATGACCCAATGTGGTCCAAATTTGCTTTGATTTTATGGCACTATGTGATTCAGCATCCTCAGTAGTTTTAAAGTGCAGTATGAAACATACCTACCACTTTCATCACACTGAGATGTGTGGTGATTAATAAGCTAATGCCTGCAATACAGTCTAAAGCTCTAATTCAGAGACTGTATAAACACAAAACGCTCAACTAATCTGTAAAGGGTAACTTCCAAATGCATACAGGTTTCAAGGTTGTCTGTGATTGTAAGTTGATGAAACAGTACTGCACTGACTGGTTCCTCCCATCAATATCTCAGAAGGGGTGAGATAAACTTTATCTAACCACGATGCAGATAATTATAAGCTGTGACATATACTATGAAAACAAAGTACAGAGTTCCACATGAGAATAAAGTGAGGGGTGGGTCCTTTTACTTATCTCTTAATCTTAATAATACTTTTCTTATATTGTCATACTTTTATACACGAGGACACCAAGACTGTAAGTTTTTAAGTTAATTAACTTTTCTAAGCTCACACAATTTCCAAGTGGGAGAGCCAGGCACACAGGCCTATTATCAAGACTGTTCTGTCCACTCTTACTGGATTCTGCTACTATCGGAACGGCTGATTCCTTCACTGCTGGCATGTCTTGGCTCATTCTCCCCTGTTCAATGAAACCTATCATGACCACCCTACTTAGCAGGTCAAATTGTATCCTTTGCTCTCCTGGACCCTCTTCAACTTATTCTGAAATATCTATCACTTTCTAACATTATGAGATATTTTATTTGTTATACATATTAACAGTGATCCTCTGCTAGATGCTAAGTTCTGGGAACAAGTTAGGTACCTTTATTTATTTTGCTCATGAGCCTCCCTTCACCACCAAAATCAACCCTACAATGGTGAACAGTGCATATGCAGTGGACACATTCCCACTTTTCCTCTTTAGCTGTCCAGAAGAAATTGTTTAAATGTTTTATTTATAGTTCCCAAGGAAACAAAACAGGCCCTATATCTGAGCCAACTTATACTTAAATATTTTAATTTACTCTGACATTTTATTCTAAAGAAGCAGAGACCAGAATTATGGGTATTATTAAAAAAAAAAAAAAACTAACCAAAATGAAAAAAAGTAAAGCTGACTGTGAAATCAGAAGGATTCAGATACTGACCAGTGACAAAAGTGCCTGCCATGTTCTATGCATCTAGAAGCTGAATGTGTGCTAGATGGAGCATAAGATAGAACATAAGAATCGGAGTACAGCTTGAGCATACCATGTGAAATGAGTAATCTATTTTGAAATATTTTTTCTTAGATTTTACTAGCTGAGCATTCCTAACCTGAAAGTCAGACATCCTAAAATGCTTCAAAAATCTGAAACTTTTGACCATTTATGCCAGTAGTCAAGAAAGTTGTGCATTTCACAGAGTGCAAATTTTCACATTAGGGATGTTCAATCTGTACTCTAAAGGAATGGTTGCAGATTCCAAGAAACATTCCCTCTCTTAAAGAAATAGTGCAATGATAATAGTTACCAAATTTTATTATTCATTGTGTACATGTGCATGAATGTGCTTGTACCCACACAGTACCCATGGAAGCCAGAAAAGGATGTCAGATCCCCTGAAGCTGGAGTTTCAGGTAGTTGTTAGCCACACAATGTGGGTGCTTGGAACAAAACTCATGTCTTAAATCCAGCCCAAGAGTTGCCAAATTTTAATTTTCGATATTGGGATACTAACAAAATACAATGATCACCACTATAATGTCAACAAACATTTAAAAAGGCGGTTTCAATAAAAAGGTAGTTTCTTTCAATGAATACATTTAATTTGTAAGTCTTTTATTACAGAAAAAGTTCACATGAATTTCAGATCTTACTTTTTGGTGATAAAGTACTATTGACAAAAGAAGCTAAAAGGGAGAAAGTTAATTCTGTGCCACAGTTCAAGGGACAGTACATCCATTATGGTGGGAAGTCAAGATGGCAAGAGCTTAAAGCAACTGGTTACACTGCATTCGTTCACAATCAGAAAGCAGGGAGGTAAACACACTGGTGTCTAGTTCCCTGCTGTGTTCAACAGCTCAAGACCCTGCCTAGGGAGTGGTCTCACTTGCAAGTAGGATGGGTGCTCCAGGATCAATTAATACAACCAAGGCGATCCCTCACAGGCATGCCCAGAGGCCCATCTCCCAAATGAGTTTAGATTCTGTTAAGATGACAACACTAATCATCACAAGATCTAAGTGTGAAAACACAAAAGTCTGACACTAAAATAAAAAATTCTAAACGACATGTGGTAACAATCCCAGCACTTAGTAGGCTAAATTGAAGACTGCTATTAATCTGAGGCCAGCCCAGGCTTCATAGTAGGACTATTTCAAAACATTGAATAAATGAAATCATTGAATTAAAAACTATTAGTAAAATGGATATTCAAAGTGGAAGCCACCCTAAAGAGTGGAAGAAGGTATCTTTAAAACCCCAATATGTTATGCAGAAAATAGAGTAAAATTGAGGGAAAAAAACCACAGAAAAAGAATACATATGTCCAAAAATAAGTCAAACTATTACTAATAATAATACAAATAATTGGAAGATGTGAATGAAACTGGAATTAAAGTACCATTCCATCTTCCTTAGAATGGCAGAATCCAGTAAGTCTAAAGTATTAATAAGGTAGAAAAACCTATTGCATCTATTACTGGCACAGCCACTCCAGACAAAAAACTGGCAGTTATCTAATAAAGAGAAGCTCATACTCTGTGGTCTAGTAATCTATGACTAGATTTATGGATGAGGGTAATCTTTCTTACTGATGGCCTTCAGGTACAATGAATGAGGCACCACTAACCCAAAAGCTAGGTAGAAGGTACTTTCTTTCCCTGTAGGAAGATAATGCTGTGGTGCTAGACTTGTTGAGATCAGTAGTTCAAGGCCAGCAGAGGATACACAATGAGTCCCTGACTCTACACCTCTCCAATCAAACCAAATCAAAACAAACCAAAAAGATAAGGGTGCTCCAAGTCCCGTGAGTTTTAATTGCTCTACTGGACATTCACCGGGAGAAGAGGGAGGAAAAACAAGACCAACTCCAAGTTCATATATTTCAAAAAATGTACTCACTCCCTAGTTATATTAACACAGATGATAACAAATAATTTATCTTGTGTGAAAAGGGAACTGTATTCTGTTTTGCTCAAACTTTAAGGGGAGTATAATAGTTCGAATGTAACCGGCCCCCATAAACTCACAGCAATGGCACTATTGGGAGGTGTGGCTTTGTTGTAGTAGGTATGGCCTTGTCAGAGGAAGTGTGTCACTGTGGAGGCGGGCTCTGGGATCTCATATATGCTTAAGCCATGCCCAGTATCTCAGTTCACTTCCTGTTGCCTACGGATCAAGATGTAAATATCTCAGCTCTTTCTCCAGCACCATGTATGCCTGCGTGCCATCATGTCCCACCATGATGAAAATGGACTGAACCTCTGAACTATAAGCTCCCTCATGCTGGGGAATGGTCTTTCTGTATGCTGTGAATGTGTGTTGCTACCATTGGTTAATAAAGAAGCTGTCTTGGCCTATGGCAAGACAGGTTATAGCCAGGTGGGAAATCCAAGCAAAGGTACAGGGAGAAGAAAGGTGGAGTTGGGGAAGATGCTGCCTGTCGCTGGGGAAGCAAGATGTAATGGAACATGTGTAAAGCCACAAAGACCTGGCCATACATAGATTAATAGAAATGGCTAATTAAAGATAAAAGAGCCAGTTAGCCATAATCCTGAGCCACAGACCAGTTTGTAATTAACATAAGCCCCTGTGCGTTTATTTGGAATGGAGCAGCTGCTCAATACAGGAAAACATCTGGCTACACCCCCAATTAAATGTTTTCCTTTATAAGAGTTGCCATGGTCATGGTGTCTCTCCACAGCAATTGAAACCCTTAGGCAGAGAAAATCAACAGTGCTGCTTTTCGTGTCTGAAGGCAATTCAGCAGACCAATCAGAATGCAGTGGCAGCAACTGGGCCGACAGTGATGCTCCCCTCTGGTGCGGAGTACCCGAATCCAGCATCTTTTCTAGACTCTAATGTGGATGCTGCAACCCCATTAACCTTCCGCATCAGAACCTAACATACTCCTGGGTAGTTTTGATACTGTCGATATGAGCAAAACCTGAGCGTAGCTGTTCTAGTATTGATCTGTGAAATATGCATTTTTAATTATTTTGGTATTTTACTAAGAGCGGTTTAAAAAAAAACTGTTCAAGAATTTTTTTTTTTTTTAAATAAAAAGAGGATATAGGGCCAAGAACCAACAGGTAGAGATGTATTGAGTACACACTTAAATACACATATGGAAAGACATACTGGTAGTGGTGATGTTCGCCTCTAATCCCAGCATTGGTGAGGCTGCGGTTGAGGATTTCACGTTTAAGGCCTATTTAGGGTCTTCCTGTCTTAAAAAACAAAGACAGTGAGACCTTTTCAGAAACCTGTTGCTAAGCTATTTTCTTGTGCAAATGCCAGAGTATATACACAGAAAGACACCAAGGACATCATCACTAAGCAATATAATTTTGAGACTGCTATTGTACACATAGTTGGCTATAGAACTATTTGCATGAGATAGCAGTGAAAACAAAACAAATATGGAAAAATATGGATGAATGTTGGCCAAACTGAGAAAATAAGTTACAGAAAGATAATAAGCATCATGCTTAAATAACTTAAGATCATCAAAATTATATATATATATATATATATATATATATATATATATATATATATTTAAGTATAGATATAATGCTCAGGGACTGGATGCTGTTTACATGACAGCAAGAAGGCATGACAATTTAAGGTTAATGACTGAGTAGGAGAAAGGCAGTAAGACTTGGGAAAATTTACAATATATAGGGAAAGTGTCCTTTTGATTTGCAGTTGCGTTTCAACTAGATGAAAGGCACATGGATCCTCACTACATTTTATGCCACCACACTGATACTGCTATATTGTCACCTTACAGAGACTAAAGAAAAACTGCTGGGTATAGACATGGTATGGAAGACTGCTTCAACACCAAGGATTGAGGACAAATCAAAAAATTTGGGTTCAAGTCTCAGTTCTTATTGTCTAACTTTAGGCAATTTAAGTAATTCATTTCTCTGAACTTTTTTTTTTTTTTTGGTTTTTCGAGACAGGGTTTCTCTGTGCAGTTTTGCACCGTTCCTGGAACTCGCTTTGGAGACCAGGCTGGCCTCGAACTCACAGAGATCCGCCTGCCTCTGCCTCCCAAGTGCTGGGACTAAAGGCGTGCGCCGCCACTGCCCGGCTCATTTCTCTGATCTTAATCTGTAAAAGCCAGAAAGTCATTTTTCTAGCTCACAAGTCTGGGACAGACAAGGCAATGTATGTATATGAGAGATCCCTAACAGGGTAGGAAAAGGAGATGTTATTTTGAGAATTACAAGGAAAACTGAAGTTAGTGTAGAAGTGAAATCTACTGGTAAATAAATTGATGAAATTAATAAACCCTAAATTTCCTTGTTAACACTTGTTAGAACACCAATACAAACACAGACACAAAAGTTTGTCAATTAGTATTCTTCTCTTAAAAACTCAGGAGGTGGAACATTTTTAAATTAAAAGAAATTTAGATTTCTTTTTATATGTGTATGAATGTTTTGTCTGCATGCATGTATATGCACCAGGCCTGGTGTCCATGGAGATCAGAAGAGGGTGACAGCTTGCCTGGAACGGGAGTTAGCCATGGTTATAAGCCACCATGTGGGTCCTGGGAAGGGAACACAGGTCCTCTGCAAGAGCAACAAGTGCTCCTCCTAAGCAGGTGGCACATTTCATTAGTTTTATATTCCTAATGTAGAAACTGATTCAGACTGGAACAGCATGCCTGGAGTTGTAGACCAATTTGGTGACCGAATAAGACACTAAATGCTTCATTCTACTGGGCTTATTATGCCACTAAAAACATGATCTTGTCCTAGTACTTTATGGTGATTGTATGTGTGGGGGTGGAGGAGACTGCTTTTTCAGTTGTCCTTTTATTCACATACAAAATGGGTGATGGTACTTAGGGAAACAAGCCACATATCAACCAGGGTATTGTACACCAAGAGACAAATTTAAAGCTGCCTAGCTTGCTGAAAATCTAATCCTATCCTTGCCAATTAACCTTATTAATACTAGACTAGGAGAAAAGAGAGGTCAAAATATGGGTGAGGGTGCTACTTCTTCCCTCCTAGATTTGAAATAGTAATGAAGGCACAAGAGAGATTTTGTCCATTTTCAACTTCCAACACGATTGCCTTCTCCGTTTTCCTTTTGTAATGCCCTTCTCCCAGAAGAAAATTCAGTAACAAGCATGGACACCGACAATAGTGATGATGTTCAAAATACTGCATTGGCTACAAGGAGGTATGTTACCCAGCTGAATTCATGCGCCAAATGTATGGACACAAATTCTCCTCAAAATAAATGTTCATTAATCGAAAATCCCCGTTCATGTAAGCAAATGAATGTCACCACAAACCGCACCCGATGTTCTACTCAAGACTCAGTAGGTAGTTTCAAATACTGGCCCAAGATGTCCAAAATTCACATTGAAGGCTTGAAAATGTAAATGAATTATCTTAGGGATCAAGCACTACATACTGCATAAAGAATACCTTTCATAAACTCCTAGGCAAAATTTAAAGGTCACCCTTTCCGCACCCCGTTATTCTTACTGAATCGGCTTCATATTCCCTTAAATCAGAGCACCGTTGATGGAACGCAATGTTCTAAAGCTTTTGACAGAAATCTCACCTCGACTAAGGCTCTGAACGTTTTTCGTTTTTTTAAAACAAGAAGCCGAGGTTAAACTCTCCGTACGTCCTCCATCCACACACTACGGTCTAATTTGACACAACTTTTTAGGTTCAGTATTTAACACAATTTCAAACAGGACCTCTCCAAGTTTCAATTCAAAACCCAACCTCCTCGAGTTCCCAACCACGGAGGATAGAAGTTCAAGCCATCGAAAGCAGCTCCCGCTCCGCCTGTCGCGGGATACCCCGCTCCAGCTCCCGACAGACTCCATTTGAAATCGAGGCTGCCTGGCCCCGGACACCCACCGAGCCGAGCCTAAGGGCCCCCGAGTGGCCCAGATCCAGGGAGGGGAGCTGCGCCCGACCCCATCTTGCGGTCCTCCCTGCGGGAGAGGAGGCCCGGGACGCGCCGGTCTCCGCTCCGCAGCCCCTCTCCGGAGCCTCCCGGCCTGATCCCCGGCGCAGAGCGGCGACTCCCCCCGGTGGCCCAGCAAACCCGGGCCCCACGCACCTGCAGCTGGGCGGCCGCGGCCGCCGACGCGCTGTCCTCCGCGGGGCGCCGCCCGCCGACTCTGCGCGCGCGGCCCGGCCAAGCCCGGCCAAGCCCGGCCCGGCCCGGCCCGGCCCGGCGAGGACGCGAACGAGCGCTGCGGTGGCCGGGCGCGCTTCGTGGGGGGTGGGCCCGCCACGCGCGTTCGCGTTCTGCTGACTAACGGCCCCGGCGCGAGGGCGGCCGCCGCCGGGGCTCTCCGGCCTGGGGTCCCGCGCGGCCGTGGTCGCCGTCCGCGCAGCGCAAGGGCCGCCGGTGGCTTCTCCGCAGCCCGCCTCCCTCGGCGCCTCCTCTGAGCCCGCCAGGCGGCGGAGCGCGCGGCCGCGAGCCGGGAAGGACGCGGGGCGAAGGGGGCGGGGGAGCGGACGCGAGCGGCGCGCGCGGCCCGGCTGGAGCTGGTCACGGACTAGAAGGAGGGCGCCGAGGCTGACCCAGGCTCCGGGCTGCAGGCGGGCAGGGTACCGGCCTCGCCCACCTTCCACCAATCACAAACCGCGCAGCGGAGTCGCTACGCTACCGAGCCGCGGACAGGCTGGGAGCGTTCGGCAGGAGGCGGGGACTGCGGAAAAGAAGAGCCAATAGGAACGGCGGGTCCCCGCCCCTCCGGTGTGATGGACAGCCGCGTTCGGGCCAATGGGGGAATTCTAGATTCGAAGAAAGCCGGACTTGCTCCCTAGGTCTTGAGGGTGGCTTTCCGCGAAAGGGGTGGTCGGAGAGGCGCCGCGCCGAGCCGCGGAGCGTGACCTCCGGGATGAGTCACGTGGGGCCGACCCGGGGGTGGGGGTGGGGTGGGGTGGGGATGGGACGGAAAGAGTTGAAGAACTTCTTCCGGGTCACTGTGGAGAGTCTCAACCTGGGGCGGGAGTTTCTTTTCGCTTCCCTGTAACTTGAAGGCTGCTGCACCGACTTAAGGTGCTTGTGAGTTTGTGATGAGTTCCCAGAAAGGCAACGTGGCTCGGTCCAGGCCTCAGAAGCACCAGAATACGTTCACCTTCAAAAATGACAAGTTCGATAAGAGTGTTCAGACCAAGGTAGGCTCCTGCCTGTTGTACTGACGGCTGCGATTCCAGGAAAAAGTGATTGGAAGGGGAGAGAGGACATGAGAGAAGTTGGCCAGGGTGAGCGTGGATTGCAGCCCAGTTAGTCTTGGCTGCATTGCAACCCGGTCTAAAATATTTTTCCCACGCCCTTCCTTTGACTTGGCTGGGTTCCGTGAATACATCCTATGGTCAGCACATTTCACTAGTGGCGCCAAGATTGGACAGGGCAGCCTTCATCCAACCTAAGGTACCGATGGGGCAGTGGAGCCCTTGGATGCTCCCATCTGGATCACGCCCCTGCAGCAGGAAACTGAAGATTATTACAAGAGTGTCCAAGAGTGTCTCTTTGCAGTTCTTCTCTATGTCTGCGCAGCGATTGTTTTTCGAAAACTCCAAGCCCATAGGTTTGTAGGGAGTACGATCTTAGTATCACTGTCCTCACCAAGAAAATGTTATTTCAAGTTTTGTTGAGGTTGTAAGAGCAAACTGTTTGGCTTCTGTAAAAATGGTTGCTTGCTGTTTATACAGTTATCTAATTTAGCAGAATTTGTGTAAACTGGAAGAAAATTCAGACGAGGTAACGAGGTATGCATGACTAGTGGTTTTCTGTGGATAGATATCCCCTTCCCCATAACAGTATGGAGAACAGATAATCGGCTTTAGTCATCCTGGAGGCCAGCTTTACATGAGATAAAGTTAATCTTTACATAAACAAGAGTTGATGTAATTTCCTCAGTTTGTTTCTTGAAGTAATTTAATAATTTCTATGATGTTAGCCTCAAATGAGAAATCTGGTAGTATTGTTTTGAAGCTAACAAAGGAGTAAGTAGTCTGGGACATAGTAGGTGGTCGGCAGGTGATTAATTTTAAAATGTTAAGAAAGCAATCCATTTATAGTAACTTGCACTCTCTTTTCCCCTTTCAAACACCTTTCATGTGCAGGGCTCTATACCCATGGGGAGGGTGGTCAGTGCTCAGAAACATTGATTCTATCTTTATGGAGCTTGTAGTTTTTTGAGTGATACGGACAGTAATTAAGCAGATCGATCTGTAATGACAGATTTCAGTAGAAGTTGCTAAGGGGAAAGGCAGGCAGTTCAGTGAAGAAGAGTAAAGAAGGGTATTTCAAGTTAGGCCTTCAGAGCACATGTTAGGTTAGCAGGCACTGGGTCCATAAACCTGCCACCCGCTTTCCCTGTGTTCTAGAAGAACTTAGGGAATCGAAGTTGGTAAAAAAAAGTGGATCAGTCCACAATTTGGCCCAAACAGCAGTGGGGGTAGTGGAGTATAATTTCCTCCCACTGTCCCTGTAGCATCTTAAAGTCTGTAGAGAGCTTTGAAAGGAAGACTAGACCTGATTTAAATAGAATTGTGAGATACACTAATTAGTTCTTTCCCGAGAGGAAGAAAACTGGGACCCCAGGTTAAACAGTTTTTAAATTCAAGACTGGTCAGAGGAAATGGAGTGTTAGGGAACCTTCCCCCTACTCCCACACTGCCTCCACTTGTTTTTAACCTTTTGAGACAGTCAGGCTGGACTTGAACTTGCAGCAATCCTCCTACCTCAGTCTCCTGAGGTGTGTACCGCCATGCCTAGCCATGTTAGACGTTTTATTAGGATGTGTGTCTAGATAAAGTGCCTGCTCTCATATTTGAATATATTGTAGAACAGGAAAGGAGCTTGCTCAAGTCTTCCAAAGACCTTTCAGCTTAATAGGAGGATTATCTAACAGTAAAGTGGTACGAACGGGGCTTTGTGACCTCCCATTTTCTGAGGCTGTTTTTTATGGTCACTGATCAGCCATGCCATCAGGCCACTTACAGGTTTGAAAAAGGCAGTGAGCAAAAGAGATTTAAATCTCATTAAATTGAGATTCGTTGCATTGTTGATTCTGTCTGGATATCTTCGCTTCCTTTACTGGAGAGGAGATGGTGTGTAATGAAAATAACACTGGTAATGTGGAACATCATTTTCTGGGAGCCACCTGGCCAGTAACCTCCTGAACCCTTGGCACCGGTGATTACCTGTGAGACACATGCACGGGATTGGGCCCATTAATGGTCTGTCATGGAGTGGGGAGGGACTTAAGAGGCATCACCTCTACCTGAATGTATGTAAGCTTCCATGGTTGGCCGATGGATGCTGAGAGACATATTCTTTGTGGGGTAGCCACACACCAGTTGTCCTTGCTCTTGTAAATAGCCCACGTTTTTGTGAGATGATAATTAAAATTGAACTCACTGGTTCACTGAGCTCGACCCAGGAAGAATTGTTTCTTTGGCCTATTGTTTCTTCCTCTCCCTAGAAGTTCATGCAACTGGGTTAGCAGAAGAGAGACCTCACATTAGTTCTGTCGTTCTTACACTATAATGTGGGGCTAGTTCTATGTCTGCTCTTAACATTACTGTCAAGATGGTTGTGTGGATCATCAAAAAAGTTGTTCTTAAGAAATAGAGATACAAATCAAGCATGGTGGCTTTCCTAAAGGACGCTGGCTTTCCTAGAGGGTGCTGTGATGTATGAGAAGACAGGGAATGGATGAGTGGAGAGTTCCAGAGTCCATTACAGGGCACAAAGGGCTGTGTAGGTTTTTTTTTTTTCTCTCTTTTAATTAAGAGAATGGAATGAATGTTGATCAATGAATGAATGGAACTCATGAGCATAGCTGTGCAAACTAGACACCATGTCTTTCTGAAATGATGGTAGGAAGTGGTTGTGAAGGGTTGTTAATGCCACTGGGCGTAGTGGTAACAGGCCTTTAATCCCAGCACTTGTGTGTGGCAGAGGCAGTGGGATCTCTGAGTTTGAGGCCAGCCTGGTCTACATACTGAGTTCCAGGACAGCCAGGGATATGTAGAGAGACCCTGTCTCAAAAAACCAAAAAAGAAGGAAAGAGACAGAGAGAGATACAAGTATGAGCCGAGTGTAATTATATGATAATCTGTGTAGATTCGAAGCTGCTCCAAGCCTCAGAAAATGAGGTAGAAAAGAAGGGCATGCTTTTAAAAATCATCGTAACAATTTATAGAGTATACAGATTACTTTTCTGGGGTCAGGTGTGGTCATTGTTAACAGTCACATGTATGTTTGTAAATCTCTGTATGATACAGCATGCTTGTAATAAAATACAATCCCCTCCCCCCTTTTTTAAAATGTTCTTTCAGGACAGTCTGTATACTAGCTAGAACTCACTGTGTAATATACACAGTTCTGCCTCAGCTTCCCAGTTGCTGGGGTCACAGGCTTGGGCTACCACACTCAGCCAAGTTTATGGTTTTTAATCATTATAAGACATTGTATAATACAAATATAGAGTAACTTATTTAACCAGTTTCCTATTAATAAACATTGAGTTCTTCACAGTTATTTACTGTGTGTATAAACAAACAAACAAACAAAAACCTGGGTGAGTAACTGTAACTAATGTAATGAAATGGGAAGAGCATATGCCCTTCTCTAGAAACTGCTTTTTGTTTCATATTTATAATCAGCATTCTTTTTGTTAGCATTTCCCAAAGTGTATATTTTTAGATCTCCAGTGCCATTTTATGGTCAAGTTGCTTTGGAAATATTATGCACTGTACTTGATTTTGTTGTGGGGACAAAGTCTAAGTTTGTCTAGCACTGAGATGAGCACTTTTGGCTTCAGTGAGGCAGGAGGATTGCTTGAACTCTAGACTAGGCTGGACTATGTAGTGAGTACCAGGCCATCCAGAGGTGTACAATAGTATGCTGTGAAACAAACAAAACCCAAAAAGCACTGGGCTGTTTTACAACTTGAAAAGGTAATTGTGTGATTAAAACTTTCTTGGAACTGTTTGGTTTATAAAGTGTCCAGTGAACTGATTTATTATGGAACTCACTCACTTTTGGAAACTGATTGTCATCTTGCAGATGAAAAATAGAAGTCTGTAGCTCTACTGTCTGAGTAATTTTGAAATATACTTGTATTAATGGCTGGTAGTTATCTACTTCAGTGTGTTACATGTTATGCCATCTTGGTACACATTATCTAATCTTCAGAATGACCCTGGGATAAATGCTATAATTATTCCATTTTACATACTGGGAAATTAGGGCTTAGGGGAGTGAATGGTGTTCCCAAAGTTCCATAATTAGCATGTGGCTGTCCATTAATTAGAGCTGTATGATGAGACTCAGAGGACAAGTCATTTGAAAGCTCTTTTTTGAATGTGGGGCTTCCCCTTCAGTACTGGGGATTCTTACCTCCTCAGCTGTTTTTTTAAATTTTCAGACAGTCTCACAGATGTATCTGTCTAGCGATATATAAGCTGTGAACTCTGGCTCTTTCTGCCTCAACCTGCTTTGTAACCTGAATTACAGACTTGTGCCACCATGACCACCTTTTCTTTTGTGGTTTTGTTTGCACTAGAAGCAGTGTGACCCCGAGATGACCCTCAGAGCAGAGGTGTCTGAACCATGTGCTTTGTTTCCCAGAAGTTCACATGCAGGAGCTTTAATCTTTCACTGTGAGGGAGAGAGATGGTGGGGATTTGAAAAGATGAGGCCTGGTGAATTTGATGGGGCCCCCAGGCAGGTGCTGGGGAGGATTTGGTGTTGATTTCTCAGAATGAGTTCTCTGTGTGCTTTACTTTGAACTCTGCTGTAATCAGAAGGCCCTGGGCTTGTGTGTGGTTGTTGTTTTTGCTGGCTCTGCATTAACCACTGGGAAATCATGACATTTCCGTTGATTTTGGTACACATCCTATGCGCATGTGGTCCTCCAACCTTACAGAGCCCTCCGGTAGCCCTTCCTCTTCGCCTTCCGGAATGTATAGTTCAGTATCAATCAGTAGAGATGGTGCTGGAATAAGCATTTCTTAAATTTCTTACCCCTCCTGCCCTTCCCTCACAAATGAAGACATTTTTCTTGTCCCCCATCTTCACCTTTCTCCCTTTTGCTGCCTTAGTCAGTTCCTCCTCATGAAGGAAAAGTCTAGCTTTAGAAAACCACATACTGTCGGACTAGTGTCCTTCCAGGTGACCAACCTCCTTGCAGCTCTTCACTGGTGCCTGGCTTACTCCATGGCACAGTCCTTCTCGTCATACTTAGTATCACTTAATCACTGTGTACCCCTGGGTAATCCTTCCAGCATCTGACCTCAGCTTTAGACTCCACTCCTCAGAAGTCTACTCCCAGGGTCAGACTCTAACCTTTACCGTGGCTGGTAACACTTCTACTCACAAAGTTTTGTTTTGTTGTTGTTTTGTTTTGTTTTATGAGGCAGGGTCTTTCTGTGTCCTGGAACTCATTACGTAGACCAGACTAGCCATAAACTCAGAGAGATCCACCTGCCTGTCTCCCAAGTGCTGGGATTAAAAGCATGCCCTAACATAGCTGGCTTACCCAGAAACTAAAAAAGAAAAAAAAGTGACTAGCATTTATTTACATGCTTCCTTTTCCTCACACACATTTTTGTTGTTGTTGATCTCGCTGGCTATTTTTATCTGTTAACCCTTCACTTTTCACTGTACTTTGTATTCTCACGTGTCCATACCAATCTGTGAGTCAGGCTATAACTGCCCCCATGCCCTTCTTTCTCCTGTGGCACACCCTTGGCAGACTTTAAACCCTGCTCAGGTCCAGCTTCCTACTTTTCTATCACTACGTCTAACAAACTACCCGTGCCTGTGCCTGTCCCTATCTATTGTACTTTCTTATTGCAAAGATAAAATGCCTGTCTCTCCCTGTTCTACTTTGGTTTCTGTTGCTGTAATAAAACTCTCTGACCAAAAGCAATTTAGGGGGCAGGTAATAATAGTGCATGCTTTTAATCCCAGCATTCAGGACACAGAGGCAGATGCATCACTTGAGTTTGAGGCCAACCTGATCAATAGAGGAAGTTTCAGGACAGCCAGAACTACACAGAGAAATCCTGGCTTGAAAAACAACAACAAAAAGCTATTTAGGGAGAAAAGGATTTATTGGTTTTCAGGTTTATCACCCAGTAGTTACCACCTTGTAAACAGTCAAGAAGCCATTCTTCACTGCCTTTGGCCCAAGGTTTAAAGTACTATCTATGGTACATATAACTCCCAGACCTCAGCCTCCAGCTCAGCCTTTCTGTGGAGCTTCAGGATTAAGTGTCTGATGACCTGCTTGACCTCTGTCCTTGAGTGAAGCATGCCCTAGCAAAGAAAGAACTGCTTTTGTCCTCTCTAGTGTTTTTACCTATTGAGACAAGTCAGGGCATGTCCTTAAGCAGAAAGCCATGGAGCTTTCTGGCTTGCTCACACACTCATGCTTAGCTAGCTTTCTTCTACAACACAGGACTACTTGCCCAGGGACTGGGCCCACTCATAGTAGACTGGGCTGTCCTACATCTATTAACAATCAAGTCAACCCCTAACAGACATCTTCACAGGCCAGTCTGAGCTGGGTAATAATTCCTCAACTGAAGTTATGCCAAGTAACAGTCAGTTAAAGTTAAGTAAGACATTCCCTAAGGCCAGCCCTCATTTTGTAAGTTCACCCTCTCTTGCTTGTCTAGCAACTTGAAGGCACAAGACTCCTTAATTACTCATCCACCCTTAATAGTTTCACCAATAATAGTTTCTCTATTATTGGCTTATTATGGTTTCTTTAAAGATATCCCTGAGAGAGGCTGGAGATATGGCACAGTTTGTAGAGTACTTGCCCAGCACAAAGTCCTAGGTTTGGTCTCCAGCACTGCATGAACAGTATCGTGACATATACCAGCAATTCTAGTACTTGGGAGGTAAAGGCAGAAGAATCTGAAGTTTAGGCACATCTTTGGCTGTATAGTCTATTGGGCAAAAACTAGAGTTGACTAGGTCAATGGTCTTTGTGCAATTGTTGGTTAAAAATAGTCATTTGGGTGCCAATGAAATGGTTCAGTGGGTGTTTGCTGCATAAATCTGATGACCTGAATTCAATTCCTGGAACCCACGGTGGAAGGAAAGAACCAGCTCTCTAGAGTGGTTCTCTACCTCCACATGCATTCCTTGGAATGAGTGTGCCCACATAAGCACACTGTCACACACACGTAGTAATAAATAAAAAGCAAGTCTGAGTGCTCCGTGTATGTCAGAATAGGTTCATCAATAGTAAAGAAACGTACACCTCCAAAAAGACAAAAACAAAAACAAAAAACAAAAAACAAAAAACAAAAAGCCGGGCGGTGGTGGCGCACGCCTTTAATCCCAGCACTCGGGAGGCAGAGCCAGGCGGATCTCTGTGAGTTCGAGGCCAGCCTGGGCTACCAAGTGAGTTTCAGGAAAAGGCGCAAAGCTACACAGAGAAACCCTGTCTCGAAAAACCAAAAAAAAAAAAAAAGAAACGTACACCTCTGAGGATGTTGGTAATGGAGTGGGCGTGCATTGTGGGGTAGTGGGTAAATGAGAGGGCTCTGTACCTCTCAGTTTTGCTGTGAACCCAAGACTGTCCTATCATATGAAGCCTATTTACAAAAAATAACAATATCCAGTCCTCGCGTTTATCACCCAGTAGTTACCGCCTTGTAAATAGTCAAGAAACCATTCTTCACTGCCTTTGGCCCATGGCTTAAAGTACTATCTATGGTACATATAACTCCCAGACCTCAGCCTCCAGCTCAGCCTTTCTGTGGAGCTTCAGGATTAAGTGTCTGATGACCTGCTTGACCTCTGTTCTTGAGTGAAGCATGCCCTAGCAAAGAAAGAACTGCTTTTGTCTCCTCTAGTGTTTTTACCCAGCAGTGTTCTCTAGTTTCATTAATGCCTCCACTATTATGCAGTTCCTAAAACCAAAACTATAAGAATTATCTTTAACTCAGGATTGTTCTAATGTACTGTTTCAGTAGACAACAAAACTTAAGTCCTTAATTTTCATAATTGCTGACTTAATACTGTTTTTATTTATAGCCTACCTTAGGATATAAGAGACACAAAAACAAGGGTCGGTGTGTTTGCATGTGCATGGGTATGCTTGTTGTGGGGGCATATGTTTTGAGTATCCTAATCTGTCACTCTTTACATACATTATTTTTCTTTGTTTATTTTTATTTTATATGCATTGGTGTTTTGCCTGCATGTATGTCTGTGTGAGGATGTCAGATCTTGGAGTTACAGACAGTTGTGAGGTGCCACGTGGATGCTGGGAATTGAACCAGGGTTCTTTGGAAGAGCAGCCAGTGCTCTTAACTGCTGAGCCATGTCTTCAACCCCCATACATTATTTTTGAAAACAGTGTCTCTTACTGAGCCTAAAGCTCACCATTTTGGTTAGATGTGTTGCTCAGCCTCAGGAATCCCCAGTGCTGGCTTACGGGCACACTCTGCTGCCTCACCTGAATTTTACATGGCTGTTGAGGATCAGTTCCAAAATCCTTTGTGACTGAGCTGTCTTCCAGGCCATGATTTTTGTTTTGTCCGCAATACTGAGGCTGTGGACATGTACACAGATGGTATTCAGTAAATGCCATACATTTGACTGTGCTAAGTGCTTTGACAAAGATAGGACCATTATAATTCAAAAATGAAAAGGGAAAAAAGGAATAACTGATAAATTATAATCCTCTGAGAGAAAGATTGGGGATTAGAGAGTAAGAAATTGAGTAGAATGGAAGAATCTGTACTGTATTAGTTCCTTTGGCATTGTTGTGACAAGATTACCTGACAGAAACCATTGAAGGGATGAAGGATTCACTTTGGGTCAGTTTCACTACACTGTGGCAGGGAAATAATGACTGGAACAGATTGGTTCATGACAGGTGGAGTGGGTGGTGGAGGCTCCTCACATAAGGGTAGACCAGGAACAGAGACAGTAGCCAGAACCAGGTGTGGTGGTTTGAATAGGAATGGCCTCCATAGACTCCTGTGTTTGAATGCTTGGTCATAAGGAGTGGCACTATTAGGAGGTGTGGCCTCGTTGAAGGAAATGGGGGTGAGCTTTGAGGTCTGAAATGCTCAAGCCAGGCCTAGTATGACCGTATCTTCCTGCTGCTTGTGGATCAAGATGAGGAACATTCAGCTACCTCTCCATAATGTCTGCCTGCATGCTGCCATGATTATGATGGACTAAACCTCTCAACTGTAAGCCAGCCCCAATTAAACATTTTCCTTAATAAGAGTTGACGTGGTCATGTTTTCTTTTTGCAGCAATGGAGCCTTCACTAAGACACCAGAGAAGAATTTAACTTTGAAGATCTCACTCCTAATGACTACTTTACCATAGTTAGATCCTATGTCACATCTCGACAACCTTCAAAATAGTGCCACAAGCTTGAGACCAAACATACAAAACATTAGCCTATGGGGACAGTGCAGACTCAAACCATAACTGGCGACTATGAGTTCTAGGTCAATTTCAGGTATGTCCAGACCATGAAGTCACATGTGCCCAAGGAGATCTGTGAGTGTGATCCAACAGAAAATTGCAAACTTACTTAAACATAATTTATTTTTTTGTTTGATTTTTGTATGTGTGACTCAATTGTGTGGTTCCAGAGCATAAAGTTTGTAAATGCCATCATGTCAAAGGTTGGACACTCCTGGTAGTTTAATCTGAAAATGAAACTAAATTAAAAGAATCGGCTAAGAATATTACTTCATGCAGTCTTTTGAAAACAGGACTTCCTTATGATCTTTGAGGAAGAGTTCCTGACTCAGAAATACTCAAGTAAATGACCAAAGGTCTAAGAGTATGAGAAAGATTTTTGTTTTTCCTAGTAATTCCAAAACAAGAATACAAGCAGATATTTATGCCTATTGCCAAAGTGGAGACAGTACATTGTCTGGTGGCAGAAGCATAGGATTGAAGGCTTCTGCGGCTTAAGCAGCTCTCTAGGTTTATTTGGGTATATTTACTAGCTGTGTGATGGTTGTGAGCAATTTGCTTGAACTCTCATGGTCTTGGTGGGCTCATCTGTACTGTAAGAGCTTGTTAAGTTTGTGAAAATGCCCCCCATCTCAAACCTGACCTGGTCTTAAGCTTTCATAAATGGTATTCCAGTCCTTTATCTTACTAAGATGTTCACCATGCTCATTTGCTACTGACTCAGTTATGCTTTTTCTGGCTCATTGTGTTTGGAATAGCTCTCCTTACCTGTCACATGTATTGCCCTCACCATGCATATGATGCATGTCTTGTTAGTTACTAGTGCACATATCTTGGCTTCTTTCTTTTCCTCACTCATATACACAAATGCTCTCTATTGCCCACTGATGGAGGGTACAGCATTAAAAAAATATCTCATTGTATATAATATGTATTGTAGGAACAGTCCTGTGAGGTGGCATGAAAGAATGGAACCATTGATTTATTATCATTGGTTACTGGTCTATGTCAATCTACCTGTGTGGTGAGCCACTATTGTGTGCTAAACACTGAAAACAATGAGTAGAATGTGTATCCCCCATTCTAATCTCAGTCTAGTAACCAAATTTGAAAGTAGAAAAATTACATATGCAATGTTTTTACTTAATAAACTTCTATTGAAATGTAACGTACATATAGAGAAGTATATAGATTATGAAGCAGTTTAGTGAATTTTTACAAATGAGGTTATGTAACTTTGTAGAACCCATTTCTCCTAGTCAACATCAGCCCCCTTTCTCGAATGTATTCATTAAGGAAATATGAACTATTTTTTAAATAAACTTTGTGTCATAACTTGGGGAACCCACAGAAATGGCGTTCAGTGGATGTAGAACAGCATCCTGATGCTTCACTGTTCATGTGTATATTATAGCTTCAAGTAATCCTCCTTTGGCCAAAAAGAATGTGTGTGACTTGATTTTCCAACAGTGACCAATTTGTCCCTTTTTAAGCCTGAACTGTCCCATAGCTTTGGAGGTGAATACATAATTAAAATCCTAACTCTTGTGATTTACCTGTATCTTCGGAATGTCAAAGAACAATTCAAAACCTTACGGTAGATAGTTCTTTAATATCTTAGCAAGTTTATTCTAGTTGGAACAGTTAGAACACTGTAAATTTAATGTAAATATTCAGTTTTTGGGGAACAAAATTGTATGGTATATTTTTTGTTTGTTTTTGTTTGGATGGAGTCATATGCTATTAACAGGAAGAACTCTTGTAGATGATGGAGCTGTTTGTGTATTTTAAATTATGGTTCATCATTAGAATTCTGTTATACCTTTATAATACTCAAACCCCATTTTGAAGGTCATTTGATATTGTAGGTCATTTACAACATCATGGGTCTGAAATTCCAAGCTAAGCTAGGGATTACTTTAAATGCTTTGTTATTCTGTGAAGGTTTATTTGTTATTTGCTCAGCCCTTTCCTACCAGGTGGCTGACTTGTTTGTCTTGAAGTTACTCATGTCACTGAAGTCATCAATTTGAGTAATATGATTGACATCATGGTATATCCTTGTGTAGTGAATGTTCACTATACCATCAGAAGCCTTTGTCACAAGATTCTATAGTAATATGATCTCAAGTTTCTTATAAACTGGATGACATGATGGCACTGATTGTTTCTTATAAAGTTGTAGGAGTCATATGGGTTAAGTTATCATCTGTTATCTGTATAAAAGAGAACATTGTGGTTATTTTTTTGTGTGGAATGTATGGGCAGTTATTTGATCCTGCCCATGGTCAGCTGTTCCTTGGGATGTTTGAACAAAGTCATGGCTTACTGTGGTTTCTAACTCTAATTTAAGGTTTCCCTAGAGATGTGTTTATTAAGACTTGGTTTTTACTGTCCAGAAAAAAATTTTTTATTGATGTTTCTAATTCAAAATGGCTGAGTGAACCCCCCCTCCCCCATGAAATGACAGAAAAAACCTGGGATCTTAGACAATTGAAAAAGATGCTTCTAGCAAAAAATGTTATGGAGAGTGTCACAATGACAAGAACTGTCATGAAGCCAGAGGCTGTGTGTCCTCTGACTGGCGAGAACTAAGGAGGAAGCAGAATGCTGGAAAATTGGACGTATGTTTGACTGAGACTTTTCACAGAGGCGGTGGCTTGTGACAAAGGTTACATCACTCATAAAAAGTGAACAAGTGCTTTTATATAGTTTAAATATGGAGACCTTTATAATACATGCACTAAACAGATAAGCAATAATAAAATTCGGTCTTTGGAATAAGAAAATTCATAAGGCATAAGGTAGATAGACAACTCCTAAACTTACAATTGTGTGATATAATATGGTTGGTAGTCAAGATTTTTCTAGTTGGATTTCAGAATAATGCAAAGACAAAGTCAGAACAGCTGTCTAATGTGAGAGAATGCCACAAAAGAGAAAGGCGGGTCCATGGAATGCCTGTGCCTGGAAGCAGAGTGTGAATCCTGTACAAAGTAAAGCCAAGCTTTACTGCCAGTCAAAGGCAGGGATTATAAAATGTGAATTCACTTCCAGGGCAGTAGTGATTCTCAGATCTGATGCATCAATGCAGCACTACCCAGTAGACCTGTCTGTAGTGCCTCGGGTCGTCTTTCCAGCGCCATCCAGTGTGGTCACCACCTGTACTGTTCTCAGTGCAGCTGAGGACTGGAACTTTAACTTCAGTTCATTTAAAGTAGCTGCCTCTAGTTGGTGGCTACTGTATTGCGTAGTGCAGAAATAGGCTTGCATACATGGGTTGAGCAGATTACTCATCGGCTCTAAGCATTTTAGGAAAACTCCAAACTGTGAGTTGCACAACTGAGGACTTTATCTATTGTGTCCTGGTAAAGAAGCTGTGCAGGACTCCACAAGAGAAGGTGTGTTTGATATTGTCAATGACTGAAAACATCTTAAAACCCCCAAAACAAGGGCAGAATTCTGTAAATCAGATTCCTGTGTGCTGGTTCCAGAAGTTTAACCATCCTGGTAGGATAGCTGTCTGACAGCCATGGACAGGACTGGAGAATGACTACATTTGTGATTTGGGGGATTATCCTGATAGATTGTTTAAAACCTAGAAGTCCAAAGTAATGAAAGTGAAATGGAACTTGAGATGTGAAGGACTTAGCTAAGCAACCAGTTTATGTAAAGAACTAACCCCAGAAGGCAAATGTGATGGGAACGGAGCTTTCCTCAAACACTGACAAAGGCCTAGACTTCGGATAGAAGGATCTGTCAAGAGCTTTACAAGAGCTTTATGGCAAAGGAGATGCCATTTGGAGTGAGGTTTCACTAGCTCACAGGGGTGGGGTGAATACTCCTAAAAAAAGCAGATTCTTCTCAGTTTCAAGGCTTCAGGGTTCTCAACGTGGCCAATGGGTCAGTGTCTAAAGATCGTTATAAAGGAAGTCTTTTTTATTTTGAATTCTTTGTAGTTCTAGGCTGTGACTTAGATGTCAGAGTTAAAGAGTCACCCAGAAGCAAGGCATAATGATGCATGTCTGTAATGCCAGAGGCTGAGGCAAGGGGATTGTGAGTTCGAGGCCAGTTTGGAAAAAATATACAAGCACCTGTATCAGACCATGAAGTATAATATTAGTGTTGTATTGAGTCATACAGGGGAGGCAGAGCTGGAAGTCAAATATCCAGTTCTAGGTTTCAGCTCACCCTGAAATCTAAATAAATGGCGGCTGAAGGTTGGGTCTGTTTTAGGGGAGTAGGAATGCCACAGCAAAGAAGCATCAGCATTGCCAAGGCACTTGTCAGGCTGTGCTGTCAGCTGTGGCTTTGAGTCCATGCCAGCATGGTGGAGAGGAAGGGAAGAATTGATGGGCTGGCTGGGCGGTAAGGCCGCCGTATAAAAAACAGGGGTGAGCAATTGCACTGGAGGTCTTTTTTAAAAATATTATTTATTTATTTATTTATTATTTAGCCGTGTGTTTGTATTTTGTGTGTGCGCAGATATGTGCCAGAGCATATGTGTGAATGTCAGAGGACAGTACGTGGGAGTCAGTTATCTCCTTCCACCATGCATGTCGTGGAGCTCATACTTGGGTTGTCAGGCTTGGTGGCAGGTACCTTTATCAGCTGAGCCCTCTTGATGGTCTGAGAGTGGCGGATCCTTTTTTTAAATTTATTTTAGTTTTAAAAGTATGTACCTGTGTCTGTGTCTGTGTGTATATGTGCATGTGAGTGCAGGTGCCTGTGGAGGCCAGAAGAGGGTTTTGGACTCCCTGGAGCTGGAGCTGTAGGTGGTTGTGAGCTGTCTGATAAGGGTGCTAGGAGCCAAACTTGGGTCCTCTGCAAGAGCAGTGTACGAGAGCAGTATGCACTCCTAACTGCTAAGCCATCTTTCCAGCTCCCTGAAAACTTCTCATAATAAAAGTGTCTGGGGTATTTTGTTATTGTTTTTGTTTTTAAATTAAATAGCTGAATTGAGGATTAGAAATGAAATTTCAGTTGGGTTAGTACAGAGTTAAAATGCTGGGCTGGGGTTATATCTTAGTAATTGGGTGCTTGCTTGCCTGGTATGCTTGATGTCCTGGGTATGAACTCTGGCAGTGCAAGAAAGAAAAAGTTGAAGTGCAACATTGTTCCTGTATCCTAGCATTTATTTTTATTAATTTTTAGTTACATGCATGTACTTTCATCTCTCTGTGGGTATGTGCGCATGTATGATGGTGCCTACTGAAGCCAGCGGGGTCAGATCCCTTGGAGCTGGAATTATAGGGGCTTGTGAGCAATCCAGTGAGAGTGCTGGAAACCAAGCTCAGGTTCCCTGCAAAAGCAGTGCATGCTCTTAATCATTGGTCCGTCTCTCCAGCCCAGTCCTAGCATTTAACTCAGGAATGTATCCTCCTGTAGAAGCAGCTGTCTGAACTACCTCATTTGTCTTTATCAGGTCACATGCCTTTCGGGAAAGGCTTCCAAGTTCCCTTTCCTGTTCTCTTTGTGCATGAACTTATTTCTAGTTTGACTTTCTGACTGGAGCAGTATAAGGAATACCCAAAGGAGATGTGTTGTGAATAGTCTGTGCAGCTCTGTAGGCTTCTATCAGAAACCTTTTGAAGACTTGAGCAGAACAGTGGTCGCAGAAAGCATAAAATGTGTTTTCTATCGTATAATGCCTTGCAGATTTGTCGCAGCAGTCGAGATGCTTTATTCCTGGGGAGTTGAGTGCCATGAGGTGGTAGTTTTGGAGTCTTGAAGGCTGTGAATTAGCCAGGATCTGTTGTCTAAACCCTCCTGAGAACCCAGTTTGAAGAAGCCCGCAGCCAACCTCTTCTTTTAAGCACCGTAGGCACTCCTCCACAGACACTGCTTGCTCTTCAGATTCCTTCCATATGCATTGCTTTATTTCTCTGTGGATATGAAGCCCATTAGGGGAGGACTGGACATGATCCATCTTTGGGATCTTTGAGGTACCGTATGCAGTGCCAGATACATATTAGGTTTTACTTTGAGCTGTTCCCATGAACAGCGGAGATGGTCATGGTACATACTATCTTTAATTCTAATCCGTGACACATTTATAGGTTGATACACTGGAAAGAGTCCTAAATTTGGAGTCGGAAAAAACCTAGCAGTCTGCTACTGTGGCTACTGAGTCACTCTTTCGACAGCCCTGGATGAGTTACATCAACTCTGTAAGTTAGAATAACATTAAATAACAATACCACTTTCTTCACTCCATACACGGATGATTTGAGAAGACAAGGAAAAGGATTAAAATGGAATAAAAGGAATAAAATGTTGTAGTAGGGTAGTTATTATAGATAATCTGCATTCTTCATTAAAATCTACTTTTTTCCCTTGGCTTTTTATATTCATTTGCTCAAAAATATCTTTGTACTATTTTTCTTTTAACAACAAGAAAATGTTCTCAACTGAACATTAATTAGGGAAGTCATATGTGAAATGAGTTTTAAACCAAGTGAATCACAGAATAAACCTAGTTTTTCCCACTCAAGTGACTTAGCTCTTCACCCCATTGCCAGTGACATAAATGTCATCAGAATAAGGCAATTATCTTTGAAGATGTTGCTGGCTTCCAGGTGGAAATTGCTCATTCATTATTGCCTCCAAGTGTATGACTTAATGCATAGATTTATTTTTAAAGGTAAGTCATTTGGTTTGTGGCTTGCTTGTTTGTTACTTACGTGAAAGAGTTAAATTCACACATTCTTAGTATATGCCATTAGGAAGGAAAGGGTATTCCAGTCTGTTTAAAATCTGTGTAACAATGGTGACTAGTTTGTCTCTTTAAAGATCACTAACTTAGGGCATACCTTACTGGTTGGACAAGATCTCAGATTGTGACTAAGTTCTAATGAGTGGCTATAAAACTATGAGTGTTGCCTCGTGACACTTCCATGTTGCTGTTTGAGTGGGGCTCTTTGCATTCCAGGTGAATTGTACACAGGTTAGTCCATATTGCTCACTGTGACTGACCCTTCATTGTTTGGCTGTCACATGATATTGATCTGTGAACAGCATGGTGAACAGGTGTCCTCCTCTTCTAGAACATTGCTTAATGAAGATAATATTTTCTTCTCTGAATTAGAATGTTCTTTACAGAAATAATTTACTGTATACTGCAAAGACTCCCTTAGGTTTGGCCCTATTAGCAAAGCAGCTAGCATACCAGGATAGCAGTTTAGGGTCAAGTTATAACACCTTACAAGTGGAAATGTGTGTGCTCTGCAGAATTGGGTGCATGGTTTCTATTGTTTCATTCTTAACACAAAGAAGACCTTGAAAGCTGTAGGGGGACACTTTCCACTTTTAACTTAATTCCATGCCCTAAGCTCAGAGTCATCTTTTGATGAGTTTAGTCTCTGATGTTCCTGACTAATTTTGTGACCTCAGGTAAATCTCTTAATTCTCTGAGCTTCAGGTTTCTCATATGCAAAATGAGGATAATTAATGCCTACCCCTAACCACAGGAATGTTGTAAAAGTGGCAGGGAGAATTTTTATAAAGGATTAGGCATGTGGTTTATGAATTTATAGTAGCAGTCTTTTGTACTCAGTTTATTTAGTTTACTAGGTTTCTTTTGATAACAAGAATGCTGGTGTCATAGTTGCTGTGGTTTGAGTGTGAAGTGTCCACCATAGGCTGGTGTGTTTGAACACTTGGCCCCAGGCTTCGGTATTGGAACCTTTAGGAAATAGAGCCTCATTGGAGGAAGTGGTTCACTAGGGATGAGCCTCAAAGATCTCTGACTCTACTGACACTTGGGCACCCTCTGCTTCTTGTCTGCCAAGATGTGAGGTTAAGAGACCTAGCTACACATTCCTGCAGCCATGGAGCTGCTTGTCTCCATGCTTTCTCCACCATGATGGTCTGTAGTCTCTCAAACCATGAGCCAGAATAAAACCTTCCTCACTTAAATGGCTTCTTGTTAGGTCATAACAAGAAAAGTAACCAATGCAGTACCTGTTATAAATAACTACATTGAGATATCTAAGCAGTATACAACAGTGTAGAATACTGGTAGTGTAGACCTATGATCCAAGCTACTTGGCAGAATGAAGTTACAGAGTGAATTCAAGTCTACTTAGTAAAGTCCTGTTTGAAAATAAAATATAAATGAGCTGATTGATAATCTCAGTAGTGGAGCACTACTTAGCAGGCTCTAGGTTTAATTTTCAGTAGTGAAAAACTAGAGTTTAGCTGTCCAGCCAAATGGCAGAGATTGGTGAAATGGATTTAAGGATGGCTGTACAATGTCTACAAGAGAATATCTTGAGATTCTGAGTTAAAGGATGGAAGAAATAGTCCATGCAAAAGAGAGTAGAGGTGGTTTTGCAAATGTCAGACAAAATAGACTTTAAATAAAAAAAAAATTAGAAGAGACAAAGACATTGCATTAAAAATTAATATGATAAGATATAATAATTAAAAACTTTCATGTGCCTAATAATGGACCACTAAAACTGAATGAAGCAAAAATCTAGAGACTTAATGGGAGAAGTAGCTTAGCAACAGGTGACACCTTTGGTGAAGACCTTGAATAAAGGATCCAACTAGACAGAACATAAGCAGGAACAGAGGCCTTAAGTGCACAGTCAGCCTGTGAACTCATAAGGAACACTACCCCACAGCAGCAAAATCTACCTTCTTCTTAAGTCTTAATGCGATGGATTAAATGATAGAAATCCTACTGCTCAGTGTAATTTCTCTGACTATAATGGGTGAAGTCAGACATTAGTAATAGAAGACAAGCTAAAAATATTCACGAATTTGTAGAGGTGAAACATATCCTTGTATTAAATAGATCAATCGAATCACGAGGAAAAAGAAAATATGTAGATGAAAATCATAACATACCATGAATACCCTGAAGCAGCACTGTACCAGAAACCCATGTGCAAATTCCGAAGCATTCCATGTCTGCAGTGCAACTGGCAAAGAACTAGAAGAACCGAAACCATCCCAAAAGACACCAGAAGGAAGGAAATAGATTAGACAAATAAAATGAAAAGGAAAAAAAGAAAGACAGAAATCAATGAAACCAAAAGAGTTTTCAGGTTATATTTATGTATTTAGCAACATACACACACACACACACACACACACACACACACACACACACACACACGTATGTAACCATGACAAATGAAAAAAAGAGGCTAGGATTTTGAAACAGAACAAAGAGGAATATATGAGAGTGGGTTTGGAGAAAGGAAAGGGGGAAAGGATATAATTATATTAATCTCAAAAAAGAAATTATTAAAATATACATACAAGCAAAATTGGCAAACTTTTACGTAGGTTAAATGACAACAAGAAAAGAAGATTCAAATGACAATAACCAAAAATGAAAGTTGGCAATTTCATGCAAATTCTACCCAATTAAAAAAGATTATAAAACGATGCTTTCAACAACTGACTTGAAGGAGACAGGATTCTAGAAGTACCAAACCTAGTCTGAATCATGACAAAATGGAAAATGAGTCAGTTTATAGTTGATAGATTGAATCAGAAATAAGAAAAATCCCCAATGAAGAAGCACTCTAGACCTGATGCTTTTACTGGGGTAGTCCACCAGGCATTTAAAGGAAAACTCATTGATCTCCCCAAGCCTACAGGAGACACATCTTAACTCATTCTATGATATTACCCTTATCCCAGCCAAATGAAGACACTACAAGAAAACCACAGAGCAGTCTCTCTTCTGAGCTCTACTACTGCCTGTGGTGGTTTTGATGAGAATGGCCCCCATAGGCTCATATGTTTAAATGTTTGTTCCCTATATGGTGGAACTGTTTAGGAAGGATTAGGAGGTATGGCCTTGTTGAACGAGGTGTGTCACTGAGAGTGGGCCTCGAGGTTTCAAAAGCCCACACCAGGCCCAGTCTCACTCGCTACTGCAACTTGTGGACCAGATGTGAGCTCTCAGTTACTTCTGCAGCACCATGCCTACCTGCCTGCTGCCATACTCCTTGCTTGATGATTATGGATCAACCCTCTGAAATTGTAAGGAAGCTTCCATTAAAATGCTTCCTTTTATAAGTCATCTGGTCATGGTGTTTCATCACAGCAATAGAATAGTAACTAAGACATCACTGGAGTCTGAAGTGTCCTGCCCTAGGCTGTGTTAAAGTCTAGGCCCCTAACTGGTGGTGTTTTTTAATGAGGTCTGTGAATTTTAGGAGGTGGTATGTAGGTGAAGGAAGTAGGTCACTAGGGGATTATACGGTATCTTTTTTTTAAACTCTCTGCTTCCTGTTCTCCATAAAGTGAATATCCTCTATCACATGCTACTGCCTCATCATGGAAACAGAATCAACATAGCTAGGACTGTGGCTAAGCTGAGTCCTTTTCACTTACGGTTATTGTTGCCTGCACTTTATCATGGCAATATGATAGCTATTGTAATCACCAGGCAAAAGAAAATGATAGCAAATTGAATTCAGCAGGTTATAAAAAGGATTAGATAGGCTAGGACTAGGGCTCAGTGGTTAAGAACTGCTCTTGCAGAGGACCTGTGTCCAGTTCCCAGCACCCTCATCAGTTGGCTACCAACTGCCTGAAACGTGAGCTCCAGGGGATCTGACGCCCTCTTCTGGCCTCTGTGGATAACCCCCACTCCCACAGCATACATTTATACAGACACATACACACATAAATAAAAATAAAACAAGTAAGTAAATAATAAAGGATTAAACATTAAAGTCCAGTGGGATTCATTGCTAGAATATAAGAATAATTCAGCACTTGTACCACATGAACAGAGTTCATGAAAGAAAAATCTGTATGACTATTGGAACTGAAGTTATAAAAGCAGTTGACAAAATTCAATACTCACACAATAAAACACTCAATAACTAGGTATAGAAAGGCTCCCTCAAAATAAAAAAGCCACTTATAAAAATCTCACAGTGAGCAGCAACTTAGCTGTGAAAGTATAAATGGGTTTTTGGTTTGGTTTACTTGTTTGTTTGCTTGTTTGCTGCTTGTTTGCTCTGAGCTGTTGGGACAAAGTGTAGCTGTGTGTGAGGCTGGCCTTGAACTCAGAATCTTGCTGCCTTAGCCTTCCGTGTGCTGGCATTACAGATCTGCACCAACACACCCAGCCTAAACCTGGCTCTGGAAAGTGTTACTGCTTGTCTGCTTTTGTCAATTAGTGCTGAAAGTTGGAGCCAGGACAGTTATGTAAGAAAAGGGACATAAAATGCACACAAATTAAAAAGAGGTAAAAGTAACCCTATTAATAGCTAGCTGTTATGACCTTATATGTTGAAAATTCCCCAGACTTCATCAGTTAAAACTAGTAAATGCATTCAGCACAGGAGCAGGAACAAATCCATGCACAAACATGAGCTACATGTCTGTCCACTAAAAATTAGTACTCTGAAAAGGGAATTAAATAATTCCTTTATAATAGTTTGGTGAAGACTGGAAACATAGAATTAACTAAAGATAGAAAAGAGTCACAGTGAGTATTGTGAGCCATTGCTGGATTTGAAAGTAGAAGGCATTAGATAAATGAAAAATGCCTCATGTTCATGTTCATTGAATGGAAGATTTAATATTTAGATATCAGTGCTACTGAGGTTATCTACAAATTCACTTCAGTCCAATTTGGAGGTTCAGGGACATCTGTACAGATAATGAAAAACTCTAAAACTCACAAAATCTCAAGGGATCCCAAATAACCAAAGGCATCTTGAAAAAGAACTAAGAAGGAGAACTGACATTTCTCTATTTCAAAAATGATGGCAAAGCTAATAAAAATAGTGTGGCATTAGCATAAAGATGTATGGGCCAGTGCTACATTTTAAAAAGTTAGGAACAGGATCATCATAAGGTCCTAAAACTCTGCGTCTGATTCTGCCCTAAAGAATTTGAAAGCTTGGTCTGTTTATAGCAGTATTGTTTCTGACAGCTAAAACAGAAGAAACAGAAGAGCCCCCAGAGGTATGACTGGATAAGCAGAGTATATTAATGTAGTAGTGGAACATTGTTAGCATTTTTGAGGACAGAAATTCTGAGGTATTCTGCTTCTGTGACCCTTGAGGATACTGCCAAGTGAAATAAAGTAGTTACAAAATGACGAAAACTGTGTATTTCCATTGTATGAGGCACTTAAGTAATGTGAGTAGTCAGAAAGAATGTTCACTCATGGGGTCAAGGGGAAGAGAGATTGAGTCACTGTTTAATAACAACTTGCAGAATGTAAAGAGTTCTGCAGATGTATGGTGTTATCAAAATAGGAATTTAACACTACACACACACACACGACAGATATTTTACAATGGAAAACAACTCTTGGTAATTGTGTTTTGTTGTTGTTCACTTGCTTTGCTTTAAAGTGATGAGGATCAAATTTAGAGCCTTACATTTGTTCTGACCGTACTGGGTCAGAAACATAGATGAACATGCCTGGCATTTCTATGACATCAAAATTTATTGAATAGCAATAAATTCACAGGTACGGCAGCACTTTGGCAGACATTTCTGTTCTTCTTTAGTATCCCTGGCCGAGGCCATGAAGGAGTGAAAAGTGACCTGGAATTTGTTTACTGGAACCACGGAGGAGCCTTTTCAAAGATGACATTTGGGACAGAGAAGGAATGGATCTGATTGCTAAGATAGTGACTGCTTTGAATCTGGGAATTGACGGTATCAAGGATTTCTGCAGGAGACCTGCTTCCTTCTGTGCAGTTGGCCACATCAGATGATATCACATCAGTTGGAACTGGAGTCTGGTTGCTAATGCTGAAGTTATGCATTCTGTTGACCTTGAGTAAACAGTCTCAGAACAAAGGATGACTGCACAGGCACCTGCCCTGAGAAAGAGGAAGTCCATGACTAAGCCAGGAAGTCTCGGCCAGGGATCCTGAAAGGAGAGATGGGCTGAAGATCTTTGAGGCCCTTCCTTTTAAGATGAACCTTACTTTCGAGAAAGACAAAACATCCCCAAGTGGAACTATGGACACTGTCAATGTTTACGGTGAAATCTGATGGAGAAAAGGATTGTGCCCCATGAAGCCAGAACTTCAACTGTTTGTTTCTATTCGGAGCAGTTTTTCTTGGATGATTTTCTTGCTGAAAATGTCCTGGAGTGAGTAGTGAAGGTAGCTTGGAAACAACCAGTTAGGGAAATAGGTTGAAAGTATTTGTTACATTCTGCATCCCATCTTACTTTGTTTTCCTCACCAATGAGTGAGTAGAGCTGGGGATCATCAGCTCAGTGCTAGAGGGTTGCTGAGTATGCAAGGTGCTGCCCTTAGATCCCCAACACCTGAGGAATAAAATGTGAGTTACATGAAGTGGTTGTAACGGCTTTCTTCTACCAGGAGAACATCCCAGCACATTTTCCCACCTGCAGGCCAGTGGTGTGCCTTTGAAGTGAGCGTCTATGAAGTTCTCAGTGAAAATCAGAGCTGTGTACTTTGCTGCCAAAGTAAGCCAGTTTATGCACAGGCACTCTGTTTAATTGCAGCTGACAATAGCTCTGCCAACTTGGGAGAGAATAGCCCATTGTTTGGAATGACCCAAACTCATTTTATATTCAGTTTCCTGGTGAAAATGGGATTGTTTATTATTCCAGATGATATTGAGTAAACAAGGAAAGTGGGAGAAGAATCGACATTCTTTCTTGGCTTCTAAGAAAGGACTTAGGTTAGAGGCTCACTGAGAGAGAGGAGCATCTGAGAAGTAGTGTACATACATTTTTGCCTCTCTCCTATTGGTGTTTTATACTTGTGATAAATTTAGAGTAAATAAAAGAAAGATGGGCTTTGTGGAAAATGTTATTCTATGCCACAATAGAGGTGGGCCTCACTTTATGCTTTAGACATCTTTAACTAAAATGATACATGCTGAAAACCAAACATTTATGTATTTGGTACATACATACAAATTAGATATTTTAGAATACTAGAGTGTTTTGCTAATGGGAGACTGGGCATTTTTTTTTAAATAAAACTTAAAAATATTTATAGCTAATCTCTAATTAACAATGTTGCAGAAATAGGAGTTTCAAAATGTTTATAGCTAATCTCTAATACTGTTCGAAAAACATCATTTTCTTTAAAAATGGAAACTAATAGTTACCTGTATTACATTTCTCTGTAGATACTTCATTACTAGAATTCACCTGGCAAGTATTTCTGGGTTAATCATATTACTGAATCATTTTCTGGAATAGTAAAACATAAACTCAGTAAGACTCAGTAACTTACCCAATTAATCCTGAGAGTGGCAGACAGTCACATTTCTCATCATCACATTAAAACTGTATATGGTGGTGGCACACTTCCTATAATCCCAGTATCTGGGAGAATGAGGCAGGAGTACTGGGCTCCGTAAGGAGTCTCACGCTAGCCTGGACTCATAGACATCCCCGTCTCAAGCAAATAAACAAGCTAGTTTGAAAATTTGTACCTGGGTATATATGCATATTACATATATGTGAGTGTGTGCATGTACGTGTGAGTATGTTTTGTATTTGTGGGTGTGCACATGTGGAGGTTAGAGGTCAAAGCCATGTGTCTTCTCTCTCTGTCATTTTTCACACTATTAATATATTATTGAGACGGTGTTTGTCACTGAACTTGGAGCTAGATTGTCTAGGCTGCCTGTCCAGCGAGATCCTGCAATGGCCTGTCTGTGCTCCAGTGATGGGTTGCAGGTGTGCCCCCAGCCTCGCTTTTTCACGTGCTAGGGATGCCTCTCAGGTCCTCATGCCTGTGCAACAAGCACTTTTTCTGATGTTTAAGGAAGCAGTCTCGGTGTCCTGAACTGATCAAGTCGTACAAAAATGAGCATACCTTTTTTTTTTTTTGTGAACATAGGAAAATGTGCATACTGTCTTAAATCTAAATATGATCAATAACATTATTTTCATCTATAAAATAATACATTCTAGCCATAACCTTACAGAAGTGGATACTGTTGTTAATATACAACAAAAACACCAACGGGGATTAGCAACAGAGACAGAGGCATTTATAGACTATTGAAGGTGTGTGAGATACTTCCGTGTGACATTTGAGTGTTTTCCTCCCTGCCCTAGTCATTTTATCTACAGAAGAAGTTGAATCCTGCCAGGCAGTGGTGGCACACACCTTTAGTCCCAGCAGATTAAAGCAGGAGGCAGAGGCTAGTGGATCTCTGAGTTCAAGGCCAGCCTGTCTACAGAGTATGGTCCAGGACAGCCAGGACTACACAGAGAAACCCTGTATCAAAAAACCAAAAAACAAAAAACAAAAAACAAACAAACAAACAAAAAAGTTGAATCCTAAATATGTCTAAGTATAATCAAGCTAGGGGGCAAGCTATTTACCATGAGGAGTTTCTTTAGTTAATACAAATATTGAGGGTGGTGGAAGTATGACTAAACCATTTTGTATTTATAAACGTTTAAAATTATGGATTTGAATGTATTCTCTATTAGTTTTTTTAATGTAGTATTTTGAGGTATATAAAACCTGTTTTAAGTCCTTTCAGCTATTGTATATGAATTTACTAGTAACTTAAGCTAGACACCAGAACTAGGCAAAATTATTTTTTTAAAAAAAGCTCATTTAACTATGTATATCACTTATGACATAACAGAAATCTCCCACAAATGTCAGCATGGTGAAAGCAGTGAATTCAAAGGATAATATCATAACGAACTGTGGTTTATTCTGGGTATGCAGTATTCATGTATTATAAAACCAGGACAGGGCCATCTGCCCCTAGTGTGACAACCTGAATTCAATCCCTGGGACCCACATGGCAGATGAAGATAAGAAACTCCCAAAAGTTGTTCTCTCACCTCCAGATGCATGCCATGGCATGCGGCATCCTTCACTCACTCACCACACAAAATGAATAAATGATTGTAAAAAATTGTTTTAAAAGAAAATTCAATATTGTTAAGATGCCAGTTCTCCCCGAAATTGACTTATATTTTCAGTGTGATTCCAATCGAACCCATAGCAGGCTTTTTTGTTGTTGAAATCAATAAACATTCTTAAATTTAAATAGAAATTTAAAAGAAATTGTAATAGTCAAACAATTTTGACAACGAACAAAATCAGAGAACTCGGTACTGATTCACATCTTACTGTAAAGCTGCCATAATCACGATGAGGTATTGGAGAAAGAATGGTCACATATATTAATGACAGGATGTTTGTTTTGTGCAGAGAAAGCCCACATGTACTTAATTTTTTAATGCAAATAGAGGCAATCCAGTGGTGCTGGAACAATTGGACATTGTGTATAACTGATAAAGAACCTCTCTTAGTATGCTGTACTGTACAAAAATGAACTCACAATGAGTTATAGACTAAATGTAAAAGTTAAAATTGCTGAACTTCTAGAAGAAAACAAGTAGAAATTTTATGTTATTCTCCAACAAAAGTCTCTTAGATTTTAGAAAGTATAATTCATAATTCACAAACTTACTGTCTTGCTCTTCATTAAAATTTAAAGACATCAGCTGCTAAGAAAATAGGGGTAATAAAAATATATCTCACATCTTAGGTTGTGAGAATATTTTTTCAAAACATCTATCTGACAAAGGGCTGATATTCAGAATAAGTACAGAACATGAAGAGTCTGATAAAAGACAACTGGGCAGAAGACTAAGCAGATGAGATGCTTCAACAAGAGGCTGCATTGCAGAAAAGAAATGCAGCGCTGTGATGTTAGAGAAATGCAGATTCAAGCCACAGTGAGTACACTGCATGCCTTTGCAGATGAAACAGATTTTACAGTTCCAAGTTCTGAAAGGCATTTGGGAAAACTGGTCTTCACAAAATGTATGGCTACTCTGAAAAATGCCTCCGTGTCTGTAACTTTCTGCAAGTGTGTACACACATGGAATGGGGAAGGGCAGACTCCGTGCTTGTCTTTAGGCGTTGTGCCTATAGCTAGATGTAGAAATCAACCCATGTATGTACGTATACATATATTTATCTACATACATAAATACACATATATATTTTTAAACCAGACACTTTTATTTGTTCAGAATGCTTATTTGTAAAGTTAGCTGAAATGAAAAACGGCTTGTATTACAATTAATTTGTTACCATCCAAAAGCTCAAATTCCATATTAAGTATGTATAAAAACAAACTTGCGTGTGAATAATAATATGTACACCACACCATCAATGACAGCTTTCTCTTTTTCTCTTTTTCTCAGACCATAGTCTCCCGAGGAGGTGGGGATGTGCAGAAATAATGTTATTTTCATTTTTTGTAGTTTATGTTTTAGTTCATAAAATTCATAAATCTCAAATTATTCACACAAATTTTAAATATTTTCTTGTTCATGTCTGATAACAGACTTTACAACTTAAAATCTTTTCTTTGCAACAGGAAAAGACATGCAACCTCCGGAGTTACATATGCAGCTTATAGAGGCTTTAAAGCATTATTTTCCAATATCATAAATTATATACTCATAATACATGGCTTGCTACTCGCATTCAAGCAAAACTCCTGTATGTCTGTGGTTTGTGTAAATACACATATATTTTTGAGATTGTCTCAACTTGTAGTCTAGCTGGCTTTAAACGCATAGCCATTTTATGCCTCAGTCTCCTGAGTGTTAGATCACAGGCATGAGCCACCACACCAGATTGTTTCAACTTTTGTGCAGATTTGACACTTCCGTGGTAGAAGGGCTCAATTGATAATACTATTTCTTCAAGGTGGTCTTGTGATGTACTGGGCCTTCTTTATAGACCTATGACCAGAGGATTTAAGGCTTTCTCATGCTTCATCCTCACCCCAGGGAGAAGGAAGGCCTTGGCATTCCTTCATGGGCCTGAGGCCATGCCTATGTGAATAACACATGCACTCAGGATGTCACTCCCCAATACCAGAGCAAGCACACACACTCGCCCTCTCTCCCCCTCCCTCCCTCCTTCTCTAGTCTCTGCCCTGCCCCTGTAGAGCACTTGAAATATAATTAACATTAAGGTTCCTATTTCCAGAGTAGCAGTAATGTAGCTAGCTATCTCTGAGTAAAACTCCTTACTTACCTGCAGCAAGGCTGCCAGGCCCATCTATGGTGATCCCTGTTGGCAGCAGTTGGAATAGACATTTTCCTTTAAGAATTTTTTTTCCCAATCAAGCGAAATGAGACACGACATCTGCAATTGTTTTGATTTCAGCACTGCTGAAATAATTACCTCATACCAAAAGCATCCTAAAGAAAAATTACTAGTTGTTTTAAATTCCTTTCCTCTTCCAAATGGTGTATCTTTCTGTTAAGTGATACTTTATAACTTGTGAAATGCTCATCTACTTGTTGATACATGTTGTAGTTAGTTTGCTCTTGTTACCTTCCAAGACTCTAAATGCTTACCCAGTTCCTAGTTAGGATTCCATTATGGAAGATTTGTTGTCTGGCAATGGACTATTCATAGCAGAGATAATTACATGGTAACATATGCTTGGTATGGCTTGATAAGCAAAGGCATTTTAAGACATTATCTCTACGTTCCACTAGGAGTATCTTTTGATGTACTACATTAATTTTGACTTTTAAGAAGTATTCACTTCATTTTTCTGTACCTGATTTTCTGCAACTAATTCCTAAGTATGTACAATTTTACTCCTTTAAAAATCTGGAAGTTACATGTGCTGGGGTATACCTGTGATCCCTACACTTAGGACATTGAGACAGGGAGATTGCCATGAGTTTAAGGCCAACCTGGGCTATACACCAAGGTCTAGACCAGCCAGGACTACTACATAGCAAGACTTTTGTCTCAAAACAAAACAAAAAAACAAATAAAAGATCTAGAAAGCAGCCTGTTGAACAGATTGATCTTTCTTCTAAACCAAGCTTGCTAGTGCGCTTGCTCTCGCGCTCTCGCTCTCTCTCTCTCTCCCTCTCCCTCTCCCTCCCTCCCTCCCTCCCTTCCTCCCTCCCTCTCTCTCTCTCTCTCTCTCTCTCCCCTCTCTTTCTCTCTTTCTCCCTCTACACACACACACACACACACACACACACACACACACACACACACACACTTATTTATTTTGGTTTCTCAAGACAGAATTTCTAAGTGTAGCTTTGGCTGTCCTGGAACTTACTCTGTAGATCAAGCTGGCCTAGAACTCAGAGATCCACCTGCCTCTGCCTCTGGAGTGCTGGGATTAAAGGTGTGTTCCACCACCACCCAGCATAAACCAAGTTTTAATTTATATTTGCACAGTAGCCTGTGACCGTCTACCTTGAGGGGCATACTAAAACAAGTTGCCGAAGGAGGATTAGACATAAATAGGAGTGTGTGAGGTAAGACTGCCATCTCCTTTGCCCGGCACGGAGCAATTCCTAGAAGTAGGATCTGGCTGTCTCTGCTCACCTCTCTGGAATTGCCCTCTTTCTGTATGCATGTACTTTTAAGTGAACATAGTCTTTGTTGCCAACCTCATTCATTTCTTAACACATAAAAACCAAGTTAATTTTGTAGTAGTTCCAGTTGATCACGTGACCCCTACACAAGATTTCTGTTTATACTACCTCACCGATCACTCAGAACAAGTTCCCACAAAGACCTGTTTTGTTCTGCAGTTGATCCACCCTAAGGAAACCAGTTTCCAAATTACGCAGGGCTTCATAAATCAAGATGAACTGGTCAGAAATTGTATAGAGAAACAAACAAGAAACCAACTAATGCTTCCTGGTTGGCAAGCAGTGTATGTTAATGTACTACAATTGCAGCTAATGAAATTTCCTGCATCCTCAGATACTTACTCTAGTTAGAAAGTTTGTTTCACGTTGTGACTTTGGTTCAAAGCCATTAACGTAGTCTTAAAATTGTTAAATGACACAAATACAAGTTGTAAGATTTTTCAAGCAGCAGATGATGTAAGACCATTGACAAATTGTGAATTTGAAGTCTGCCCCTCTTAGCCATCCCTGTATGGGTCAACTGAGTGCCAGAGTGCAGAGGAAGAGGGACTTGGTATGTGGGCACAGAACTTTCTCTGTAGTATATAGCATGGTGACAGTGAGCAGAGGGCTTTGGTGTGGGCATGAAGCTTTCTCTATAGTATAGCATGGTGACAATAAACAGAGGGAGACATGCTGAACTTTCTTTGCCTGTGTCTGTCTATTGCTATGCCAGGAAGGAAGGAAGGGAGGAAGGGGAGGGAGGGGAGAGAGGGGAGGGGAGGGAAGAAAGAAAGAAAGAAAGAAAGAAAGAAAGAAAGAAAGAAAGAAAGAAAGAAAGAAAGAAAGAAAGAAAGAAAGAAAGAAAGAAAGAAAAGAAAGAAAGAAAGAAAGAAAAAAAGAAAGAAAGAAAGAATAAACCCACACATAGTTCATAAGTAACAGTGTACTCTTCATGAGAGTTCAGCTGAGATATAAGTATTTAAAGCATACTTTATGGATGTTGAAAATGCCCTTGAAATATATTCTCTTATAATAAAAGTTTTGTCAGATTACTTCACCTTCATCAGCTTTTATTTTTTTAATTTATTTATTTTTATTTTATGTGCATTGGTGTTTTAGCTGTGTGTATGTCTGTGTGAGGGTGTCAGATCTTGGAGTTAGAGACAGTTATGAGCTGCCATGTGGGTGTGCCTGGAATTGAACCTGGGTCCTTTGGAAGAGCATCCAGTGCTCTTAGCTACTGAGCCATCTCTCCAGCCCCTAGCTTTTTTTTTTTTTTAAAGATTTATTTATTTATTATGTACATTGGGATTTTGCCTGCATCTATATCTGTGTGAGGATGCCAGATCCCCTGGAATTGGAGTTTCAGACAATTGTGAGCCGCCATGTGGGTGCTGAGAATTGAAACCAGATCCTTTGGAAGAGCAGCCAGTGCTCTTAACCTCTGAGCCATCTCTCCAGCCCCCCTCATCAGCTTTTCTGGCTAGCAGGGCCTTTCCAGTTGTTTGCTTCAGCTGACCTAATCCAAATACTGTTTTAACTCATTATGGAATAGCCACCCAAAGAATCTGCATCTTGTGTGATGTACTTTTTTCCCCCCTTGGAGAAATTTTACCAAGAAAACAAAACAAAACAAAACAAAAAAAAAGAAAAAGAAAAAGAAAAGAAAATGTCCTTTACAATGGCAAATATCTTTTCCAACAATGGGCAAAGACCAGCCTTCCTCTTTCATCAAAAGAAATGAGAGAATTCTCAGAACCTAAATCCTGTAGCATGTGAACATGTCTTACATAAGATACGAAACTATTACAGAGGACCTAGGGTACATTTAACAGAGGACCTAGGGTACATTTAAACTTGCCTATTCATACAAACACATTTTGATAATAAAGTCTTAAATGTTTTCTTTCCTCATAAAGTCCTTTCTTTACTAGCTGTCCATGTTTACATCATGTGTACATTCATGTTGTATTCTCATAAAACCAAGAGAGCTGGAGGAGTTCTGTTTGTTTAAGGCTGGGCCTCCAAGGAACCTTTGTAAAACATTTTCCTTACATAGGAGCAAAAAAAAAAAAAAAAGAAACAAAATGCCATTTGGCTTCCTGCTTGCTTCTCACTGGCACATCTTAACTTTCAGTTACTGCCATCCCAAATAAACTGATAATTCTGAATTTTCAATTTAATTCAGAGTCATTGGTAGAATTTGAATTGTTGAAATAATAATCTTGTGTTTCTGTTATTAGATTTTTATGTAGGTTTAGTTTACAAACAGTAAAATTCATGTGTCTTAATTATCCAGTATTCATATCATTCAGGGCCAATGAGGAAGTTGTCAATGTCACCTTGGAAACTCTTTAACATGTTGACAGGTTAGGAACTATTGGCTTTTAAAGAACCAAGTTGAATAATATACATAGAGCACATGCTATGTCATGGACTGTTATATAGATAAAGTTAGGTTATTGCATTTAACTTTTTAATTGTTTTTATTTTTTGTGTGCACGTGTGGGTGTGTGCTCCATCACATGCACTTGGAAATCAGAAGACAACTTGCAGGAGTTGGTTCTCCTTCAACCATGTAGGTTCAGGAGATTGAATTCAGGTCCTCGGGCTTGTTGGCAAGCACCTTTACCTGCTGAGACATTTGCCCACTCAAGGTTATTTTTAAAACATTCCCATGAACCTTTTTAATGGGACTTGCCATATTGGCTTATGGATGTGATTCTTAATTTATGTATTTTTACTTGTTTTTAGAAAATTAATGCCAAACTTCATGATGGAGTGTGTCAGCGCTGCAAAGAAGTTCTTGAGTGGCGTGTAAAATACAGCAAGTACAAACCACTGTCAAAGCCTAAGAAGTGGTGAGTTCTTTCCCAGTGATATGTGTGTCATAGTGTCCATTTTCTAACTCTCAAATGTGTTTAGATAAACTTGAGAAAAAATAAAAACAATCCTCTCCTCTTCTGTAGAATTTCATTTTGAATGCCACGTCTTAGTTTATGAAAGCAGACAGATGACTCATGGTTTTGTCCAATTTTTATAGAAACTTCCTAGTAGGTGAGTTGAGGAAGAGTGGGAAAAGCCTAGTTATTATAAAATGTTACTTTTCACTGATTAAGTAGTAGTATTTACTATAGATTGTGTTTATGAATTTTTTTTGAAAGGGTGTGTCCTTGTGTGATCTAGACCAGCTTCCAACTAATGACCCTCCCACCTCAGCCTCCAGAATGCTGAGATTTATTGGCCTGTGCCATTATATACAGATATTATGCCAATTCTTAAAAGGAGTCTGACCTCTTAATTCCATGAAGATTACTAAAATTGACTATCATATATGAATCACTGGTTTGTAATTTACAGTTTCCTTCATTTGGAGACTTAAGTCAAGATGAAAAGATATTCAGCTTAGGGGCTAGAGAGATGGCTCAGTGGTTAAGAGCACTGGCTGCTCTTCCGGAGGTCCTGAGTTCAATTCCCAGCAACTACATGGTGACTTACAACCATCTGTAATGAGATCTGGTCCCCTTTTCTGGCCTGTAGTGCATACATGCAGGCAGAACACTGTATACATAATAAATCTTAAAAAAAAAAAAAAAAAAAGATACCCAGCTTAGTTTCTTATCTCTCTTCCCTTAACCTTTCTATAATTCTGGGTCACTTTTGTATCATCCTTTATTTCAGCTGAGTAAGAACAATTTGATAAAATAGCTGTATCAAAGAACATGACTATATTTACTATAAATATTAGTGTATTCTTTTTATATTATTTAATTTGGTGTTTCATGTAGTAGTTGTTAGAATATACTTGGTCATTGTTGCTTTATATATGCATATGTAAGGCAAAAATACTAAAAGTAGTTACATTTCTCTTTTTTTCACTTGGTATCTATGTATCTGTTTACCTGTCTGTCTATATCTAATCTATCTATTAAACCATGTAAGTTAGCGTTCAAAGTTAACAGGTCTCGTTACGGCATTTGCACATATTTGTGTCGTTATACATTATTCTAGTAGAGGGTCTTCCCCTTCTGTTGCCCCCTTCTTGCCCACCCTCTCCCTCCCTCCAAACAGTCCCTACTTGTGCTTTCATACTACAGCTATTCCATTACCCTCACCTTCTCACCCCCCCCACCCCCGTCCCTTACAATTTTGTCTTCCTCTTTCATGGCCCCTTTCTAATAGCACGGCATACACACACCTAGATCTATGTGAGAGAGAGAAGACAGGCAATATTGTAATTGTAGTATTGTATTCGTAGTATTTCCTGGTTCCATTCATTTTCCTTCAAATGTCATTTCATTTTTCTGTGTGACTAATTTGTCATCGCATATATGTACCGTGTTGTTGTTTTTTAAACCTGTTCATCTACTGAAGGTCGTGTAGTGTACTTTCTAGCTCTTATGAATAGAGCAGCAATGAATGTGGATGTGCAAGTATCTCTATGGTATGTTGACTTAGTCCTTCAGGAATATACCCAGGATTGGTACTAACAAGGTCTCCACTTGTTAGGTTTGTTTGTTTGTTTATTTCAGTTTTGAGGAACCTCCAAACTGATTTCCATAGTGGCTGCACAAAGTTTACATTCCTATCGGGTGTTTATAAGAGTTCTTTCATCATACCCTTGAATTGTTGACGTGTATTCCCAGCCCTCATTTGTGTTTTTGTTGTTGTTGTTGTTGTTTGTTTGGTTTTTTTTTTTTCTTTTGGCGATAGCCATTTTGACTTAGGTAAGATGGTTCCCCATTTCCACTTCCCTGGCACAGGGATTACAGGCAGACACTACCTTTTCTGTAGGTACTGGGGATCTGAACACAGATCTTTATGATTCTGTGTGGGCACTTTGCTGATTGAGCCATTTCCTCAGGCCGTGACTTTTGTTTTATACTGCTGACTTTCCTTCCTAGGTCCTGGGTTGAATTAGTCTGGTATTTGTATTCATTTTTGCAGCTGTTGATTTCTTTTTTTGTTTATTTGAGACAGGGTCTCACTGTGTAGCTCTAGCTGTTCAGGAACTCACTGTGTAGACCAGGCAAGCTTTGAACTAATAGTGATCTACCTGTATTTGCCTTCTGAGTACTGAGATTAAAGGCATGTGCCACCACCACCCTGTGCAGTGTTCATTTCTTACAGTAAACCTTAAATCTCCTGGCATTGTACCCACTCTGGTGTTTCTGAAGAGTTGTGCTGTGTAGATTTCACATTTCTTCCTTGTGATTTGATCATCTGCTAGAATGTCCCTTTTGGTTGTATTTGAGGATCTCATTGAGCAGTTTCCTCTCGAGACCTCAGTGAGACCTCAGTTAGCCGTATCACTCAGAGACGTCCAGGTCTGTGTACAAGGGTAGGAGCTGACTTGGTTGTGGACTCTTGTCTTTACTGTGGTTTATGCTGTGATCAAGCCTGTCTGTCACAAATGTTCAGTGCCCTCCAGAGGTGTCTTCATTTTAGTAGTTGTGGTGGTTTGAAAGAAAATGGCCCCCCCAAAGGAGTGACACTTTTAGGAGGTGTGCCCTTGTTGAAGTAGGTATGGCCTTTTAGGAGGAAGTGTGTCACTGTGGGAGCGGGCTTTGAGGTCTCTTTTGTTTATGCTTCTCTCAGTGTGACACTCAGTCCACTTCCTGTTGCCTGCAAGATGTAGGACTCTCAGCTTCTTCTCCAGCACCACGTCTGCCTGCACACCATTGTGTCCCACCATGATGTTAATGGACTGAACCTCTGAACTGTAAGCCACCCAATTAAAAGTTTGCTTTAAAAGAGTTGCTGTGGTCCTGATGTCCCTCCACAACAGTAGAAACCCTAACTCAGACAGTAGTGCACCTTCTTTCTGTATCAGGAGCCTGTGTTAACACAGTGGACCCTGCAGTCTGAGCCAGACAGGGTCTCACCCTCCTGAGACTTCACTGATCATGTCCAAAGTGGCTTATGATTTAGCTAGTGAGTATCTCACCAGGGCATCAGGAATGGGGAAGCACACATAGCCCGGAAGTCTGTACAAAAGTCTCCTTTAGGCCTTTGGAGTCATCAGTCACGCTGCAGGTGTGTGTCAGGTATCCACCCGGGCTGCTTCTCTCTAGCTTTAAAGCAGTGAATGACAGGTGAGTTGCTCCAGAGGTTGACCAGGACTGTCAGTTTCCAGGGTTACTGTCAGTTGATAAAAATCTGGTCCAGGACTCAGGAGAGAAGGGATGCTTTTTTCTGTGCCCTTCTGTTCCTGGGCTAGGCTTCCTTGCTCTCCACAACCAACCCATAGGACTGTTTCTGACCATAGAACCATGGCAGGCTAATTTAGCCTCTCTGCCTTGTGGCAGCTCTCTGTTCTCAGATGCACACAGTTGCCCAGTTTTAAGTACTTGCCCTTTTAAGGTGGCCCTTTGCCACTGCACTCCAAGTGATGTAGTGTGATGAAAAATGGGATTCCTCTGCACCACCGACCCATCTGCTGGAGACTGGGTTTGAGGTTTGTGAGGGCTGTTGGCTGTTCCTGGGGGCCAGGAAACACAGACAGTCCTGACCCACCATCTTACTTGCATGTGCGTTCTCTCTTAATGGGAGGAAATCGGAGGAGTTTGTGATAGCCATCTGACTCCAGTAAAGGTTATCGCAGGGTGTTAATTTCCAGTGAAAACTATTTTAGCCTTTTTACAAATCTAGAACTACAGGTTTGGAGATTTTGTTTACTTAAAATATTTAATAGTGGTGGGCATGATAGCACATGCCTTTATTCAGGAGTTTAAGCCTTTATTCAGGCTTAAAGGTGACTTTTGTATAGACTTCAGGGCTATGCGTGCTTCCCCATTCCTGATGCCCTGGTGAGATACTCACTAGCTAAATCATAAGCCACTTTGGACATGATCAGTGAAGTCTCAGGAGGGTGAGACCCTGTCTGGCTCAGACTGCAGGGTCCACTGTGTTAACACAGGCTCCTGATACAGAAAGAAGGTGCACTACTGTCTGAGTTAGGGTTTCTACTGTTGTGGAGGGACATCAGGACCACAGCAACTCTTTATACAGGATCTCTGTAACTTCAAGACAAACTTGGTCTTCATAGTGAGTTCCCAGACAGCCAGAGCTACCCCATCTCCAAGAAAAAAGAAAAAGGATATTTCATAGCTGTGGATGTTTTAATTTTGGCTATTTATTTTGCATATCTATGTGTTTCTTGATACTGTTAAAAAGCCTCAAGAAAGGGTCAAAACTAAATTAGCTATTTAGGGTTTTTTTCCCTGCATTGCTTTCTCAGTATTTCCTTTTTTCATTGTAAGTATTGCTGAGTGTAGATGTAGCCAACCATCTTATTAAATAAGAAACACAGAACCAATACAAAGAAGAAAGCCAAGAGGTCAGAGCTAAGAGCTAAAACCTTACTCTTCCTCCTGCGGTGGTCCTACCTCTCCGAACAGAGCTACTTCCTGTATTAAAGTCTTTATATAGAGCTTCTGTTCTGCCTTCTCATTGGTTGTAAACCCAACCACATGACTGCCTCGTCACGGCCTGTCTGTATAGACTTCCATGTCGTCTATGGTTGGTATTGAGATTAAATGTGTGTGTGTATCCAATGCTGGCTGTATCCCTGAACACACAGAGACTTACCTAGCTTTGCCTTCCAAGTGCTGGGATTACAAGCGTACACCACCACTGCCCTTCTTTCCTATGGCTTGCTAATAGCTCTGACCCCCAGGAAACTTTATTTATTAACATACAAAAAACATTTAAATACAAATAAAATATCACCATATTTCCCCTTTTCTATTTTAATAAAAAGAAAAAAGGAAAAATCTTATAACTAACATAAGAAAAACTATATATAAAAGTACAATAACTATATACAATATATACAAGTAATAAATACCTAAACAATGTCTAGTTCATTTGTATTTGACAAATTCAGAGAAAATAATTCCATTATCTATCCTATTGTATCTAATTCACTTTCTATCCTAATTAATCTTCAACCATAACTAACTAATCTTCAACTCCCTCAGAGACCCAAGAAGGAAATAATATTAGCTAACAAAAATAAAAACAGGAAGTACATGCAAGCAACTTCCAAAAAATTGTGAGTTGACAGAAACAGCCAGCTGCTTGGATAGTCATCTGAGGTTTCTCCGCAGTGTTGGGGCATCATCTTCAGCCTATAGGCTTAGTGTATCTGACAGACTCATTTGTGAAGTAGGATGTACACAAGGTCAACAGTTCAACCTCACATTGGGTGAGAGCAGTCTATATACCAGAAACACCTGAATTCCACTAGTGTCATGTCATGATTCAGGATTTTAAATTCTGGAAATTGTTGATGTTTTTTTAATTCAGCTGTCCATTCTTCTTGGCTGTGTGTGTGTATGTGGCTTCAACTCAGCATCCCATTCTTCTCCACATCCCTCTATTAAATGTCAGTCTACTATTGAGAGGCGTGAGTTTAATTACTCTTCAAGAATAACTGTTTCAGCTGCTGTCCCATTGCACATCAGAAGCCATCGGCCCACTGCCTGTTCAGCTGCCTTAGAAGAAAAGGGCACTGTACCTTTTCCGGATTGCAAAGGCCACTCCAGGGATGGTGCCATATTGTCCTGACCTCAGAAGATGCCTTTTGATAAAGACATAACCACACTTGTTTTGGCAAGAATCAGTAGTCCTTTGTTTGGTGTCCTGTCTGTCTTGTTTGTCAGCAGTTGATTTGAGGATACTTTGTTGTCCAGTGGCTAACTTTTGCCACAATGAAAGTTAACTCCAATTGCAGTTTTTTCAATGCCCATATTTTCTCTGAAGTAGATTGGTACTGCCAGGAGCCGACATGTCTCATAGTCATAACAAAAAAGAAAAATTTTCTAAGTTATTAAAACATTCTAAATGCCATATTCTGTAGATCTCTGAAGGGTTTGAAGATGACCTGTCTATCTAAAATATATCTGCTCAATCTTGAAAACATACCTAATATAACTACAAGTTCTATTATAATGTCTAACTACTAACTTTCATTTCTTTATATCCTAATAGTTGGTAATAACAACATTCAAGGATCAGAAAATTGCATTATATTGTTAAATGAATGCTATAAGTACAATTAGAAATATACATATAGCACTTTCTAACAATATCAATTTCAATATATATAATTTGTATACAATATAAAACAATCCAATCAAATGTAAAGTATTTACATTTTTCTTTTCTGCTGAGTCTTTTAGATAGTGCTATACATGTCTTGATTTTTTATTTTTAGTGTTTTCTTCCCGTTCTCTGGCATATTTGCTAAAGAAAATCCTTCCAGTGGCTAAGGGTATAGCACAGTGGGAGAGTGTGTGCTTAGTATGCTGACATCCTGAATTCAATCCCCAGAATTATAAAACCATAAACCATCACTTATAAACAAGCCTGTTGAATCTTACGCTAACTCATCCAAATTGGCAGCAGGGAAATTAAGCTGTAAGATAGGTGGTTAGAGCATCCAACTTTAGCTTTCCATGAATGAATAATTGTTTTCTAGGTAGCAATTAAAAACTAGCTATGTAGTAAGTCTTGTACTTTTAGTTAATAAGTCAAACACAAGGTATGTGCTTTCAGAGCCTTTCCTATAAGGTGCCTTCCCTATAAAGTGTGTAAGGTTTCACCACTGCTTTCCATTTTCCCCTGGCAGCTTTTCTCCCAAAGCAATTTGAAGAATACACAATGGACGTTACAGTGTTGCCTTTTAGCAGACATTGTAACAGGTGAAGTCACTTAACTGTTTCTTCCATGTCCATTACTTGTATTCTAATCTTGGTAGTCTGTGCTATGTCCTGTGTGCTTGTCTTTGTTAGGAGTATGCCATTATGTGAAAGATAACTTGCAGATTTCTCTAGAAGTGGTTATTTCTCGTCTGTCTCATAAGATCCATTGTTCCATCAAGGGAGATGAGGGCTAAAGAAGACTCAGGGCCTGCTGTCTATCACACTGAAGGTCATGTCACAATCTCAGAATGGAGGAAATGAGGTATTATATAAATACAGTATTGTATAAAAACAAAATACAGATAAGTCATTATGGTGGTTTGAATGTAATTGTACCCCATAAGTTCATAGGGATTGGCACTGTGGCACTGTTGGAGGTGTGGCTTTGTTGGTGTAGGTATGGCCTTGTTGGAGGAAGTGTGCCACTGTGGGGATGGGCTTTGAGGTCTCATATATGCTGGAGCTATGTCTAGTGGGAACAGTTCACTTCTTGTGCTTGCTGATCAAGATGTAAAAATCTCAGCTCCTTCTCCAGAACCATGTCTGCCAGCATGCTGCTATGTCTCATCATGATGATAATGAACTAACTCTAAAACTATAAGCCACCCTATGTTTTCCTTTATAAGAGTTGCCATGGTCCTGGTGTCTCTTCACAGCAATAGAAACCCTGACTAAGACAGTCATCAAGGGAAATCACTAATAAGGAAGTTTAAGCAAATGCAAAGGAAAGTATAACTCACAGGAGCCTGAGAAATACTAGTCAAAGCAGAGCTCCAGGAAGACAAGGGAGGAAAAGCCTTTTTCATCTGCCCTTCTGGATCTTAGCTAGGATTCAGTATCTAAAGCAGAACAAGACCCAAACCTGCAAATGTAATTGATACACATTTTATATAGCATGACAACCTTCATAAGGAAATGAAGAAATGGTTACGTCCAAGCTAGGCCCACACTTGGAAACCCTGCACTTGGGAAGCTGAGGCAGGAGGATCACAAGTTAAAGGTCAACCTAAAATATAGGGAGTTCTAGGCCAGCTTGAGATACATCGTTCAGTCCTCTCTCCAGAAACCAGGAAGGAAAGGGGGAGGGGAAAGGAAGAAGAGGATTAAACTGGAGTGTTTCACACCAGGTGTGCTGAAATGTGGGAAGCCATGGGGGGGATGTAATAGAACAAAGCAGTGCAGCAGTGAGTCATAAGCCAGTGGGCAGGGGTGGCCGGTGCGGGTGGTGTGTGGCTTATTTGTTCAGTTCCTCCTGTTTCTGTCTTTGTGCATAAGGATGCCTTTTAGGTATCAGAATTTTTCACATAAGGGCCTTCCTATACCTGCTGTAACTTGGATTCTGGAAGTTTAAGATAGTCCTTAATCCAAGGCACCTTTTTGGTTAGAATGTTTTAAATTCTTGTAATCTAAAAGTGTTACTCATGGGGTCAACTGTCTAGTCTTAGAACACCATGAGTTTCTGATTATACTGACATGTGGCACATTAGGCATTTCACAGCCCAGTCCATGACTGTAGTGTTGTAGGAATATACTTCACCTGTATCTGCTTTGTTTCACTGTGTGTTAAAATATATCCCATATTGTAAGAAATTTGAATCTGCTGATGATGCTGACAGTAAAACTTAGTTTAAAATGTTAAATACTTTACTTAAGTCAACCACCTAGAAAAATTATCCTTTGTTAAGATTTATAGCCCAAATACACAGATGTTCCTCAACTTAGATCCTAATTAACCCATTGTATAAATGGAAGTACCTCAGCTTGAAAATACACCAAGTGTATCATCCTATCATATTTTCCCTTTATGTACCTTAAATTGCTCTGCACCTCTAGCGTATAGTAGAGCAAAATCACCTAGCACAAACTAAATCATGATCAAATATTGAATATCTTAAGTAATTAGTTGAATGCATCCAACTGTAGTCCAGGCCCCAGGCTGTGACTGGCTGCCTATTCTATGTCAGCTTCTTCTGTAATACTGGGACAAAGTTAAACAACGGCTAATGCATTATTACTGGTGATTTTGTTTAATGGATGAAAAGAGAAAGAGAAGTAGCTTAGAAATTTTAATAGAAATGTGAGTATTTGCTTTATAACGAGTCTAAACTGATACCAGGGAAAGGTTGCTTGGTGGGTGGTCTGGGTGCTATGACATGCTCATGAGCATGTACACAGGTGTTCTCTCTCGCTCTTAATAAATAAATATTTTAAAGGTTTTTTTTTTTTATTTTATTTTACTAGAATGTTGCTTGGTTACCTGAAACAAAAGGCATTTCACAATCTAAAAGTAAAACCTATTTGTCTTTCTATAAATACACATATTTAAAAAGAAATGCACAGGGTGGTTCTAAGCAGAGTATGTTAAACTACAAGTACATGCAGTTCACAGTTCCAGACCATTTCAACATTTCAATAAACAAGATTGGTGACATTTGAAGATTTAATGAAGCCCCAAGCTTTTGTTGAGTGGAGGGAAGGGACCTTTGGAAGGCTTAGTGCTGGGCTCTGAGAGAGCAGGAAAACAGGGCTTTGGGATTAGCTGAATTTGCATTTGAATCTAAACTCCCTGTGCTTTTCTTTGTCTTGAGTTAAACATATAATCCCCCTGGCCCAGGGCATTTAAAAAACAGAATTCATTTCATTCCTGGCCTTCTTTCACCTCTTGAGAAAGGGGCAAAATCTTTTAACCATTAATATAAATTTAAAAGGTGTCAAAATTTCTTGACACCCTTTAGACCAATTACTTTATAAGATCTCTTGCCCTTACTTCATACTTAATTGCATTGAATAAATTTTACTATTCCTTTTAAAGTTATTGTTGTACCTCGTCTCACCTGTTCGCAGACATGTCTGTTGGACCAGAGATAAATAATCCTGTGGTTTAACAACTAAAGAGCGGCTGGAGAGATGGCTCCGTGGTTAAGAGTCCTTACTATTCTTGCACAGGATCTGGGTTCCATTCCCAGGACCCATGTGGTGCCTCATGATCCTGTAACTCCAGTTGTGCTGGCATGTGATAGCCTCTTGTGGGTTCTGTGGGCTCCAGCAGCTCATCATGTCGGCTCACACGCTTTCCACATAAATGGAAAGTGAAAACAAAAACGATTATAGGGTTATTCCTCTTGTTTTGAGGAGTCTAGTAGGGAAAGATAGATTGTTTGATCTATCTGCTGCAGTGTTAAGAATAGGAGATGGAGGGCGGGAGGAGGCTTCTATAAGGTAGGAGAAGCCAAAACAAGTCATATTTGGAAGACATTGAGAGAGGGCATGAGTTTCTGCCAAGAACCTCATGCCACCATATCCTTGGGACCTGTGCCTTCCCTTTAGTTTGGTCTTTTGAGACAGGTTTGCCTTGAACCTCTGATCTCTTCCCCACTCCCAGATGTTGGGGTCACAGAGGTAGGGTGCCACACCAGGAGCTCTTCCTTTCTAATCAGATTCTAAGACTAAGACCTTAACTGTACTCTTTATAGACTAATCCCTTTGTTTCTTCTGATTAGTGAATTAGTTTCAATTTTTCTGAAATAGGGTCTCACTATGTAGCTCAGGCTAGTTTGGAAGTCCTTATATATCCCAGACTGGTCTTAAATACGGGATCCTTCTCCCACAGCCTCAGTCAATCATCATGCTTTTAAAAGGAATCCAGTGCAGAAGACAGCTCTTACTCCAACAGAAATAAGAGATAGTCTTTCTCTTTTTTTCTGAGCTAAATATGAGTGCCTGTAGCTAAGGACATAGACTTGAGTTGCCCTGAGTGGCATGTTCCCCCATGGAAGTGTTTACATTAACTTGACAGTCACAGAACAAAAGAAGGAAATCAAGACACTTCCAAATCCACTAGTGAGGACAGTGAGTAGGCAGCTGCCTTGAGGCCGGGGTCCCTTGGTCCCTTCTATAGGTCTCATGCTAGCTGAGCACACTCCTAGCCTTTGGGATGGTAGAAACTAGTGGTCTATCAAGTTAATACCTTCCAAAGGTTTTACCTGACAGTCAAAGGACATTAAGTCAGATACAGAGATGAATGGCAGTGGCTGTTGACTAGGTATCTCAGGTAATTTTGGCTCTGTCAGTTAATCCTCCAACTCTCCACAATTCCCCAGTTCTAAATGTGGTGTGAGCCTGTCCTCCCAGGGAAGGAAGGCTGATACAGGAAGATAGCTTGAGCCCAGGAGTTCGGGAACAGCCTGGTCGAAAACCACAAAAGAGAACGAACAGGAAAGAGTAGCACTGCCCTCGTTTTTCAGAGGAAACAAGTCATTGGTTCGCAGAGAACATGGTCATTAGTGCCAGTGCCTTGCTTGTCTGGCTCCGATACTACATTCAGTACCAGCCCATTGGCACTCACTAATTATATGTGTTGGCTGAGCAGACACTGCTGCAATACTGGTCTTTCTGACACTGTAACCCTGTATAGATAGGCAACTTCCATGGCACCCAAGGTGCTTTCCCTTCTGTTCTTAGAGCTGGATGAATGACGTGTGCCATTGATCAGTGCAAGCTACCCCTCATTCTCTGTGTAATTGTAAAGTGCATAATTCAGGTGGCAAAAATTGGATGTGTATGTGCTTATGGCCTTAGGACTGGCTTTCTATAGATTGTTTTATTTTTACCAATTAAATGTAGCACTTGGGTTATTTGTCCAATTTGTAATTTCTATTTTTACATTAGGGTCTTAGACTAAGTGGGACAAACAATATATTTACTATTTAGGCTTGGGAAATGATATATCCTCTAAAATTAGAAATTATTTTCAGTTGATGGGTAATCATAAGAATTATTTCAGTAATTCTTTACAGAGAATTGTCAGGAAATTGACACAGTTTGGGGAAGGAGGAGAAAGAGAAATGAAAAGATCTTGAATATTTAGGGCTAGCCTACCTAAAGAGGTTGTCTTAGTCAGTGCATATCTATTGCTGTGACCAAACACCACATCACAGTTCATCATCGAAGGAAGTCAGGACAGGAACTCAAACAAGAACCTGGAGGCAGGAGTTGATCTGATTCAGAGGCCATGGAGGGGTGCTACTTAGTGGCTTGCTCATAATGGCTTGCTCAGCCTGCCTTCTTCTAGAACCCAGGAGCACTAGTGCAGGGATGGCACTCCTCACAATAGGCTGGGCCCTCCCCCATCCATTACTGATTAAGAAAATGCCATACAGGCTACCTTCAGCCTAATCTTATGGAAGCATGTTCTTAACTGAGGTTCCCTCCTCTCAGATGACATTAGCTTGTATCAAATTGACATAAAACCATCCAATATAATATCCTTATATTAAACATAGTATCCTTTCAAAACTGTGTCGTAGGAGTGGAGCCTGGTGGCACACACTTGTAATCCCAGCACTTTGGAGGTAAAGACAGGAGAATCAGGAGTTGAAGGTTGTTCTTGGCTGCATTGAGGCCAGTCTAGGCTACATGAGACGTGGTCTGAAAGCAAAACAAAAAACAAAACTATCACATCACTGCATTTTAGTACCCACCCCTTAAAGGCACCTGCTAGAAAACCATGTCTTATGTGAACAAGTTTTATTTAACTATTAGAACCAAGAGACTGAGCTGAATTTAAAGACAATTATATAACTGTTTTATGAGGAACAATAAATATCCCTTGGAAAAGTCCAGGTTAATAGAGATATTATCCCAGACATAGCTCTTTAATTTCTAATTGAAAAAAATGCAGGGATGCCTGATAAGATGTGGTTCAATTCACAATCATTTTAAACAGCAGCTTAAGTGTACAAGACATTGTACTGTATATGATAGAAAATATGAAGACTTTCTATCAGCAAGAATTTATAATCTCTCTAGAGATATGGGGCCCCAGGCAGTTTTTGAGCAGATGGCTAGAAGTGGTAGTTATTAGTAAAAGGGGAGACTTATTTATTTGTCGGTATTGTTTACCAGGCTCAAGAGAACACAAGGTACAATAGCACCCACTATAAGAGTTTTTATTAGGGAAGGGAAAGTATAGTCATGAGTAGGCCTACCGGAGGGGAAACTGTGGCCTTCTAGCTACACCACGCATGCGTATATATTATGTGACCACCTGAGCTCAGATTATGTAGTGAGGCCCTGGAGTGACTAAGCATTTTGCCTGACCGCTGACAGCGAATGCAAGGTCATGTGACTCCAGAAGTGGCTGGGAATCGTAACAGAGACCCCGGGCATACAACAGAGACCCCGGGCATACAACATATGACTGCAGAGGAGTAATACAATACGAACAGGAGAGAAGGGGTCAGAAAAGTCGTGGACTCTGACTGGGGGAGTAGTGTGGCTGATGCTTACAGGAAACCTTGTCGAGAGTAGCCTGGGAGAGGGAAGAGGAGCCGAGTCGCTCCCACCCTCCGCCCCTCACAAACAGTGCAGGGGACCACGAGCTGCTCTAGGTCCTCTCTCATTTGTTCTGTTGTTTTGCTGTCTGCTTGTTTGCTAAGACCAAGTCGCATGGTGCCCTTTAGACGACCCTTGGACTCACTCCTGCCATGCCACCTCAGCTTACCCAGGGCTGGGATGACCGATGTACACCAGGTGTCTGTTTCCTGCTATTCTATCACTTTGGTGGTCTATGAATATGAATAATACTATATGCAAGAAGAGGTTTTGGTTGACCTCAAATATATATGTAACAAAGAGAAAACTAGACTTAAAAGTTTGGTTTTGTTGCTCAATTTCTGACATCAAAAATACTGAATCATATTTTTTATTTTTTAATCAAAATAAACATCTATCACCGTTTATGTAAGTATTCCATGGCCCAGCTCCGCCAGTCCCTCGCCTGGAAAGCGTGTGAAATAAGTTGTACAGCATGGATGTTGTAGAATATTAGTTAAAGATGTGTTACATTCTTTTATGCTGCAGGACATTTATTTAATGATGTGAAGATGTGCTGCTTTTGTGTTACAAAAACCAAAAAAAAAAAAAAAAAAAAAAAAAAGGTTTATTTATTTATTATGTATACAGCATGTATGACTGCAGGCCAGAAGAGGGCACCAGATCTCATTACAGATGGTTGTGAGCCACCATGTGGTTGCTGGGAATTGAACTCAGGACCTCTGGAAGAGCAGCCAGTGCTCTTAACCTCTGAGCCATTTGTCTAGCCTGTGTTACATTTGTTTAACTCTGTAAAGCTGTGTTTGCCTCTCTAACCCCCCTGATTGTTCTAATAAAGAGTTGAATGGCCAGTAGCTAGGTAGGATAGAGAAATAGGTGGGGCTGCCAGGCAGAGAGAATAAATAGGAGGAGAAGGGAGGAAATTTTGAGAAAAAAGGAGGAGGAGAGGAGGACACCAGGGGCCAGCCACCCAGCCACACAACCAGCCATGAAGTAAGAAGTGAAGAAAGGGATATAGAATAAAGAAAGGTAAAAGCCCAGAAGCAAAAGGTAGACGGGATAATTTAAATTAGAAAAGTTGGCTAGAAATAAGCCAAGCTAAAGCCGGGCATTCATAATTAAGAATAAGTCTCAAGCCGGGCGGTGGTGGCGCACGCCTTTAATCCCAGCACTCAGGGAGGCAGAGCCAGGCAGATCTCTGTGAGTTTGAGGCCAGCCTGGACTACCAAGTGAGTTCCAGGAAAGGCGCAAAGCTACACAGAGAAACCCTATCTTGAAAAATCAAAAAAAAAAAAAAAGAAAGAAAGAAAGAAAGAAAGAAAGAAAGAAAGAAAAGAAAAAAAGAATAAGTCTCTGTATATGTATTTGGGAGCTGGGTGGTGGGCCCCCAAAGAGTAAAAAACAAAAAACAAACAAAAAGCAACTACAACAAAACAGCCTTTCACCAGTGAGGTGCTACTGACTGATGAGTCAAAGAGAGCTGTGTCCCTACATTCCATAGCATTGAAAATCACCAGCCCTAAACATTTTTCATTCTTCTGTTAATAAGCTGCTCTTGGCCAAAGGTGAATGTTTTGTATTGTTTTAAGAATTATCAAGCCAGGCATAGTCGATCATACCTTTAATCTCAGCACTCACGGAGGCAAAGGTCTCTGTGACTTCAAGGCTAGCCTGGTCTACAAGGCTAGCCTTGTGAGTTCAGGGACAGCCAGAGAGACCCTGTCTCAAGATGATGATGATGATGATGATGATGATGATGATGATGATGAGACCCTATCTCAAGATGAAGATGGTGGTGGTGGTGGTGGTGATAATGATGAGAGGCCCTGTCTCAAAATGATGATGGTGGTGGTGGTGGTGATGATGGCTATGATGATAAATTAACCTACTCCAGGCTATTATTGCAGTAAGGGGAGGTAGTATTACCTGTCTATTTAGTCTGGAGTGTATAGTCTAGAGACACCAGGAAATGAATTGTAACTACTACATAAGTTTTTGGAATAGGAATAGGAGGTGTTTTCCTTAAAAAAGTTCTTAAAAATCTAGTAGAAGCTAATCCCATAGATTATTTTTAGACTCTCCTTATTGTAAACAACATAGGTTGCTTATTGCCACTGGAGGGAAGTACCTGGTGAATCTGCCAATATTGAGTTTCTCATTTGCATACCAAAGGGTGAGGTGCTGACAGTCATTGTTTACCCAGGTGTCAGTCATCCTGTGTGCATATACCACAGAGGGCTAATGATGGCCACAGTCAGAACATGGTAACCAGGAAACTAAGGCAGAGTTGAGAAAGCAGCAGAGGGAAATTTGTTTCTGTTTGGCCCACTGGTTCCACTCACAGATCTTCCTTCGACTGTCAGGACAATGCTAAGTCCTGAGGTTTTTGTTTACTATGAGTTTGCTGGGGCAGTGGACACAATGTCATTCAGATGCTGTAGAACCCAGGACTACTGACTTGTCCTGCTCAAGTGTCAGCTGTTCGGGTACCCATTATGAAGAGGGAGACTCAAAAAGTTCTAGTGACTTTTAAAGGTAACAGGGAAGTGTCAAAACTGAGCTAGTCTCCCATTCCAAATCATGTTCTTTTCTACTGTTTTATTTTCAAAATATTCTCTAGAGCTTGCCATGATACATTGAAAACTCCCCGTCTGTTCCTGATTTCAAGTAGTCGGCGCTTGTTTTTTCTTTTGTGTTTTGCATTGTAAACAAATTATGTTATTTTTCAAGATTTGTGTTACTGATTGCTTTATCAGTCAATATGGCTTATAAGAGCAAATTGTGTTTTAATTTAGCCAGATTTTCCATTTAAACTGATTAGTTGTAATATATACATAGCCAAAATAACTTGAATGTTGAATGGTAGTTCTCTCTCTCTCTCTCTCTCTCTCTCTCTCTCTCTCTCTCTCTCTCTCTCTCACACACACACACACACACACACACACACACATACACACACACACACAGAATATAAAAAAGGAGGAAAAACTAAGATTAACACCTGTGATATTTCCTTAATGCAATAATTTTCAGGGAAAATTAAGAAAGATAAATAATTAGGTGAATTTAAATTTATTTCATACTACAAATTTTATAAGGAAAAGTACTCAGGAGTGATTAGAGATTGATAGCTAGTTTTAAAGATGTTTTAAAATACTTTATGGGTTTTATGCAACTTGGAATGGATGCCAATTAAAGTGCTATGTAAACTATTCTCACACTTAATGATCAAGGTCCTTTGGGTTTAAAACTAAGTGGTGTATTGAGTTTTTTTTTTTTTTTTAAATGCAGTTGTGTTAGCTAGGGAACTCACTTGTACTCACTGCACATGCACAAAGCCTGGATTATGTGTTTTGAAAGAAAGGGCACACTGGCATTCCTCTTGGGAGATAGAAAATAGAGACTGTAAAGAATGTTGTCATTTATATTGTCCAAACATACATCACCTCTATAGAAAGTGAAATGCTGTTTTAAGTGAGTCTCTTCGTATTTTCATTCAGGGATACCATCCTAAACAAAACTTGGTTTTCAGAAAGAATTTCACTAATTGCTTTCAGACTTCATTCTGTTCTTAGAATTGGTTATTGTAATCACTACCAGGGCCAGGAAACCCCATTTATTATTATGGATGTCAAGAGTTCTCAAATGTTTGTGGGCATAGAAATTTCTTAAAGAGTTTAGCAGATTCATGGGGCTCATTCCCAAGCTTTCAGTTCTGTAAACAATGCATGGAGCCGAAGGATCTGCATTTAACAACTGAGTGTAACATGCTGATGTGTGATTCCTAGGAGTCACCTTTGTTGAAGCAGATGGACTAGCTAAAGGATCAGGACCCCTTTGGCTGCAGACTGTAAAACAAGAGAGCCATTTTCAAGATTTATATGTAAATCTTAACATTGAAAGTTCCCATGAATACAATTTGAGCCCTGTATTAACTACATAAAGATCTGTTGTTTCTTGAAATCTCTTATGGTGATATTTTATTTGTGCTGAAATGTGATTTTATTTGTATGTTAATAAATAAAGTTGCCTGGGGGTCAGAGCTAATAGCAAGCCATAGCAGAAGCCAGGTGGTGGTGGCTCATGCCTTTAATCCAGTCACATGGCAGGCAGAGTCTATGTGTTCAAGGACATAGCCAGTTTGGAGATACACACCTTTAATCTCAATACCAACCATAGAGACCTGGAGGTCTGTATAGACAGGCAGTGACGAGGAGGTCAAGTGGTTGGGTTTACAACCAATGAGAAGGCAGAACAGAAAGTCAATAAAAAGACAGACACACAGGAAGTAGGTCTCTCTTTCTCAGGGGAAGGACAGCAGCAGCAGTGAAGGGTAAGAAGGTGGTCTTAGTCTCAGCTCTCAGCTACTGCTCTGACCTTTTGGGCTTTTAATTCTGCATTTGGCTCTGTGTTTCTTATTTAATAAGACTGTTACATCTACAGTCTCTAGCATGGGACAAATATTTATCAAAAAGAAAAACACTCTGTCATTTCCTTGAATTATCAGATGACCTAAACCAAGAGAGACTTAGCATTATTTTAGAACTTTAAGAAATTAAAGCTGGCCTGGGGAGACGGCTCAGAGGTTAAGAGCACTGGCTGATTTTCCAGAGGTCCTGAGTTCAGTTCCCAGCAACCACATGGTGGCTCACAACCATCTATAATCAGATCTGGTGCCCTCTTCTGGTGTGCAGGTAGGTATACATGGAGGCAGAACACTCTATATAATAACAAATAAATCTTTAATAAAAAAAAAAAGAAAGAAATTAAAGCTAAAAGTGTTATGGAAACGTTCATAATCCATTGGAATGATTGAGATTTTATTCCTTATGATCCTAATGGTGTGATCTTTAAATCTATTTTTAAATACAGAATAATTTAGTAAAGCTTTTTGAAATGCTGGAATCCAAGTATACCAAAACAGTTTACCACAGAAATTTAGTAACTGTTTTCATTTAGCTCCTATGTCAAAGGTTTTTATTATTTTAAGTTTTGTTTACACTCTAATTTCTCACAGTTGAAGCTCTTGGCGTGTAATTTGTGCACTCTAAAATCCACCCTTTGCCGTGTACAGTGGGAGTTTTAACCTATACAGATGTGAGGTCAGCACCAAGTGGAAGAGAAGAAATTGTAATTACCCACGACTTTCTCCTTGGCACTTCAGTCAGTCCTACCCTTTGCCAAGCACTGGCAAACACCCATCTGTTTTCCTTCTCTGTACATTCAGGAAAGCCTGAATGCCAGATGTAGGAAATCTTACAGTGGAGATGTGAGTACCATTTCTGAGGCCAAATGTGATGTTTGAAGTTCATCCATATTGTGTGCCCAGGGCTGCTTGCTGAGTAGGAGTCCATTGAAAGGGGCACAGCAGAGTTTTATGCACTGACCAGCTGAGAAACATTTAGAGTGTACTATGTTTTACCACTTTAAAGTTAAACCATTGTTAATATTCAGACAGGGTTTTGTATGAACAGTCATTTTCATTTTCCTTGAATAAAGATCTCAGTGAGATTATTGGGTTGTAAGTTAGGGATATATGTGTTGAAAATATGTGGGCTGCAGGGGTAGAGAGATGACTCACTAGGGGAAGATCACTTGATGTACAAGCAGGAGCACCTCAGCTCTGATCCTGACAGACAAACTTTTATATCCCAGGCCAGATCTGCCTCCTGCCACTGACACTAAATGTAGATTTTTAACCAGATCTCTGTTGTTCTATTTATCAATAAGACTCAGTCAGAGGCTGGGGTGAAAATCTGCTGGGTCAGAGAGGTTGAGGAACAACTAGCTGGCCTTCCCTCTTTGCTGGCATCTCAGAAAAGAGAACATCCTTCTGTTCCACCAAACCAAAAAAAGACTGCCACACTCAAAGTCCCTCCCTACTACTTCCTGTGCATCTCTCTATCCATCTTCCAGACTCCTTCTGATTCTCTAGGGTTATTTTTTGTCTACTAGTTCCTGGCTCCACCTCCTAGCCCTGATCTTATTTAATTTATGCAAACACATGCTCAGGTTTAACAGTGTGATCAAATATCCCACAACACCCATACCCTCAGTCCCTTACTCCATACCTAACCTCTGTGGTCTGTGCTTTGCAGCTTGGTTATCATTGACTTAGAATTAAATCCATATATAAGTTAATACGTAATATATTTGTCTTTCTGTGGGTTACTTCACACAGGATGATTCTAGTTAAATCTTAAATGGCCATGTTTTTTTCTTAGAACATTGTTTTATGAACCTTTATTGGGTTTTAGTGCTGAATCAGCCTTGTGTTTTCAGGATGAACCCCCTGTCCAAGATGTATGTATCTCAAGATTTGATTTGTAACACTTATATTTTTTTTAGAGAAAATAATAATTTATTGTTCACAGTAATTAAATTTGTGTATTTTCTATGCAATTTATTGCTCCTTAATATCAAATAAAAATACATCACCTGCTTCTGTTCATGTTTTCTTGACCAGTTCTTTAGCTACATCTGAGACAAATCAGTGTTTTACACATCCCTTTTTAGGGCTGATGTAGTTGGTGATGAGCTGTCCCAGTGCCCATTTACCTTCTAGAAATCCTGGAGCCCCGCTATCTTTCCGCTTCAGCCTCTGCTCGGCATTATCTAAAATGATAACTTTTTCCAGAGGGTTTTTTTTTTTTTTTTTCTCAGATCCATGGCAAGAATTGTCTGGCAGCTGTAGCTTTACAAAATGCATTTCTTAGGTCCTAAGAGTTGGAAGTTGACACATCTTGATGCATGAGCTGCAGAGTGGATGTTGTGTTAGCAGGCATGAAAATGCACACATTTCATTGTCTATATCAGCACTCTTTTGTGATCGGGGCATTCCAGATGAGCAGCAGATCTCTACAGTGGGCTTAAATATTCCCTAAATGACCTTATAAACAGCTGTGTCCTCATCCTAGCTCTGTTGTTCCATTTGTGGAGCATAGCCAAAGCACATTTACAGAACCCCAGGATTTTCCAAACGGTAGGTGAGCGCTGCCCTTTTGTTTAAAGTTAGCAGCTACTCTGGCCCCTAACAAGACAGGCAAGCATTCCTGGCAAGCCTTGGAACCTGGAACTGACTTCTCCCTATCTGCAGAAAGGCCTGGGCCTCTTCTTCTTCACTACTGTTTACATTGGGAATCTTCAGGGGAGTGTGGCCACCTTCGTCTGTTATCTTAACTAGATCAGCGGCATTGCTGTGGTCCTAGAGCAGACCTTGAACTTACACATTGTTTAAACTTCATGGACCAACATCAGCCAGCTTCAGACATTCCTTCTGCAGCTTCCCTCATCTCCCTTAGTCACTGTAGAATTAAAACAAGTTAGGGACTTGTTCTGGATTAGGCTTTGGTGTGTGAGAATGCAGCAGATTGGAACTTTCATCTTCACCAGTATAGTAATCTCTACCACAGGGCTGTTCCTGTCTTGCCATTCCTGTGTCCATGAGAGTAGCACTTTTAATTCCCTTCAGGAACTTGTCTTTGCCTTTACAGTCTGGCTAGCTATTTAGTTCTATCTCCAGCTGTCTCGGCTTTCTGTATACCTTCCTCACAGCGTGGAATTGTTTCTGGCTTTTGATTTAGAAGAGATCAGTGACTTCTATTCATTTGAACAGTTCAGGGCCACGCAGGGCTGTGAGTGGCCTAATTTCGATACTGTGAACACAAGTAAGGGGAGGAGGGAGAGGAGGAGGCCGTGGTTTTGCCTGGTAAGCAGAATAGTCAGAACCCATGTGACACACCAGTTGCTTTGCTGTGTTATATATCACAGTTATTGGTGTCCTGAACCAGGTGTAACAGCAACACACAGATTACCAGATTATCACAACAGACATAATAATAAAAACATTTGAAATATTAAGGTCAGACAGAATTTTAGTAGACATTGCATTGAATCTGTAGATTTGTTAGAATATTGCCACTTTATTGATTACCCCAGTCCCTGGGATGGTCTGTATGTCTAATTGCTCTGATTGGTCAATAAATAAAACACTGATTGGCCAGTGGCCAGGCAGGAAGTAGGTGGGACAAGGAGAGAGGAGAATTCTGGGAAGCAGAAGGCTGAGGCAGAGAGACACTGCCAGCCGCCGCCATGACCAGCAGCATGTGAAGACGCCAGTAAGTCACCAGCCACGTGGCAAGGTATGGATTTATGGAAATGGATTAATTTAAGCTATAAGAACAGTTATCAAGAAGCCTGCCACGGCCATACAGTTTATAAGCAATATAAGTCTCTGTGTTTACTTGGTTGGGTCTGAGCGGCTGTGGGACTGGAGGGTGACAAAGATTTGTCCTGACTGTGGGCAAGGCAGGAAAACTAGCTACACTTGGGGCATTTTCCCTCATAGCTAGGTCTTTCAGTTGTTTTGTTTTGCTTTTTTTGAGACAGGTTTTCTCTGTGTAGCTTTGGAGCCTGTCTTGGAACTCACTCTGTAGACCAGGCTGACCTTGAACTCACAAGAGATCCACCTGCCTCTGCCTCCCAAGTGCTGGGATTAAAGACATGAACCACCCCCACCCCGGGTGGTCTTCAATTTTTTTAATTAAAATTTTTCTTTGTATGATATATTTTGATCATGTTTCTCCTACCCCCCCCAACTCTCCCAGACCCTACCCACCCAATTTTATGCCACCCCCCAAAAAAATAAACAGGAAACAAAAATAAAATTAACAACAATAAAAAGCATGAACAACAACAGCAACAAAAAACCCACAAAGATGAAAATCAAAACAAAGAAAGCCAAAACAAAAGTTTACAAAAATATCATTGAGTTCATTTTGTGTTGACCAAGTACTCTGGGCATGGGACCTGCCCTGGGTGTGGTTGATATAGCCAATGTAGGTGTTCATTTCTTTTAGTAATGTTTCAGTTAGTTCTGTATATTAGGTTTACTGTTGTAGAATATTATTTTAAGATGTGTTACATTTGTTTATGCTGTGGTACATTTGTTTTAATGATGCAAAGATATGTTGTATTCTTTTATGTTACATTTGTTTAACTCTGTGAAGCTGTGATATTTTGCCTGTCTAAAACACCTAATTGGCCTAATAAAGAGTTGGAGGGCCAAAAGCTTGGCAGGAAAGGATAGGTGGGGCTGACAGGCAGAGAGAATAAATGGGAGGAGAAATCTGGGAAGAAAAAAGGAGGTGGAAGAGGACAAGGAGTCGAGGATGCTAGGGGCCAACCACCCAGCCACACAGCCAGCCATGGAATAAGAGTTGAAAGTAAGACTTACAGAAGAAAAGGAAAAAGCCCAGAGGTGAAAGGTAGATGGGAGAATTTAGGTTAAGAAAAGTTGGCTAGAAATAAGCCAAGCTAAAACTGCACATTCATAAGAAATAATAAGTCTCCATGTGTGTTATTTGAGAGCTGTTGGTGGGCCCCCAAAAGAGCAAAGAGCCAAAAAAGTAAAATAACAACCAACAGTAGTTCACAGAATTTTTGTTCAGTGCTTTATTCTTTGTGTGGATTGTTATTGGTAGTGTATGCAGTTGGGATTTGCATATAGATATTATTTTAACAAGTTTTGATGACACTTAAAAACTTTAAGGAGGTGGTCAACCATCAGGTGCTGTTTTGCAGCTGTGAGTTTTGATCTAGAAATACTCCGTTATTTAACATGATATAAGATAAATGTCTGAGCTTGATGTTAGGGTCCAGGGAGACAGAGCAGTCAGTGAAGTGTTTGCTGTGTAAACGTGAGTGTCTTGAGTTCAGTCACCAGAACACACATGAAGAGCCAGGTGCAAACGGAGCTGTGAGCTGGTCATTCCCAGTGTTGAGGAAGCGGAGACAGGCAGGTCTGTGTGTTGCTGACTAGCCAGCCTGGCCTACATGGCAAGCTCCAAGACAGTGAGAGACTGTCTCAAAGAACAAGATGATGGTATCTGAGAAATGATACCTACCTCAGGTTGACCTCTGACCTCTGCAGAGGTCACACACAGAGAAAAGACAAATATCGGAGCTTTAAGTCTAGTTTTCAGCTTTTAGGCTTTGAACCCATACTTCAGCCACAGCTTCTCTTGTCACATCAAGTAGATCTTAAGTAGTAAAAATCAGTATTTAATTTTCCCTCCTTCTTTCAGTGTTAAATGTTTACAAAAGACGGTCAAAGACTCTTACCACATAATGTGTAGACCATGTGCCTGTGAACTTGAAGTTTGTGCAAAGTGTGGAAAGAAAGAAGACATCGTTATTCCGTGAGTATTTCCTTTTACGTTGGAGTTTGTTTTTAGCAATTCATCCACGGGCTTTCTCTTGGGCAGCACTGACTCAGTTTGAAGTCGCATCTCTCCCACTAATACAAGCATTTTTCTACCCAGCAGGAAAAGGGTCACAGTTTTGTTAAATTTTTCTATTAGAGTATAAAGTGACATATGTTGAAGAAAATAACTCTTTAGCCTTGGGCTTCGTCTTCATTATGCAGAATGGCTTGTTTCGAAGCAGTTGTCCCTAATGGACTCCTGTTACCAACTCCTGAGTCCGCTCTTCTCACAGCAGTGTTAGAATCTGCTGACTCGGGGAAGCTTGTCTTTAAAGAGGTTCTTCTCTGTCTCTTTCTGTAGGCTCCTGATAGGCAGAGACAAGTAAGGCCTTTTTAACCTCCACCATTTAATAATGAAAGCCTGGGTAATAATCATAAACTTTTCTTCTATTTAGGTTTAATAGAGAACCAGAAACTTCAGCAAATACTGAAAATCAAGATTTTAACCACAGAAGAAGCTGCAAAGGGAAGGAGGACAGTGATGAGGATTTAGATGATGACACCCACTCAGATGACGAGGATGGAGACACTTAGGTGGCCTGATGACAGCAGGGAGTCGGCCGCAGAGGGCTCAGCAGACATACTGACATCCTAATGGGGGTGTCAGAAAAGGCTGTTCAGAATCGGTAGAACTGACCCAGGAGCAATATAAATTATTTATAACATTTGAACAACAGAAACTTTCAGGTTTTCACAATAGAACCTAAGCTGTATATACAGAATGTGTATGGAAACTCTTACTGTAGCATGTTCTACAATCTATGGAAATTGTTTAGAAAAACATATTATCTAATGTCAAGCTATCCAGTGTTGAGAATTGGTGATTGTATTAGAACTATCTCTTGGAAAATTAAGATGATTAGCTCACAGTGAGTACATTTCCATAGCCTGACCTTGGGTGTGTGGCTTCCTTAGCAAAAGCCCCCTTATACCTTACAAGGCAAAACCATTTATTTTTATACATGCACACACCCACAAAATCATGAGTAGTGATTTTCCTTCAAAAATATTTTTATATATGTTATCCCTTTTTTTAAAAAAAACCTTTTCCCAGTGTGGAATTATGTACTCAGAAAAAAAATGTGTGAACTATATAATATTAATAACTAGAAAAGAAACTCCAACATTAATACTTGAGTGGAGGTATTGCAGTATCAGAAGCTCCTGCGATGTTCTCCCTCACAAGGTTATCCTTCTCATTGTTCTGCATTATCACTTTGCTGCCAGTGTTTCTGCGTGTAGGTGGTGTAGGTTAGCTCTGTGTAATTACTGAGATGTGTGTCCTTATATTTAAAATCCTAAAGCTACAGAAAGGTAGCAAGGCAGGCAATACAGTGAACTTTTCCACACTCTGTACTTTGATTCCCAATTTTAATGTTTTACTGTGTTTTCTTTGTGTGTTAATCTACACACATGTTACACGAATTGTTAGAAGGTCTTATTAATAAAAACAAACCTGGAGCCAGGTACTGGGGTCAACACTGGAAGATCAGAGAAGCAGAACAAGCCACAGCTTCCTCACCTCACAATTCCTCAGCTGATCCTGTTTCCTTAGACTGGAAGCCTCTGTGTCCTTATCCAAATGGGTCTCAGCTGAACTGCTGCTTGAAAGCCTGAAAGCTTAACCAGCTTTAGTTCCTGGTCCTCACACCTTATATACCTTTCTACTTTCTGCCACCATTTCCTGGGATTAAAGATGTGAGTCCCCATGCCTGGCTGTTTCCAGTGTGGCTTTAAACTCACAGAGATCCGAATGGATCTCTGCCTCCCAAGTGATTGGATTAAAGGCGTGTGTGCCACCATTTTCTTGCCTCTATATCTAGTGGCTATTCGGTTCTCTGACCCCAGATAAATTTATTAGAGTGCACGATATATTGGGGAACACAATACCACCACATGCGCGCGCGCGCGCGCACACACACACACACACACACACATATGACATCGTATGTATGTGTATATATGTGTGTATATATTTTCTGAACCATTGAAATAAATGTGAAACTCTGGTTTTGGACTTGTATGTGTGGCTCTTTTGTTGTTATAAAAATTTAGAAATTGACTCAAGTTCTTATAGAAGGTATGATTTGCTCATCTTACATTATTGTACATTGTTCTAATGTTGAGAGGCATTTGGGTTTGATGGATTTTCCTGATGCACACAATACCCATGTCAAGTGAAGCAGGATTAGAAATTTTATTGAAGATATTTTAATTTAGGCTTAAACTCAGAGGAAAGTAAGACATACACAGGAGTACAAGTGTGGGCTTCTTTAAAAGAAGAGGCACAGGAAGTAGGTGCAGCCAAGTGTGGAAATGGGCTTCACAAGGAAGAGTGAGCAGTCACCTGGCTTGGCATTAGCCATATGTACTCATGGGTTGCATCTCAAGTTTCATAAGTGTATTAGTTACTCTCAGTTGCTGTGATAAAATACTATGGCCTACAAAACTTATAGAAGAGTTTATTTGGATTTATAGTTCCAGAGAGATAAGAGTCCATTGTGGTAGGGAGGCATGGCAACAGGCAGGCATGGCAGCTGGAACAGGAAGCTGAGAGCGAACTGGTAATGGAGCCAGATTTAAACTCTCATAGCCTGCTTCCAGTGACACACGCCTTCCAACAAAAACACACCCCCCAAACTTCCCCAACTGCCTCCAACTGGGGAATCAAGAGTTCAAGTTCAAATATCTGAGTCTGTTCTCATTCAAACCACTACAGTGTTTAAAAAAAAAAAATGCCTCTGTCTCTTGGTGAGATGGCTCTTTCATGAATGGGATCATAATCTGATCATGTAAAAGCAGAAGCCACTGCATAAGGAGCTTAGTGCATGCCCTTCCTATATAAAGTTTCTGGTGAAACTAATAGAAACTGACAGGTTTAGAGCTGGGAAGAACAGACCTCCAACAATTGTGGATTGTGCTGGAATCCTTGCTCTGCTGCTAGCAAAGGCTTCAACTAGATTCCAGGGCAAGGGGTTTTTCTCTGCCTTTGTCCCCAAATTCTCCCTGTCTTTATCCTGTCTTAGCCAGTTTGAATGTGTGCAGCAGTATGTATTATTCCCCTTTTGTTTATCTACTATGGGTTTTGGTAGTAGATGATGCTAGGGTTTTTTGGTAAATTTCATAGTGGTGTTTTACAAACACATAAGGAAATGTGTGTGTGATGTGAATTTACTTTCATATGCTGGGATTAAAGACATGTGCCACTGCACCTGGCTTCAGCTATTTCTGATTTTTTACCTAGAGAGAAATGTGTAAGAAAGGGTGTCATCTAGAGGCACAAACCACAACTACAATTTATCTCTTTAGGAATAGTTGTCTTGTTTGCTTTGGAAAGTGAACCTTGATATATTTAGTACCTTTATATTTCTTTAAGAACCAGGCATGTTGGCACACACCTTTAATAGTTGCACTCAGGAAGCAGATGCAGATGGGTGGGTATCAAGTTTGAGGCCAGCCTGGTCTACATAGTGAATTCCAAGATCGCCACAGCTACATGGGGAAACCATGTCAGAATTACCCTTTCTAGCCTACAAACATTTTGGTGGAATTCATCATGTAGAAATGAATTGACTGTGTTTCATTTTATTGTAATGAATCAGTATAAAGTGAAAGTTGCCCTGCCTTAATATTCAGATAATCAGAACCATTGTGTCTGAATATATTAGGGTTATTACTGATGTTCCAACTCTAATCATACACTTCATAGACCCTCTTAAGGAGTTCCTTTTCCTGGGACATTGTGGTTCATTCCCCCTCAGTTATAGCCCTGGGTTTTGTTTTGTTTTGTTTTGTTTTTTTTCTTTCCCAGGTCCCCAGCTGATTCTGATTGTCAGCTACAGAAAATACAGTTAGTTGCTTGTAGTAAAAAGCCATTTTCATACTTAGCAGATACAGGACCTGTGTGTTGAATTTCCTTCTTCACAGACTCTCTTGCAGCTAGAGGTAGGTAGCCATATAGAGGGATTCTGGGAAAGAATTACCAAGAAAAAAAAATAGTTTGGCTCTTCCTGTCTAAACATGATGTGAGAATACATGACATCCACAACTTGTAGCCATTTGCCCAGTGCCATGATGTTGAACAAAAGCTGCTGACCTGAGTGGCGGTTACCATGTCAGAGGAGCTGCAGTTGGCAGTAGAGCTTACGGAGTACAGCTCACTGGCTAGCACAGCTACGTTGAGTGTACCCCAGAGAGGCAAAACCCTGGTGTGTGTGTGTGTGGGCGGGATTGTCTCCAGAGTGCCTCTTGTTTCTGCTGGCTTCTGCTTGCTGCTATTATGTTCTTACTGTATTTCTCATGGTGTGATTGTTGAGTGGAATCCTACTGTATCTAGTATAATATGATTGTTCCATGGGAAAATCCCACTACTCACGAGGCAGTTTACTTGCAGATCATAATGAAGATGATTTTTATAGACCAATGACACTTAGAGCTGTGAGATTTGCCAAGGATAGAAAATGGAAACAAGGAAGTTTCATGCAGTATAGACACCTGAATTCTGCCTGTGGAAAAGCAGGCTGAAGATCAAAGAAAGTAATTATGTCCCTGCACCCAAGGTTAGGTCTGAGTTGCTCGATCATGTAGCTTACAGAAGTAGTCACAGGCTTTGGTAGGCACCTTGAAAAAATAAAGTTGTGAGAGGAAATTAAATGACCCTATTGTGTGTAAAGAAAGATAGATGGTTAGCTGGCCACTTCCTTATAAAGTTCTGTAAAGTAGCAATAGAATAGGAATTAGCTACACTGGAACTACAGACAGCTGCCTGCTAGTACAAAGGAACTGGCTGAAATACACTCTGCTTGCTTAAACCTTTGTTAATTAATAATAAAAGAATTATTGCTTTGGGGTGAAGATGTTATGGTGACAAAATTAATACAAAGGAGAATGTTTAACTACATGCGGGCTTCTAAGAAAAATATGTAACTTGTGATCATAATGTGATTTCTTCCTATGTAAAGATTTTAATTTGGTTTTGGAAAATATGTAACTTGTGATTTCCTTCTTGCATAGAGATTTTTTTCTTAGGTGGTATAAAAGGACTAAGGGAAAAATAAAGAAAAAGGGAATTGGGGCTGGAGAGATGGCTCAGCAACTAAGAGCACTGACTCTTCTTCCAGAGGTCCTCAGTTCAATTCCCAGCAACCACATAGTGGCTCACAACCACCTGTAATGAGATCTGGTGTCCTCTTCTGGCCTGCAAGGATACATGCAAGCAGAACACTGTATACATAATAAATATTAAAAGAAAAAGGGAATTAAGTTTTGCTCCCTCAGATAAATCTCCTTTGTGTGTTTAGCTACGAATTCCACATCTCCTGTTCAGTTTCTCTGATCTGCTGGAGCTGGACTCCTGCTGGAACTGGATTCTGGCACTTGGGAATCTTGAGCCTACAACCTCCCAGTTCTTGTAAAGTAAATAAATGTTGTTTCACAAGCTACTGCCAATCAGAAATCCAGAGGCATTCCAGCTGATACAGCAACAATTTTGCAACACCTAAAGCACTTACCTGCTGTGGCAGCAAGAAATAAATTGATGTTTTTTGTTTTTTTGTTTTTGTTTTGTTTTTTTTTTTTTAGTATATGTGCTGCCGAAGCGAGCACATAAATTGATGTTTTAAATATGATTGATTGGCGGTCAAGGCTTCTCAATTTGACTTCTTGCCTTCGTTCTACAAAAGAATTAGCATAAATAGCTACTAATCATATGATAGCAATTGTACTCATAGATTCTAAGCATTTGTATACATTAGCACATTTAAAATTGCCCTTGTAGTGATGAGCTGTTAATGATTGGAGACAGACAATAAGCAATACTCTATGAGACAAAATAAAGCTTGGGAGAGTAGAGGGATCAGGAGTCAGAGCCCAGTGGGCTAGAGGTGGGGTGCTCAAGTAAGTGAGGAGTGAAAAATGATTTTTAAAGTGTCTCATTGAAAAGCCCATTTGTGCAAAGAGGGGGAAGAGACATGAGAAGAATGTTTGTAGTGGTTTGAAAGAAAATGGCCCCCAAAGGGAGTGGCACTATTAGGAAGTGTGGCTTTGTTAGAGCAGGTTCAGGCTTTGTTGGAGGAAGTGTCACTGTGAGGGCGGGCTTTGAGGTCTCATGTATGCTCAAGCCACGCCCATGATCTCAGACCGATTCCTGTTGCCTGTGTGTCAAGATCTAGAATTCTCAGCTACTTCTCCAGCATCATGTCTGCCTGTATGCCACCATGTCACACCATGTCAATGGACCAAATCTCTGAAAATGTAAGGCACCCCAATTTAATGTTTTTCCTTTGTAAGAGTTGTGGTGGTCATGGTGTCTCCACAGAAATAGAAACCCTAACTAAGACAATGTTCTATGCAGAGAAAACACACTGGGAAGCCTCGAAAGGAAGACTTGTTGGTCTGTTCAAGGAGCTGCAAGGAAGTGATTACCTTAGAGCCCTTAAGGGATGATACCAGTGAGGTGAAAAGGTCAGAACCTGCTGAGCACAGTGGCCCATCCGCTCCTGTAATACCAGCACTGAAGAAGTGGAGGCAGAAGGCTCTGGGGTCAGCCTGTGCCATGTGGTGAGTGTCAGGCCAATCTGGGATACATGAGACTGTCTCACAAAACAAAAACCTTTTTTTCCCTTTTACTATTTTGTTTCAGCCCTTCGATTTCACCGACGTGAATGTATTTGTTCTATGTGAAGTTTTCTGAGCCCCTGAAATCTGTTGGTATCTTTAACATCAGACTCAGGAAACTGTCATCCATGATTTCTGCAAATAGTGTTTCTGTTCCTTTTCTGAAACTGGAGTGATGCACACTGGTAGATCCTTTGGGCTGTACCCGCTGACTCGCTTGTTGGCTTGTTCTTATTCACGTCTTCCTCCATATTTCAGTGGTTGTTTTCTGTTTGCCACTCTGCATTCATGAGTCTTCTAGAGGAGGGTAGATTATTGTGTTCAAAGTGCTGTTAAACCTTTGACAAGTCATTCATCTTAAGACAGTGAATTCACAAACCTAAAATGTCTGATTTTTGAGTAGATAACTATCGAAATTTCTATCGTGCCTATTTTGTGCAGGTTTTTCTGTTTTCTGTGATGGGATAATAGTAGGTTGCTGTCTGTTGTTAAGATATGGCATGGGCATCCTGGATTATATGCTGGAAGCATTGGCTCTAGTGTTGTGGGCTTGAAGTAGCAGACACTAAGAAGAGGAGCTCAGTGTAAGCTAATTAGGTCATGAAGGAACCACCTTTGCAAGGAATTGAGTGAGTTCTTGCCAGAAGGGACTCTTAAGAAAACAAAAAGCCTTTGCGATGTTCTTTGACCCTTTCATTATCAGAATTGTGAGCCAGATAAATGTGGTTACTTTATACTTTAGTCCTTTGTTACAGCAACACAAAATACACCAGCAGAATCGTTGTCCTTCATTTGTTTACCAAGTTGCTTTATCCGTTGATTATCAGCCCACTTTTAAACTGTGCGTGTTGAATGATTTTAGTTTTCTCTTAGAAATCATAGGTGATGGATTATTTTTTAAGGTTTCTTTTTTTTGGGGGGGTAGCCTTTTTTTTTCTTCAGGTACTGTGTCATGTCAATGAGAAAAATAAGTACTATATAGTTGGAAAAGTGAGTGTTCGTAATATCACATACAAACAGTAAGCTTTAGGTTCAGAGTTTGAGTCTGATGGCCATCTGACTCCAGAACCATGCATGTGCATTACTCAGGTTAGAGTATGTGAGATGCTGTACACTGCTGGTTGGACAGTCTGTTGTTTCTCTCACTGGCACACCAGGGCTCTTGTAAGAGCTTCTTTGCCACTCCCCTCTCTTCCCTCCTTTTGGACAATTGTAACTTTTGTCTAAAGATTCCCCTTGAGTCCCAGGCACTACTGGGAAGTGCATAAGTGCTTAGCTGTAACTGAGGCATTTGAATTCTAGTCACTTTTTAATATTTCTCTATGCATATCGGTACACATGTATGAAACATCTGTAATCGTGCTAATTAGGTGGCACCACTGTATTCTGAGATCTGTTGGCATCATAAAAAAATACAGATTGTTTGTGTCACGTTTGGATATGTGGTACAGAATACAGACTGAGAAGGTCTGTCACAGTGACTACTTAGCACAGTGTTGACTGTTAGGAAGAAATGAGCGTGTGTGTGTGTGTGTGTGTGTGTGTGTGTGTGTGTGTGTGTGTGTGTGCAGGAGTGTGCCTGTACATGTATATGTATGCAGAAGTTTGCACACCCATGCACACATGCATGCATGTGTGTGCCTGTGTGTAGTTGGCACCTCTATTACCATTTACAAATAATGTCACATCAATAAATGGCAGTTTCTGATGAGTGCTCTGTTTTCATGCTGCCTGTGAAGTTGTCAAAATCAAAAGATAAGATACCAGAGATACAAATGAGCTCTGTGTGTCTCTAAAGCCTATGTTATTTCAGGCACACCTATGAGAAGGTATAACTCTTGTACTCTCCTAAACTTCTGTTTTCTTAATTAGACGTGTCTGTGATGTTAGCCCACCTCTCTCTTTTGGTCGTTCTCTGTGGCTCTCCTCTTCATCACTCTGTTTCTGTCTTGGATGACTGTCCTGTTCAAAAGCCATCTAAATAGAGCAGAGGTACCCTCCTCTCGTCTTGCCTGAGAATTCCTGTCACACATTTTGTTAGTTGTCGGTAGTCCTGAAGGCCACAGGACCATTCCCCACCAATTCTTATCAGCCAGGCTCACGTTAGTAAGTCCCACAATTCTGTCAACCATCACACATCACACATTGGGGTTCACCTCCCCAAATCTCACACGTAGACTTTTTCAAGAATCTGAGCAACACAATTACACAGTTTGGACGGAGTCTGCTCCTATGGAAGCTCATGTTGAAATGTGGCTGGTGACGTAGTTTTGTTGGGGTGTAGGGTTTTTAAGAGAAGCGATAATATCCAGTGAGGCTGGACTGTTTCTCTTGAGGACACATCATTCTCATGGTAGCATATCGTCATGTGTCTGGGCCTCTGTTGTCCCTCCTTGTCCTCATGTATCTGTCTGCTCACAGCCACATGATTGGCAGCAGCACATTTTCTGCCATGGGGCCCTTGTCAGAAACCACACAGCACAAAGTATTCATCATTCTCTTCTAAACTTGCCCAACTGCTTCAAACCTCTCGATAGGAATTTCCTGCCATGATAGGTATCCTGGAACTATGAGCTGAATCAACCCTTTCTCCCTTGAGTTGATTTTGTATTTTATCACAACAACAAGAAAAACAAAAACAAACAAACAAACAAAACCAACTAAGACAGATGGCTTCTGACTATAGTCTACAACTAGAGATGAAGTGGAAGGACCAAGCCCAGAGGCCAGCCTGATCAACATAGAGCATGCCTGTCTCAAAAAAAAAAAGTACTTAACTTTGCAGAAGTCAACTAAGTGACATCAGTATTTCATCAAATCCTAGTTACAAAACCCAGGATCAATTTTAATAAGTATAAAAATTAAAGTTTTAATATTAAATGTGTGCATTAAATAATTTAAATGCTATTTTAAAATCCACTTTTTCCATTTAAAATTTTTTCAAATAACCTTGGAATTAACATTAAGTTCAAATTAGCTTTTTTTTTTTTTTTTTTTTTTTTCTCGAGACAGGGTTTCTCTGTGTAGCTTTTTGGAGCCTGTCCTGGAACTCAATCTATAGATCAGGGGCCTCGAACTCACAGAGATTCACCAGCCTCTGCCTCCTGAATGCTGGGATTAAAGGCACCACCGCCACCCAGCTCAAATTAGCATTTTAAGAATGATGTCTTGTTCATTGGTCACTTCCCAGACACAGTAGGTGAAAGAATCCAGACACAAGAGATGAATTTTGATTCAGGTGTTTGCACAGGTACAGAAATATAATGCTCGACCCATATGATTTGACTTTATTATATGTAAATTTTACTTCATTTGAAAGTAATAATTACAAAGTAATAGTACACTTCTGTCAAAGCCAGGCCTTGATCACATGACCTGGCCCTTGACTTAAGAAAAAGCAAGCAGTAAAGTCATTGTGAGGTGTGTGTGAATCCTGCCTCTGAGCATTGCGGCCCTGGCCCTCGCTCCTCTGTGACAGTTTCTTTCCATGCCTTGTCTAACAAGAATGTGATCACCACTGTAAATGTACAGTGAATATAAACATACAGAAAATGCCTGGCACATAACACTGCTCTAGACAAGAAGTTTACTGTTAGCTGTTATTATGTTTGTAGCTGTTTTCAATCTTTTAAATTTACATAAAATTTGTTTTAAATTGACTAATAAACACAAAAAATGCAGATATTTATGTGATGTATTGATAAATGTATATTTTGTGTAATGTGGTAAATCAGGTTAAACATCTCAAACATTTGCCATTTTTTTTAATGATGAAAACATTGAAAATCTGTTCTTTGAGCCCTTTGAAATACACAGTAATTATCCTGCTCCACAGACACCCTCCGCAGTCCACCTTCCTCCTCTTGTGTAGCTGTAACTTAGAACCCACTGATCCACCTTTCCTCATGCCTCTTACTCCTGTTTTTCCCAGCATCTCGAGAACTTGACTTCTATAAGATCAACTTTACATTTTTTTATTTTTTGTTTTTAGTGTGTGCATGTCTTACGTAAGTTTTCTATTGTTGTGATCAAACATAAGGACCAACTTGGGGAGAAAAGGGTTTATCTGGCTTACACTTCTACAGCACTGTTCATCAACACAGGAAGTCAGGGCAGGAATTCAAACAGTGCAGGAACCTGGAGGCAGGAGCTGATGCAGAGGCTATGGAAGGATACTGCATACTGACTTGCTCCCCATGGTTTGCTCACCCACAATGGGCTGGGCCCTACCCCATCAATCACTAACTAAGAAAATGCCCTACAGGCTTGTGTGCAGCCTGATCTTATGGATTCATTTTTTTAATTGAGGTTCCCTCCTTTCAAGTTGACATAAAACTAGCTGATACAATGCATGTCTCTGTGCATTCATGCATGCTCCAGAGCATGAATGGAGGTCAGGAGACAACTCAAAGGAGTCAGTTCTTTCCTTTCCTCGTGTGGGTTCGGGGAATCAAACTCAGGTCCTAGGGTTTGGTGGCAAATGCCTTTACCCACTGCACCAAGAACAGCTTTTTGTATTCTACAAAGGAAGTGTTCTTTAGTCATTTTTGGCTTAGACATTTTATTTCAATTTTTCCAAAGAGGTTTGTGGGCCTGCGAAGCAAGTCAACTAAAATTCTCTGATAAAAGGAAAGAAAACAAGCTTGATACGAATCCCTCTCCACTAGAGGAGGAAGCAGACGCCACCAGTCGGAAGAGTTAGGTTTGCTTTGGGCTATTTTTAATACTTGTGAGATGTGGACCCCTCAATAACGCCATTTCCAAATTTGGTGCAGCAGCAAGCTTTAGAAAGGATGTTTCTGGCAGTAATAATGTTACAATTTGTTTTGCTTTCTTTGTCAAACTGGGGCCTATTTCTAACACTAATTGTTATCACATGGCACATACTCAGGAAGCTGAGTAAATCAATTGATGGAGGGGTTTATTTTTAAAATAGCAGTTAACTCGGAATGGAAAGTGAATTTAAAAAAACATAGTCCTTTACAATGAACTCTTGTTTAAAAATATACATTTGCCCATTGGAGTAACAAATGTTCACACAGTTGAGGGTGATCTTATCCAATCCACGTTTTATTTTTACTTGACTAATCATAGATTTATTTGTAGAGTATATTTCACTTAATCTGTTGTTTTTTAATTTATTTTACAATTATCAAGAAAACCTTGGGAACATAGGACAATGATCTCAATGATACAGGAAATGAATCAGCCCTTTGGAAACTGCCAGGACCACTTGAGGTTAGACATGCTGAAGGCAGCCTTGACATCCCTCAGCGCAGGATGTTACACTGTGTCTTCAAAGTCAGGAAACATAGAGTGGAAGGATTTATTTTTATTTTTTATGTGTATATGAATGTTTTCCTGAATGTAAGTCTGTGTAGCACATGCCTGCCTAGTGCCCAAGGAGACCAAAAGAGGGCATTAGATCCCCTAGGCCCGGAGTTACAGGGCACTGAGACTTCAACGCCAGTCCTCTGGGAGAGCAGCCTGTGCTCTTAATTGCTGAGCCATCTTTCCAGCCCCCATTGAAATGATTTTTAAACTGTAATTTACATTCAGTATGTTTTCTGGTGATAGTCTCTGAACCAATCGGTCTAATTGTTCCTCTGGAGGGAAAAATTTAGTATTCTGTGCCGTGCTCAGAAAGTCTGGAAACAGCAAGAATAGTGAATTGATTTTATTTCACCCAAGAACATACTGGGCACACTACATGGGAGTGGAAGAGCAGTTACACGGTTAAAAATAAGATTCACCCCTTTCTTCCCTTCCCAGTACTGTGGTTGCCAGCTGCCGTGTGAGGCAGGTGCAGTGTGGGCAGCTGCCAGGGGACAGGGACAGCATCTTACTGAAAGTTTAGGGAAGGGTTTGGAATTCATTTCTTGGCACTAGACAAGGACATTTCAGGTCCTGTCAAGTAACTGATTTATATGTGGGAAGGCCTCGGTTGGGAGTGCCTGACATTCTTAATGTCATGTTCCTGCCTGGAAATCAGGGAGGAAACCCTACAAAAATAAAAGCCCTGTAGCAAGGAAGCCTTCATTTGAGGTAGCCTATCTTCAGGGGACCATGGACATGTGAAAGGTCTGCTTTGTCAATCTGTAGTGACATCACCAGGTACCACTGCAGTGGGTCCTTGAAGACTGGCTGGAGATAAAAAGAGACTCATAAACTTGTTCTATAATATGTTCAGACAGGCATCAGACTGGACAATCTTTCTGTCTTTGTCCAGTCATGAAGTTTCCCTTGCTCTGGGATCTTCTTCTCAAGTACAGTTTGCCCATACACTGGACACCCTGCAGGCCACAAAGGGAACGACCTTCTCCCCTTAAAGCTACAGAGAGGACTGAACACATCATGGAACTGAGTCCTTTTGCCCTTCCTTGTTCACTGTTGTGAAGGAGGCAAACAGTCTTGGGGGAGTTTTAATGCCACTGATATCACGGCATCTCCTCTGAGATCACAGAGCTGGTGATCCCACATGTGCAACTCAGATGGCCAGTAGTCTGACTAAATGTGTCTTAGATGTCTAGTGTGTTTATATGTGATAGCTGTAATTAATTAAATGCAAATTCACTTAACGTTATTTTACTGAGTTTACCTTAAGTTATATGTTTTCTTAATTTATACTTAAGGTCCAAGTCAGCTATTGAAGGCTATAACTGCTTTCCTTTTCAAAAAGGATTTTGGGGGCTTTGGAATAGTAGGGAACCACAGATAAAAATATCATTCTTCATTATTCTGTAAATTCTGTAAACTGTTGTAAAAGCTTTTTCCATAATGGAGTGATAATTCTGTCTATATTTAAAAAAATTAGGTACAATTTACACAACATAAATTTACCTATTTTTTAAAAAGTATATAATCTACTGATGTGGTAAATTTACAATGTTGTATAATTGTCACCACAATCCAGCTTTGGAGCATCACCCCGTCAAGATTGTTTATGCCCTCTGTGGTCACTCCAGTTTCCTAACTCTAGCCCAAGGAACTAATCATTGTTCTGTGTTGATAAATTCTCACGATTTTTCCTATAAATTGTGCCCGATAGAGGGATAAACAAAGTAGTGCTTCCCATCCGTGCGCTGCTCTTCTGAGGAAACAGTTGATCCTGGTGATCGGAATATGCTGTGTTGAATCTTGCTATCATCTTTCTTTAGTAGCCCCTTAGCTGCTGACTCCTGAGAACAGCTGCTGCTCAGATGGAGGTGGTGGACATCCAGAGATTCTGCCCACATTTTGTAAAAAGTTCTCATTATATAATGCTAATCACTAAGTGTTTTTACAGATGTATATTAAAAGCACTGCAAAGACCTGCAAATGCACCAGGAGGAGCAAGGATGGGAAGTCAGTTCACACAGGACGCAGGACTCAAGGACCAGACCCAGCTGTGAAAGGCCTGGTAGCTTTATGACACCCGATAAGGTGAAAGACAATCCTCCGACAGCCTGTGCCTGTGATTGTTAAAACAATGGTTACAAGAGTTTGATGAAGGTGCCCTCTGTGGATGGAAAAAGACGTTCCCAGAAGCCATAACATTCCAGTGCCAGGGGTGGGTCTCCTCCCTGTGAATTGTTGCCTGGGGAGGTCCCTGAAGCCCCCCATCCCCACCACCCAAACAATACAAGTGATTGATGCTGCTGTTGACTGCCCACCAGGACGAGACAGACAGTAAGTCCCTAGTACTGAAGGTAGCACAGACTTTGTTATAGACCATGGAGAGATGAGACTGGGACTGAGCTGTAAGCTTTTCCCTGCTGGCTAGCTTTCATGGCTGCAGGAGATTCTGTACAAACTGCTGGAGGAAAATGCCATCAACAGTTAGACCTAGCTTTGGGGGAGGGACTGCTGCTTGCTCTACCACCAATATGCCAGGCAAGATGTTTCCACGGATGCAACAGTGGCATGATTGTTACAAATGCAACAACTAGTTTCCTATTGAATTTGGGGCCCACGTTACAAGAGAGAATTCACATTTGGTACTGTTAAGTGTCTGGTCAAAAGCCCATAGCTAGGGAAGTCATAGGACCTGGTGGGGAAGCCACTGCTGCTGTTCTGCTAAATGGACGTGATATGTCTATCAATTCTCCTCTAAGAATTTATGTTTGTACCCATGCATTACTGCCACTGTCAGCCTTTGTCAGAGGGAAGCCTCTGTTTGCACTGAGTAGTAGTTACTATGGAGACATATTTAGTCAAACAAGTGACTGCTGCTGTAATATTGTCCAGTGCTCAACCACCAATGGAGAAAAATAGCCACACATCTATGGCACCCCCTCCAAGGCTAAGGAAACACCATGGAAGAGGGGGCTAAAGGAATGTAAGAGCAGCAGAAGGTAATTATGGAACCCTGGCCTCCAAGCATAACAGTCACCACTATCTTTTTTTAAAAAGATTTATTTATTCATTATGTATACAGTGTTCTGGCTGCATGTATGCTTGCACACCAGAAGAGGGCGCCAGATCTCATTACAGATGGTTGTAAACCATCATATGGTTGCTGAGAATTGAACTCAGGACCTCTGGAAGAGCAGCCAGTGGACCCTTAACCTCTGAGCCATCTCTCCAGCCCCCACCACCACTATCTTAATCAGGGCAGTTGTGGTTATCTATAAGCGACCCTTGCAATTGTGCCTATAGATACCCCCTCCTAAGAAGGGGGTCAGGAGGTAGGAAGTGCTAGAGCGGTGGTTCTCAGCCTTCCCAATGCTGCAGCCCTTTAACACAGGTCCTCATACAGCCGTGGTGACTCCCAAACATAAAATTACTTTCGTTGCTACTTCATAATTGTAATTTTCCTACTATTAGGAATTGTAATGTAAATATCTGTGTTTTCTAATCGTTTTAGATCCCCTGTGAAAGGGTCATTTGACCTCCCAAATGAGTTTGACCCACAGGTTCAGAACCTCTGTGCTAGAGTACATAGCGTGTAGAAATTTAGGTGGGGAGACTGGCAATATGGGGGTATTCCAGCTTTAAAGCCATGAGGATATATTTATCCATTGAGGTGAGACCTTTTGGTGATATGACTATTTGGGGGTCATCCACGTTCCTATAAGTAACTGATTATAAGAAGTCCTGTCCTGTAAGTAAATCCAATAAATTCATTGATTCACCAAGCTAGAGTTGGGTGGAATCTGTGTTTCATCTGCTCTAAATAGGTTTATTTACATCTCCTCAAGAAAAGTTCAACAGAGTCCCTCATAAAGAGGTTCCACATTCTCACCATCAGTTGTATTTGCCAGTGCATTTTTATTATTGCCATTCTCGTGGGTTTGTGAAATATCACTGTGATTTTAATTTGTGTATTTCTAATGACTCATTGTTGACTCAGCATATTTACAAGTGATTGAAAGCCAGTCATGTATCTTCTTTGGTATAATATATATTCAAATTTGTTGTCCACTTACAATAGTTGGTTGTTTATTATTATTATTATTATTGTTATGATGATGATTGTTATTATGTTATATGGATTTCTTAACATATATCCTAGATACATATAGGTCCTTATCAGGTGTGACTTGGAAATTGTTTCAGCTAGTCCGTGACTTGTCATATAATAGCTAAGAAATCCTTTACATGGAAAGATAACCATGTGGTCAGTGATAGAATTTGAGTCCTGAAGCTTGCAGACTCCCCACTGTACATCCTTGTAATATGCTTATGGCTTGTGAAAACATTAGAGCAAACATTATAGGCACGGTTTTGATTGTTTAGTGTTTAGAATTGGAAAACAGAAAGACCATGTAATTGAGCACATTATCTCAAAAATGTTTTTGTGTGGACAGTTACGTTTTCATTTTCTTCTGTGGTCAATATATTGTGGGTACGTCCATCATGACTGGTGAAGGAAGGGAAAGACTCCCTCTGATAAGGTAAAGAAATGGCTTCAATGGTCTGTAAGGTTGACTGGCAGTAGTTGAAGGTATGTACATGCATCTGTGTGAATGTAGGTAAATAAGAATGCTTGGAAGGAGCGACTCAACTAGAGACAATGAAGCAAAACAGCAATTGGACCTACTTCCAAATATGGAAGCTGTAGACAGCAATCAAGACAAGATTTGAATCCTGACCGTGGCCTAAGACAGTGACCGTGTGACCAGCGTGGTGGCAGGGCTTGTTTGGGTTCATTGTAGACCCCTTTTTGTGTTTGTTCCCATACATTGCTGTTGTCATCAATGAACTTGATTTGCTCCACAGCCAAGAGTTCATAAGTCTTTGCTTGTGTCAATCAAGACTGATGGTTTTAATTTTGTTTCTACAGAAATACATTTTAAGATATATGTGAATGCCCACACCTGCTCTGGCTGTGCAGTTTCATTTCTCTTCTCTTCTTTTCTCTATTTTTATATGATAGAATCAGTTCCTGCTTCAATCTTAAGCTGAAAATATTTTCCACACCACCCAAAAGTATAGACATTATAAAATTCTGTTATTAAGCAAGACCCTCCAAAAGAAAAAACAAAAAACCTGGCAACTTAATGAGATAAAGATTTCTCATTAAATGATCAAGATGGGCAGAGGCCTTCACATCTGGATCTACATTGGCCTCACCTCTGGTGTGAGTATAAACTACCCTAGTCTCCCTGGGCAAAACTACACCACCATGCCAATGTAGTTCCAGGAGCCACACAGGCAGGTTTCAGTGGCTCTGAAAGTCAAGGTCCCTGCTGCCCGTGCACTTTGTCCTGTGACACAGCTGGGAAGATGGCTAACACCCAACCCAACAGTGTTGCACCATAGACTCTTAGGCACAGCGCTGTCTAAATGTCAGGGGTAGCCATAGGGCATCGACATTTCGTGAAATCCTACCTTGAGGAGCAAATGTGAGATTGAAAGGCCAAAGGAAACAACAGAGTAAAGCTTATGGTATAAGATACTTGGGAGTAACAATAGTTAACCAACATATTTCCTCTCTGGTTATTGTGTCTCTGTGGACTAGGTGGGTTGCAGGTCTCAGTCTTTGAGAGGTGGTTGATGGAGACAAAGAGGTGCAAGAAGACAGATGTGCCCCTTCCTGAGCATGGGTTAGAATTCAGGCTGCCTAAGAACATCACAGCCTCCATTTCCACCCTTCTTGTCCTCCCCGGATCTTGGTTCTAATGTGGTGCCAGCTTCTACATCCTCTGGATGCTTATGTTTTTGCAAGTAGGTTTATGGAAAAGAGTAATTCTGCCCATCCCTTCAAACCTCTTCATTTTGTTTAGAAAATGTAAACTTTCATCATAGCTCTGGATGGCCTGACTTTCATCAACATCTGTGACACCATCAGGTGAGAGGGAAGATTGGGAGGCCTCTGCTGGAGTGGTAATTTTGTTAGTAACCTCCTCTGTGACTCCAGTAAATTCCTTATGCTCTCAGAGTTAAAGTTCTTTCCTGTATAAAATTTCTAGAGATTGTTGTCTCCGTGCCTCTTCTGCTGTGGTTTCTATAGCAACATCAGCCGGACTGGCAATTTGTTAAACATACAGATGCTTGGATTCTACCTCCAGCCTACGGAAGCCCACTCTAGGGGTGCAGACCAGCAACCTGCAGCTGAAGGAGCCTTGTCGGCGACCCTGCTGTTAGGGCTAAAGGTTACGAATGCTAGCCTAGGTTAGTAGTTCTTAGCCTTGGCTGGACATTGAAGTCATTGGACCTCTTTTCTAACTATCAGTCGTAGACCCTCCCTCCAAAGACTGACTGAAATGGCCTCAAGTGGGGTGTAGACATTGCTGTAGCTGAAGGCTTCTAAAGCTAAAAGTCAGTGCTGGAGCTGTGGCAGCATACCTCCAGACCTGTATCCTGCAGATACCACTAGGTGTTGCTATAATAGAGACAGAAAGGCATTTTGAGGAGATACACAGAGAGGAAGAATATATAGCTTTGATAAGAGGATATTCTGGGATTTATATCTGAGTGCAAATTGAAAAGTGTTCACTACTTTCAGTTTGTCACATTTTATTCAAATAAATTTAAATGATAAAATGAATAAGTGTTGACATATGAACACTGTAAACTACCAGTCATAAGAAGAAATAAACTACTATTATATATAGTGATAAGGCTGAGTCTTACAATACTGCAACTCTATACACAGGCTGTTGGTGTTGATGATAGACTGTTTGCTTAGTATGCTTTGATCCCTAGCCACACAGGAGAAAAAAATGAAGAAAAAATGCACATGTATGGTATAGTTGCTTCCAAAAGAAAATAAAAAAGCAGGCAAAGCTAACCTGTGGTATTGAAGGTGATAGAGAGCTAATGATTTGAAGATAGCACTAGGGAACCCCTTAAAAATGTTCCGTTTCTTTACCTAGTTAGGTGCAAATATGCATCTGCATATATAAAAGGCACACACTCACTAATTCTTCTCTTACATTTGAATACCTTGGGGCTGGAGAGATGGCTCGGTGGGCAAGAGTATGTGCTACTCTTTCAGAGGACCCAGGTTGAGTTCCAGCACCCACATGGTGGCTCACAACCTTCTGTACCTCTGATTCTAAGGGGTCTGATATCCTCTTCTGGCCTCTGAGGGCATCAGACACACATGTGGTACACAGACATACACCCAGGCAAGCAACCATACACATTAAAGAAAATCAGTCTTTAAAAAATGACCAAAAGTTTTTGAGTACTTTACTGTATTTATGTTACTCTTCCTTAATAATTACAGAAGTTGAAATGTAGCCCTCAAGGGCAATAGCGGTCACAGCAGCCCTCTCCCACTTGTGAGGCGATTATCTTATGTATAACATCTATGGTCACTAAGAAATGAACACAACACTTCAATTTCGTATTAATGTAAAGTGTGTGTATTAATGTCCTTGGTCCCAAAGTGAGAATAATGAGGTTTTTTTGTTTATTGTTTTTTTTTGTGTGTGTGTGTACAACAACCCAGGGTCCTTCTGCACACAAAGCAAGTACCCCATCACTATGATCTCTATCAAAGCTTTAGTTTGTTTTGAATATTTGCATATGTGTAAGGCCCGATTTCTGCAGCAATACATCTAAGAGACTGAATTAATATAGCAACCCTCTGCTATCTCTTCCTCACTCCTCAGATCTTGTAATAAATCTAGGAAACGAAGCTGTCTGCTCTGTATTATCTGCAGGAAAAGACCTCACCCTTCTGCTGTCCGTGGCGGGAGGTCAAATGCATCCCAGCACATCGAGTGAGATAAGAGGAATCTGTGTATGGCAGAGGAATCCTGGGAAGTGTGCCAAGCTCTTCACCATCAAAAAAGGCATATCTGAAGGGCATTTAGGAAGAAAAAAAAAACAGTGTTTGGGAGAGGAAAACCAGAATTGCTCAGTGGAATGCACAGAAAGCTTTTACCTGCTTTTTAAATTTCTTTTGGAAGCAACTATACATGTATTTGCTGGAAAGCAGCCCGGTCAGAAAAGGTAGCAAATGGTTCAGCTCTGGCTTCCAAGTCACAGGCTGGGGGATTGATTTTAGGGAATGCATCCTAAGAACATCAAAAGCAGGCCGTAGATGTCTGAGGCAGACCTAGAAAAGCATTTGAGGACAGCCAACATCTTTGATCAACTGCAAGTATATTAAATGCTGTCAGAGTTTCACCCTATCCAGTCCCTTTGTGCCATTGTGTCCCAGTCACTTTGATGTCACTCTGTAGGAACTGAATAGAGTATATAGGACAGTGGTGGTTTACTTCAGATATTTTTTAATTACACTTTGTGGCTATCTCTATGGACATGTCATGGAATAACGCTGATCGGTGCAGAAGGAACTTCATCCCCTCACTCACAGCAAACTGTTCCTGATGCTCCAGGAGGATCTGCAGAAGACTAAGACAGCCTCTCCTCTCTCAGCGTTTATAGTTAGCGTCAGAAGAGTGCACGAGGCATTCAGTTGCTTGTTACCTGGTAACCTCTGCTCTTGTAGCTTGAGCTGCTGCACTTTTCTCTGGAGTCCATGTCATCACAGTTCCAGAAGAACCCAGGCCATCTATTTGGAGAGCATAGAACAGAGAGGTAGTAAGTCAGTAACGCCTGAAATGTGGCGCCATCATGGCTTAAAAATTTCTATGTGCATGATATGGCAGATAGAAGCCAGCATGGCATCAAAAGACAAAACTGTGGCGTTGTCACTGTGGTGATCATGACAGTTGTGTGGCCCATGGCACTACCTGGTTACTTAGACGGTCTGAGTTAATGGAAAAAAGGGAGGAGTGAGCTCTTGGTTTCTAGTTGGGATTACAAGTAGAAAATCTGACTGAAAGGTGAGGGCTCTTCCTGCAGTCGCAGGTGGATGACAATATGAGGAAAAACTGGATCTCTGGGGTGTCACTGCTCATGAGGCTGCAAATGAAACAGCCACTCTGAGAGAACACTTGGTCAGTGTCTTAACGAAATAAACACACTTGTCATATGACCTATGGGCTTATTGCTAGGCTCTTCTCCAGAGAATGAAAATTTATGTCTACCTAAAAAGCTATATATAGACAGATTTAGAAACTGCTATAGTAGTTTGAGGGTACTATACACAAAGCAAGCCACATTCCCATGGCTATGGTGACACAAAATACCACACACTCATCGAAGGGATCAGCTGGAGCTGGTTGATACTTAGATAGTATAAGGGCATTGCACTGGGTGAGGGGGTGGGGAAGGCAGTCACGGAAGGCTACCTGTTGTGCAATTCCAGTGATTTAACATTTTCCAACTGACACAATCAGAGAGGTAGGGAATAAATGGGTACTAGCTAAGAGTTATATGGTGAAAGAAAGGATAGGTGTGACTGCAAAAGGGACAGCACAAAGGACACCCTTGTGGTGAGGCTTATTCTGATTGTATTGTGATCTGGAGCTATTGTAGAATGCCCACAGGGACGGGGACACACACACACACACACACACACACACACACGTGAGACAGAGACAAACAGAGAGAGGGCCTGTGTCCATTTCCTTATCTTGATATCGCACTACATGCAGTTATATAGAAGTGTTCACCATAGAAGACTGGTTGAAGAACACAGGATCCCAGTCTGTATGTGTTTCAATTTCCTTTTTCCAACTTCCTGTGACTCTGATCATTTAACAATAATAATGGATACACGTATTAAAGATTTTAGATATGCAATAGATTCACCAGATTTAGAAGCTGAAATGTATAAAACAGTATACTTTGGAAAACAATTTCAGTTCTATCCAGATCTATCAGCTTAATGTGTGCATAGCCAGAGACCACCACACAGAAAGTGGATGGTAAGCTCCAGTGGAGGGTCTAGGGAAAGTGTAATGGGGACTATTGGTCACACGGTTTGTGGATGGCTGGGCTGGGGTGGGGACTCAGGAAGGACAGCTGAACATGCTAGAGCCAGCAAGAGCAGGACTGTGGGAGATACACAGTTCCTCGGGAGGTGCAAAAGGAAGAAGCAGTTGTTGAAGCTAAGAAGTTGTGGGAGCATTTGGCTATTACGGAGAAACATGGCCACTGCCAACCTACTGAGAGAGGAGAAGGGCTGCGAAAGAAATCCTTCACATTCCTCTGCTCTCCACCTCCCAGTTGTCACAACCAGAGAAAAATGAGAAGACATCTGCACCCTGTGACCTTCCACCGGTCAATAGAGCACAGTGTGTTCTCCAAACAGCTGGCCCTCGTTCTAACAGTCCTATCCCTGGGAAAACAAGGGGGCACACTTCTCATTCTTTTTGTTTGCTTGTCTCTGTTTTTTTGAGACAGGCTTTCCCTCCTTAACTCAGGGTGGTTCCAAGCTGGCTTCTCACACCTCATGCTTCCTAGTACACAAATTACAGGAGTTGGCCCCACATTGCCTCAGAATTCTCATTCTTTACATTGTTTATGTGGATGAGTGGTTTCGCCTGCACGGATGTAAGTGCACCATGTGTGTGCCTGGTGCTCTTGGAGATTAGAAGAGCTCATTGGATCTCTTGAATTGGAGTTACCCAGTGAGTGCTAGGAAGGAATCTTGCAATCATGTGGGTGTTGGGAATGGACCCAGGGTCCTCTCTAAAAGCAACGAGTACTTAACCACTGAACCATCTCTCTAGCCTCTCATTGTTTGGGCTGTTCTCTTCAAGGCCTTCTTCCACTCTTTGTTGTTGTTGTTCGGCTTTTCTGGAAGTTTGAGTGCTAATAACACTCACTGCTTCATCTACGTGGCAAACAATGTAATGGTTTACTTAGTAGATTGCCATGTATTCTTAGTAAACAACAAAACATAGCAAGAGGAGAAACAGATCCTGGAATTTGTCATCTTACTAGGATTGCAATCTCCCTGGGGATTTTACAGCCAAGATGCTACAAGCTATGAAGCTTGCTAAAGGGTCCCGGCATCTTCCTCTTACAGCTCTTAGCCTGGCTGGCCTAGCAGGGGATGGTCGACAGGGACTGTAAGGAAGACTCACCTGTTCACCCCGTTTCTTTGAATTTTTATTATGCCTAGAATAGAATGCAGACTCTTCACCAATGCACTCTGGCCCGTGTGACCTGTGGTGGCCTATCTTCCTAACTTGCCTGATGAGGCCCTTCTTTTACGTGTGGTTGTATATTCGCCAGCTTTCCTCTCAAACACTAACCTCATCCTCTGCCCACCCCCTCCCCCACTCTAGGTTGCTCCAGGCAATGCTATGCCCAGATCTTTGCTTACCCAGCAGCAGCTGCTGCTTTTTCTTCTCTTCTTCACTGCTGAAGAAAATGTACCATTTATTAGTGCTGATGTTGGATATACTGAACAGAGAGAAAGTGTTTAACAAAACGAAGCCATTTATGTATTAGACTTACTATTGTAATAAAAGAAAAATGTGTTTATTAATCATGAGGACAGATGATGAAGTGGCTGGGAAGTTTGTATGCAAGCCTAGTAATTTGTGCAGAATAGATTTTAAAAAATGAAAAATTAGAAATACTAATTATTGGGTAATGACACAGCTATGGAAATTTTGAGATGTATGTCCATTTCCTTCTCTCATTGCACAACGCCCAGAATTCCTACTGGCTTCCTGTTTGCGGATGCACTTTTACTGGAGTCCTGCTGTACAGAGGGATGATGGTCAGGACCAGCAAAGCAAGTGTCACGGGGGCACTTTACCCCCCTGGGAATATCTGCATTTTCTAAAGAAACCAGCAACTGAATTTCGAAACTTGTTTCATGAACACCAGTGAACCCGGCAAAAATGAACAACTGCAGGAAAGCTGTTGGGTAAACAGCATCTAAAATAATTCCGTCTCTACTGACAGAGATGACTTCAGCTCACTGCTACCTGAACAATAATATTTATGAGATGTTCTACGGAGGCCTGCAAGCATCACACGTCTGTCTGTAATAGACCACAACTCTAGGCTAACTTGGACTTAGACAAATAAGGTATGCTTTCTCTCACTTGTAGTTCCAAGATTTTATTTAGGTACATAAGACCATGCATGTATATATGACATGAAGGTGGAAATGAAACTGTAGGGGGACAAAGGGAATTTGGGAGGGGTATTGAAAAGGGAAAGATAGGAACATGGGTAGGAATGCGTTCAGCGTGTACACTTTTGTGAAACTGTCCTTATGGAACACAGTACCTTGTACAATAGGTATAAACAATGACATTTTTTTGAAAGGCACACCAGAGCCTATCAGAAATCCAGTGGTGGGAGCTTAGAGAAAGGTGTGATTAGGTTTTAAGATTATTTAATTAAAGATTTATTTTTATTTTCCGTGTGTGGGTGCTTTGCCTGTGTATGTATCTGAAGAGATGGTTCGTGGGTGATGCTCTAGCTGTGCAAGCATGAGGAGCAGAGTTCAGACCCCCAACACTCATGTAAATGCCAGCCTGGCATGGTGGGCTTCCTATAATCCTAGAGTCTGAGAGGTTTCCTCACAGCAAGCTGGATAGCTAGACTAGCAAATTGGCAAGCTCCACGCTCAGGTAAGATACCCTGCCTCAATATACAAGATGGAGAGCAATAGAGGGAGACACCTGCCTCAACTTCGGGCCTACACATGTACGTGTATACACACACACACACACACACACACACACACACACACACACACAATACCTATATACATTAGCAAGCACACCATATACTCATGAAAAAAAAAAAAGATAAAAAAGAATAGTTATTCTGATTCCTGCATTATAGCTGTTTCTTCTATGTTCCTGAGTGTGTACATGTGTACACGCACACACATGCTTTCCTTGAAGCTTTCCACAGTATTAGGCTGTTATTGATTTTTAACAAATACAGCCTTCTAGGAAGGGAAAAATAACAGGAAGTGAGAGTATAAAAAGACATGTTTTTGAACTAAGCATCAAATTTATGAGTGCCGTTTTCCTCTCAAATTCATATACTATTGTGTGGTGGTCTGAAAGAAAATGCCCCCCCTAAAGAGTGGCACTACTAGGTGTGGCTTTGATTGTGTGGGCCTGGCCTTGTTAGAGGAAGTGTGTCACTGTGGGGGCTGCCTTTGAGGTTTCTTATACTCAGTCAACTTCCCGTTGCCTCTGAGTCTAGATATAAGGACTCTCAGCTCTAGCACTACATCTACCCACATGGCATCATTCTCCCTGCCACAACGATAATTGACTGAACCTCTGAAGCTGTGAGCAAGCCAGTAGGCATCACCCCTCCATGGCCTCTGCATCAGCTCCTGCCTCCAGGGTCCTGCCCTGTTTGAGTTCCTGTCCTGACTTCCTGCAGTGATGAACAACAATGCTGAATTGTAAGCCAAACAAACCCTTTGCTCCCCAACTTGCCTTTTGGTCATGGTGTTTCATTGCAGCAATAGACAAAATCCAAAGTAAGACAAATTGTTTTTATAGAAAAAAAATCTAATCACCCTTAATCTCTTTGTCATAACAGTTTGTTTTCTGTAAGGGAATGTAAATTTGGCACATGCAGCAGTGGAAACTCTGTTTCTGTCTTTGGTTTTGTGAAGGCCAACATTTTGCTCTTGTTGCTTGCAAAGGCTAAACTCTACTCACCATGTGACCATGGATCTGACCCTAACCCTCCCTTCTGATCTTCAGATTCCCCATGCAAATCAAACCAACTCTCTGGAAATGAGGAACTAGTGTGCTTTTTTTTTTTAACCAAAAACTGTCAGTTTGATAGTTCTTAAGTTTCTGCATTTCACATCTGCCAAGCAAGATACTAGCTCCTTAACATGTTTTTAACATTCATTTTCATTTTATTTTATGTGTATGGGTGTTTTGTCTGCATGGATGTCTGTGCAACACGTGTGTGCCTGGTGCCAACATAGGCTAGACGAGTTCTTCAGATCCTTTGCAATCCTTTGGAGCTATAGATGCTGTGAGCTGCCATGTGAGTTCTGGGACTCAAAACTTTGGTCATTTGGAAGAGCAGCCAGTGCTCTTAACAGTTGAACCATCTCTCCAGCCCTTAACATATAGAAAGAATGGCCTTTGGTGCTTGCAACAACTTCTGCATATTCATTCCTGACTTGCTGGTCTCCATCTCTACCCCTGTCTGAGGTGAGTGATCACTTACAATGTTTGGTTTCTGAATGAGAATCTTGGAGCCACATCCTATCAAATTCAGCCTCCGAGTAGCCTTTTAAACACAAATGTGGCTTCATGAGCTTGATATCATACATTTTTAATGAAGAAAAATGACTTTATGGCCAATAAGATGTCCCAGCGGGCAAAGGTGACCTCCACTAACCCAGATGACCTGATTTAAATTCCCAAATTCTGTATGATGAAAAGAACCTACTCATTCAAGTTGTCCTCTGATCTCCTCATGCATACTGTGGCACACACACACACACACACACACACACACACACACACACACACTCAGATAAATAAATAGAGTGGGGAAAAAAGACCCCACTCACTCAAGTTGTCCTCTGATTTCCTTATGCATACTGTGGCACATGTACACACACACACACACACACACACACACACACACACACACTCAATTCAGATAAATAAATAGAATGGGGAAAAAGACTGTGGGAAGAATAGTCTTTCACAGGGAAGAGCACACCAATTGGTTTTCCAGTACCAAACGGTCAATCCTGAAAACATACATATAAGTAACATTATATAGACTGAGCAGGTTGTATTTATGTATTTAAGAATATATGTGTATATGCATATGCACATATGTGCATGACAAGAATTAATGAAAAAAGTGGTCATGAATTTGAAAAAGCACAAGGAGGGGTATATGGCAAGATTCGGAGGGAGGAAAGGGAAGGGAAAATGATGTAATTATATTATACTCTGAAAAAAAATGAAAGAAAGTTTTTAAAAAATAAAAATAAAAGTTACTTTTGTCACCTGGGGAGAATGATATTCATGGCCCCTGCTCCTATAAAGGAGAGGCGGAGGAGAGAGTAATTAGTCTGCTCCAGAACTAGGTCAAGCAGTTTATTTCGTGTTCAGGTGGTGAGTCAGTTCAGAGAGGTACAAGCGTGAGGAACTTATGAGAGTGTTTGGGGGAGTGAGTGTGTGCACGCACATGTGTGTGTGTGTGTGTGTGTGTGTGTGTGCATGCATGCAGACCTGTGACAACAATTTCTCCTAAAAGTTTCTCTCTCCACCCCGACGCCTTCCATCTATCCCGTTTGCTCCTGTTCTCAGCCTCTCTAGAACTTTTCCACTTCCAATCAGGCCCGCTTACCTCCCGTTTCTTTCTCACTGCGCCATATTAGGTGAAAGGCTTCGGTCTGAGAGGTGGCAGGGAGGGCAGAGGGTGGAGAGCGGACCCTCAGCTGGCAGACCCTCAGCTGCACCACTGGAACTTGTCTGGATTTCTCTTGCTCCTTTGGCATCCGCCTAGCCTCCGTGTTCTGTGTATTGGAATCTAAACTGAAGCTCACAGAGGAACTTCATGTGGGCTTGGACACAGCCATCATCTCCCCCACTCCCCTCACCTCCTACTGTCCTTGTGGGTGTCTTTGTCCTGAGGCCCCTGGGCTGTTCGGGAATACGAAGGAGCTTTCCTGGTCCTCTATCCTTGAGGCCAGATAACTAGAGATTATCTTTCTTCAAGGGAGACATTTTATGTAGATTTTTCCTTTTAAGAATGATCCACAGTCATGCTGAGCCCTGGCACTGATATAAACACCAGTCTGGCCATTAGGCATCAGTTTCTAAGAACTACCTTACCACCTTTGGCAAAATACTGTGTCCAAGAAAGGCAGTGCAGAGATAAGGAAGAAGACATCTGTATTTATTAGGCTGGGTGCTATTGGGGAAGCTGCAGCTATGTTAAAAATAACATGTGATTCAAAGTTCACAGGATAAATATAGCTAACCGGGAACATATGAGTAACGTCGGTACTGTGGGCTGCGCTCCCAGCCAGGGGATGCTCCGTGCTGAAATTCATTTTTGCTTTTGACATTCCTTAGGCATTCGCAAGGCACAAAGCAAAGACCCCTCTTGGGACTGGAGGCAGCTATGACATAAATAAGAGCCTGTTAAGGAAATAAAAATGTCCCTCGACTTTACGACTTCATTGCTTGTTTGGATCGCGCCGTTCTTGTATTCTGTGTTATGTTTCTATCAGCTCTTTCCTGGTACGGCCATGGTGTAAAAACCTTCCTGTCATCATAGCAGGTAGGTAGCCACCGCGAGGGAGGGGGTTGGAAAGGGGACAGCCAGCCAGCACTCAGGACTCACTGCCACAGCATGTGAGCTGCACTGTTGCCTAGCTCTAGCTCTGTTGCCTTTGCTTGATTGGGAACTGAGCCCAAGCATCTCCTGGGCCAAGCATGCACTGCCCCAAGAAACAGCCCCCTCCCAGGGAACTGCACCCCCAGTCCCCAACCTGATTTTTAAGTCACACACACACACACACACACACACACACACACACACACACACGTGCACACACACGATTTTTTTCTTTTGTGTTAGAAAGGCACCCTTTAAAATTTCTAGATCCTTGTGGGTCAGAAAAGTCAGCACGCCCTGGGGATCTATCATTAATGCACATTCTTTGGTCCACCCTCCCGACCTACTGTACCAGAAACTGTGGGAATGGGACCCAGCAAAGCTAAGTTAACAGGCCTTCTGGGAAATTCTGGTATTGGCTTGAGAACCACCAGGAGAACTAAAGGAAGTAGCGCCCCCTGGAGGCCATGTGACCACAGCCACCAGAAGTAGCTGCATAATACCCAGGGAGGCCAGAGGTAAGGGTCCAGGCTTGTAAGTCCCACTGTCCCTCTCCGTACCAAGAGACTATTGCTGGCAACTTGAGACTCCAGCTTGATTTAACTAAGAGATGCTGGCATTTTGAAGATGGGTGAGCATGGGTGTATTAGAAAACGAATATTTACTGATCATTTTATCGCTTCCATTTCTGGATCTTGGTTCACTTCCGTGCTCAAAAACCATTCAAGGGCTCTCCATTGAGCAGTCTCTCAGCCTTGTCTCAAACCTCTGCAGCAGGCTCCTGGTTGCGTTTCCAGCTCTTGCTGGCCTCCTATATGGAGAGATGCTGCTTGCTTTTTTCTAAGTTTATACTGCTCAGGCAACAGCGGGAGCCGGTACATGCCTCCTACAACTGCGCCCTTTGCTAGGAGGAGCTCCTGGAGGCCAGGGGCCACGGTTGATTCCCTTTGACCGCTGCTAAGGGACTGTGTTGTAGATGTAACCAACCGTCTTATTAAATAAGAAACACAGAACCAATGTAAAAGAGAAAGCCAAGAGATCAGAGCTCAGAGCTAAAATCTCACCCTTCCTCCTGCGGTGGTCTTAGCTTCCCGAAAGAGAGCTTTTTCCCTGTGTGTAAGTCGTTTCATAGTCATTCTGCCTTCTCATTGGTTGTAAACCCAAACACGTGACTGCCTCGTCACTGTCTGTATGTACAGCCCCCCAGGTCTTAAAGGCATATGTCTCCAATGCTGGCTGTATCCCTGAACACACAGAGATCTATGGGGTTAAAGGCGCGTGCCACCACCGCCACACTCTGTCTATGGCTCTAATGGCTCTGACCCCCGGGCAACTTTATTTATTAACATACAATCAAAATCACATTTCAGTACAATTAGAATACCACCACACTGTGTCCTTGGTGGGAGGCGATGTGAAAATACTTTCAAATGAATACATGGATTTATACAGCCTGTAGTCAGCATGCATTAGCCATTCCTGGAACGCCCCAACTGTCTTTGAGCAATTCTCAGTGTGAAATGCCCTTACATGTCCATCTCTAGGCTTTCTAAATCCCACCTGCTCTTCTCCTCATCCAGAGTGAAGTGCAGACTATGGAAAGTGTCAAAGCTAGTATTAAAACCCGGGTTTGATCTACTCTTAAGGTCAATGTCCTTAAGTTATGTCTAGGTAGATGATAGAAAAAGCACAGATATTCAAGATACTAAAAATCAAGAATTACGGATATATAGAGACCACTAGAAGTCTGGACTTATTTTTGTTATGTTTTTCTTTTCTTTCTTTCTTCTTTTCTTTTCTTCCTTTTTCTTTCCCTTCCTTCCTTCCTTCCTTCCTTCCTTCCTTCCTTCCTTCCTTCCTTCCTTCCTTCCTTCCTGTTTTTGGTACAGAATCTCACTCCACAGTCCAAGTTAGCCTATATAACAGTTTTCCTTTTAGGATTACAGACATATACTACCATGCACTGGAAATTGAAATTAATATGCCAGTCAGTGACTACAAATACACCAATGTCCAGGCAGTTAGGAATTACTCTAGGAGCAGGGAAATAGAGGGTGTGAATAAGATTGGCAGGTTCCTGTCTCTAAGAATTATTTTCTCTTGGGAATACTTGAAGGAAGTGTCTGTCCTGGGCACAAAAAAGAAAGCACAGGCCCTGACGCTAAGATGGAAGGGAATCAAAGAACAGAAGTGTACCTCCTATCCCTCAGGAGGACTGACCCTGATCAAGTTGTCCTGGAACATGTTCTGGAAAAGAAGGAACCCAGCCCAGGCTGTCACAGAACAGTAAGACCCAGACCATATCTAGGAGGGAGACTTTAGCTGAAAGTAAATCATTTTTGTCTGTGCCACTGACACTGTCCCCAGTGCCTGGAAATGAATCAGATGTTGGGATAAACGCAAGCAGTTTCTCTCTCTCTCTCTCTCTCTCTCTCTCTCTCTCTCTCTCTCTCTCTCTCTCTCTCTCTCTCTCTCATTTCCATCCCCCCACAATCAATCAGTAAAGTGGTGAGTTGGTCCAGGAAGGGCCTCCTTCCTTCCTTCCTTCCTTCCTTCCTTCCTTCCTTCCTTCCTTCCTTCCTTCCTTCCTTCCTTCCTTTTTACCCCTAAGGCAGGGTTTCTCTGTGTAGCCCTGGCTGTTCTAGAACTTGCTCTGTAGACTAAATTAGCTTTGAACTCAAAGATTTGCCTGCTTCTGCCTCCTGAGAACTGGGGTTAAAGGAACGCACCACCACTGCTGGTCTTGAGGGCCTCCTTTCTGAAGACATTATTACTGTCAGGAGTCTACATGCCAGGACCTCTCATTTTATTGCCTTTTCAGAGTTGGGTTTGTGAGAGCTAATCCAGTGTCCCACTCCCAGAGGCTGGAGCCAGTTCCCAGCTCTTTATGGATATGCAGAGCATGAGTAGAGCCTTAAGGTGGGACTGAGTCTGTGGGTAACAACACACCAGAGAATATTTTGTTTCCAATCTAGTGGTCCATGAAAATGTATGTCCTTACCTTGGTGCAGGCAGGAAGAAGCTCCTTTGTCTGTAGAAAATCAAACAACAATAAGGCTGATTAAATGTCAATTTGCTTTTTGCTATCACAATGTCCTTATAGCTGGAAACCAGGTCAGTGACAAAATGCACCTTCCTGTGGAGGCTGACCTTTCTACAGCTGCCTCCAAGGCTGCCATATTACTGTTAGAATTTTGAGTTCAGTTTGTGACACCTCTTTGTAGCATGAATCTTAAAAGGCCTTGTTAATAAAAACAAACCCAAGGTATTTGGGGTGAATACTGGAAGATCAGAGAGACAGAATACAAACCACAGCTGAGCTCACCTTGCCAACTTCTCAGCTGATTCTGTATCCTCGAACTGGAAGCCTCTGTGTCCTCATCCAAATGGATCTCAGCTGAATTGCTGCTAAAAGCCTAAAAGCTTAACCAGGCCTAGTTCCTGGTCCTCACGCCTTATATACCTTTCTGCTTTCTGCCATCACTTCCTGGGATTAAAGGCATGTGTCACCATGCCTGGCTATTTCCAGTGTGGCTTTAAACTCACAGAGATCCAGACAGATCTCTGCCTTCGGAATGCTAGGATAAAAGGTGTGTGTGTGTGTGTGTGTGTGTGTGTGTGTGTGTGTGCACGCGCGCGCCACCATTTTCTGGCCTCTATGTCTATCTAGTAACTGTTCTATTCTCTGACCCCAGATAAGTTTATTAGGGTGCACAATATTTTGGGGAACACAATATCACCACACCTTTTTGCCTTTTCTTTGCTCAAAACTTGACATTCCACATGGTCTCCCTGAGTCTGGCTTCCCTCTCCAGAGGCTGCTACCTTTTATAGATGCCACAAGGAGCCCCTTTGCTTATTTTTGGGGTTCACAGCTTTTTTTTTTTTATAGGTAGACTTTCCCACACCCTCCCACTCAGTTTCTTTACCTACTGTTGTTGTTTGAATGTAATTAGCCCCTATAATCTCACAGGGGGTGGCACTATTAGGAGGTGTGGCTTTGTTGGAGGAAGTGTGTCACTGTGGTGGTAGGCTTTGAGGTTTCCTATGCTCAAGATACTGCCCAATGTCTCAGTTGACTTCCTGTTGCCTTCTGATCAAGATGTAACCAACACCATGTCTGCCTGCATGCTGCCATGCTCCCCGCCATGATGATAATGGACTGAGTCTCTGAAACTGTAAGTGAGCCACCCCAACTAAATGTTTTCCTTATAAGAATTGCCATGGTCATAGTGTTTCTTCACAGCAATAAAAACCCTAACTGAGACACTGCTACTTCCTCTTAAACATCCTTGTTAATGAAGGCCTCTGGATTTGTGGAGCGGATCAGCTTTCTTGACCATATCAAGTCACTTGTTTCTGTTCTCTCAGGTACTGCTGAAGGGCTCCAGCAGGCCTGAGCATGGCAAACTCGGCTCTGGCAGGCCTTGCCCTTCCCATATTCCCACTTCCTTGCTAAAAACCGTTAGATTACATTCCTAAAGCTGGCCACCAAGGTCTGTTCCATTATTTAGCTACTTCTTGCCCCTGAGGCTGACTGCCAAGGTCCAGCTATCAAAGTATTGAAGTCCAGTAATCAAAAGCCCCCTTTTGGCTACCCTAATTAACATGCCCAATTAAACACCTCGTCCTAACATGGGCTTTCCCCTTGTATCTTTATAAGCTGCTATTTGTCTATGTGCCTCGTCTGTCTCCTCTCTACCCAGAAGCAGTCCTTTGTCCCTACCCACCTCCCTTGTTCCATTCCCTTTCTCCCTTGCCCCCTTTCTCCTGTCTTTGTCTCTTATTCCCTGGCCTTTGTTGCTCTGGGGCGGATAAATATCCTTTGTGCTGAGAAATTGGTCTTGGGGTATCTTATGCGGATACTGCCCCTTTCAACTGCCTTTTTATTTAAGCATATTTCTGCAAAAAAGGCACATTAATACAAATGTTTAATGAATACCTCTCATAGTCTAGGCACCATTGGCATAGTTAGGCAGGAGAGGAATGAACGGAGAAGACATTATTTCTAAATACAGAGAAAATTGTTAAGAGAAATAATCTTAGATATTAATACAGTGAGAGAAATAAGACAAATAAGAAAGTATGATGTGATAGAGAGCAACTGAGGATGCCACCACTTAAGAAAGCATGTGATAGAAGCCTCTTTGAAGATGGATGCTTACCCAGAGACCTCAGTGCCCAAGACAGATCAACTAGCCAACAAATGACTAGCCAACAAAACAGTCAACAATTCAATCAACCTTAACCAGCTACCAACCAACCAACAGGCTAAGCAGCCAGCCAGCCAGCCCAGCCCAGCCAGAAAGTCAGCAATCTGAAAGTATTACATGCATGGAACCACAAAGGCAGAGTTCCTGAGCTAACTCGGTGTGCTGGGTAAATAAAGAGGCCAGTGCTAACAATTGACAGTGTATACAGAAACTAGCAACTGCAGCTTCCTCCTCCTGGGTGTTGACAGAGACTGCTGCCTACAGAGACTGTATGAGACTAGCCACACCCTCCTCTGTGTGCTGTACATAATTAACACTCGGAGGTTCTCGGTTGTTGCCAAAGTTGGCACGGCTCTATCAGAGTCTGAGTAGCCCACCTAACCCCAGCTTTTCTGTGTGTATATATATAATCTGTATTTGTCTGTCCTGTACGTGTCTGTGTGTCTGTCCCTCACGCCCCCTTTTTTCATTCCCCTTCTGTCCCTCTGTGTGTCTGTCCTTTTTTTCATTCTCTCTCTGTCCCTAGTCAGGGTTCCATGACCAAGCCAAGCAGGACATGGTCATAGTTGGGTATAGTCTCTTAGAAAAAGCCATAATAAGGAGTTTTTGTTTTTTTCTCCCTAAGGACAAGGGAGAGTCATTGAACAAGTCAGTGAGCCAATATGGCTTACACAAATGCAGGTTATATTACTTGCTTAATCTTTGACAAATAATGAAAGTGATTAGTGTTTTTAAAAGATACTGAAAAGTGACTTGATGGATCCAAAGGTCTCCCAGAAAGGCTCTGAGCAGAGCCACAAGCTTGAGTTTTCAAACTGCCAACTTTAGCAAAGTATGATTAATGGAAAGATGAGAGATGAATGCCACTTTCAATTTGTGAATATTTGAAATATTAAAGAACACAGTAAACAAGCCTCCCAGCTCCTGTGTGTTTGTGTTCTGGACAGACATGACTTGTGGAGGACTAGCATATGTATCAGAACTTCAGTTATCAGTAGCATTGTGTTCTGTTTCCTGTTGCTATAACACAATACCCAAGAGTGGGTAAGGTAGAAAGAGATTCTTGGCCCAAGACTGAAGACCACATCTAGTGTTAGGCTTCTTGCTAGTAGAGTCCCAAGATGGCACAGTCCACCACATGGAGACAAGCAGGAAATCCGTGAGAAATTCATTCCAACTGGCTTTATAGCAGCCCCTTCAAGATAGCACATCCACTGACTAACTCATAATTTACTAATTGTGTGAGTGGATTACTCATGAGGACAGAACTCCAATCACCTCTTAAGGCTTCTACCTGTCTCCATCTTTTACGGGCTTCCTGAGGGGAGCCATATTTAAACCATACTTTAAACAAACCATTCTCAAGCATAGCAAAAGTTAAAGGAGAATCATGATCACGTGATGAGCACTGATTGGAAATGTCTGCAAAACAACTAGCTGACAAACAAAACTCTCTCTAAAAGAACCTTCAAAGCCTCAGAAAGGACGATGTTTCTGAAATAGGAATAAGGTTTGGGTGTTTGATGTTTGGAAAGAGGTCAATGTATTTGGAACAGGATGGTGTTGTCCTTTGTCAAGTTTACAGACAAGGAAATGGAGACTTTTGGAGGCTCAAAACTTCCCCCAAAGACCACTAAATCACCAAGTGTTAAGAAGTCTAACACCTACACTTCCCACCCCATAATATTCTGCTGTGCTTTGTGCAGACCACATGCATGGGTGATCCTTGCAGAGTGTTTCCAGTGCAGCCCTGGACTACTTTCTTACATGGCGGCTAAAAAAAGGTATAGTCTATCCCATATTACTTGGTGAGCTAGACTCAAACTGAGCAAGCCAGGAGAGCAGCAAGCTAGTAAGCAGCATTCCTCCACAGCTTCTGCACGGCTCCTGGTTCCAGGTTCCTGCCCTGACTCCCTTGGTGATGGACTGTGATGTGGCACGGTAAGCGAAAACGAACCCTTTTCTCCCCTAGTTGCTTTTGGTTAGGGTGTTTTGTCCCAGCAATAGAAACCCTAACTGAGAGAGAGCATGGCAGTGACCTGTTTCATTCTCTGTGGTACAACCTATCAGGGGCTTAGAAAATTTAAATGACTTCTCCATAAATGAAAGGTTGTAGAACCCAACTGTCTCCTCAGATCCTTAGGCATCTCTAAACGTACTACGTTGTTAGCATTTCTCTTACCTTAGATACATGGTAAGATGGTCAATGATTCTATAGTGTCAAATGAAGCTGCTAACCCCCGAGTGCTTGTGGCCTATGAGACACTAGGATGGGTGTTTTTCTTTGTTTTTTGTTTGTTTCCTTGTTTGAGACATGTAGTCTACGATAAGCTCAAACTTACTATGTAACTCAGGCTGTCCTGGAATTGACAATCCTTCTGACTCAGTCTTCCATGAGTTAGGGCTACTGGCATGCACTACCCTTCGCAGATTAGGATGGGTGGACGTATTTCATATATTTAAATTTTTCACAACAACAACATAGACTGCATGTTATAGTGATGACAAGAAGAGCAGTTGGGTTCCTTTTCCCAGCTGGCCAGTTGTGTGTTTAGGACAGAATACAGCTGTGGAATGCAACAGTGCATGTAGAGCTCCAAGTTGTCTTATGAACTTCGAGGATACACAGTCTACTGTGCCAAGTGAATTCACTAGGGCCCCAATAATCTTTCTCTCCCCTCAAGTTTACATTTTGTCTCTTTTGTCTGACTTAAAGGCTTTTCCACAGGCACCATTACAGGCTCTGATTCATGCATACATGAATCATGCCACAAGGACAATGTGGCATACACGTAAACGACCCTGGGACCTACAAAGAAATCTAGTAGAGTACCCCCAGTTTGATGGAGCATGCAGTTACCACCACTGACCACCAGGTGGCAGAGCCAGCCAGCTCAGGCAGCAAGGAGGCAAAGCATGAGCGTAAGGCCTGGTTACAGATGAGGTTGGAAATCACAGGCCTGAGAGCAAAGGCACAAGATTTGTTGACAGTTGTTCTCGGCAGGGAAGACCAATTTCAGGCAGAAGAACAATTAGAAAATGATACCAAAGTTGCTAGTTCAGAACATTCTATTATAGATAGCCCTTTTGTAATACAGGACTATCCTCCGAGCCAAACTCCTGTCATCCTCAGGAGTTCTGCTGGGCCTCTTGTTGACCTTCCTTTGCAGAAGGTCGGGGAGGAGAAGGTCCTGGGACCCTCACCTGAGTCTCCAGCTACTCCCTCTAACCAGTCCTCTGCAATTCTTCCCTAACTGCTCATGGTCGTAGAGGATATAGGTTGGGGATGATGAAGGGCTGAGTTTCTGTTACCCAGCCACGGAAGGAAGCCATCAGTATGGCTGACTTAGGGTCATCGGTGTGCCTCCCCATAACTCCTCACCCACTGCTCTGTAAGGAAACCAGCCATCTGGGTTCCCCTGGGTGAACTTTGGTGGAGTTGCACCCCTGTCTGTCACTGGGGCCTTAGGAGGAGGAGCAGACGTTGTTTATATCTCTCTTGGGAAGGAATTTTAGCAACAATTTTTTTCTTTAAAAGAAGTTTATTTTTAATTGTATGTGTGGCATCTCTTAGCATGTGTGTGTGTGGGGGGGTGGTATTTGCACATGAGTGAAGGTGCATGTCTTCTACGGAAGTAGGATGCACTCTTAACTGCTGAGTCAGCTCTCCAGCCCCTGTATATAGCACTTACAGGGGCAGAGCTATTAACTCTAGGTGTGGGGATATGCAGATGAAAGATGCTGGAGCGGGAAGCCATGAGTAGACTAGAGACCTGCATCTGCATCCACAGAGAGGGTTCCACCACCAGCATCCTGCTTCCTTTTATTACCTTGTTTCTAATCATCGACCTTCCAGTTTCTTTTCTTGGTGCATGACTTTCCTTCCGTGAAGCCTGAGTGATGTTCTAAGAGACGTCCAGCATAGACTAAGGAGTACGAGTGTATCCCAGGGGCTTGGCTTCTACCCACAGGACCTCTAGGAATGGGCGTTTGTGAGGATCACAAAGCCTGCCACCAGAAGTTCCCGCTCATCACTTGTCCCCACAGGGCTTTATACCCACGAGTACCATTAGGGAACACAGCCCCAGCTCTCTCGGTGGTAAAAAAGCATGTTCTCTGGAATTTTAGAAAACCTTACAGTCAATTTCTGGGAAGTAAAATGTTTATCCCTTGTTTGCTGACAGATTATCTCAGGTATAGGTCTGCCATGTTCTCTGGATGCCTCCAATTGATCAACCATTGAGAACTGCCTTAAAAAAATGGTGTGTGCACACAGGTTTGTGAATACGGAGGCCAGAGGTGGATGTTAGATATCTTTCTTAATGGGTCTCTATCTTATTTTTTGAGGTAGGTTCTTTCACTGAACGAGGAGTTCACAGATTCAGCTAGACTGGCTAGCCAGCAAGGCCCATGGATCCTTCTTTCTCTACCTCCCAAGTTCCAGGGCCACAGGCATGCGCCATCGCTTCTAGCTATTTGCATGCCTGCTGGGATCTGAACTCAATCCTCATGCTTGGTGGCAAGCACCTTCCTGGGTCTCATCCCCAGCCCCAAGACGTTCCTTTTAAAGTAATAAGAAGCTTTAGCCATTGCGATTTCTATTTCAGTGGCAGAGGGAGTGTATGAGACAGGGAGACTCGCCTGGTGTTCAGAGGCTCAAGGGGGATCCTTGCACCGTTAGCCTGCCAGGCTGGTGTTTTACAGAGGGCATTCAGGCTAATTTGGTATCACTTTCTCTTTAAGTGTGAAGGACTTGAAAAGAATCAGCTTATTAACTGAAGAATTCCTGAATGGATGAAGACTTGAGTGGGAGGTGTCAGCAGAAAATCTGTAGCTGTGTGTCTGCGGTCCGTCTGTGTGCTTCGAGGGAAGTTGTGACTGAGAAGATACATGGAAAGGTGGATGAAATGGCACTGAACTGCTACTCTGGGCATCAGATCCCATGTTACCTAAACATCAGATCTGTGCCCGTTGGGAGAGGAAACTGTTGTATCATTCTCCGTATGGCCAAGGATCCTTATTTTTCCCCTGGCTGTAACGAGTGGCCATATTGAAAATAAAAGACATGGCTGGGGAGAGGGCCCAGAGAGAAAAGCGCTTGCCACACAAGCCTGGCAACCTGAGGCCAGTCTTCAGAACCCAAGTGAAAAGCTGGATGCATGTCATACTGCTCTAATCCTGGTACCCCCGTGTTGAGATGGGAGGCAAAGACAGGACAATCAGCTAGAAGCTTGCAGCCCAGTTTTCCCTGGAGTACAGAAACAATCAGCTAGTGAGAACCCACTTCTCCAACATTGTCCTCTGACCTGTAGGCACATGCTGAGGCTTGCATATACACTAATAAAAAAATGAAATTTAATATCTCACAGATGGAGAGGGAGGAATTTTAGAAGGCGTCCATCGGGCTGGTTCTGCTGGAAGCTGTAGTAGAGAAGATGCATTCTTTCTCAGTCGAACTTCCTTCCTTGACCTGTGACCCCCTTCCTTCACCCTCCAAACCAGCAATGAAGTATCCACCAACCTGCAACCTTAGCTTTCCTCATCACATCTCCCCTCCCTCTGGCCCTCCTGCCTCCCTCCTATACTTTAGTGATTCCATTGAGTAACCGATCTTAACAGTCCTTGATTTAAGCACATCTGCACAAGGAAACACATTCACAAGTTACAGGGAGTAGAACATGGACATCTTTTGGGGCTTGCATTCCACCTACACACCAGTGTTGTATTATTATTTGTTATTTCTGTTGCCATGGTGACTTTGGGGGTGGTATTGTTGCACCAGTCAACTGTATCAATGACATTTGTTTTTCTCGTGGCTTGCATTTCTCTGCCCAGTTTCCTGGATTTTGCAGAGCTGGGTGAACATTAATTGTCAGACCTGGGCCTACCCTGTGGATTGCGATCAGCACAATGTCTTGTTTATAGCTAAGAAAACAGAGATACAGTCAATGTCAGGACTCTGTCTTTGTTTATTTACGTCAGACATAAAAGTTAGAACATGAGGGTATCTAAGAGATTGTGTGAGTCAATCTTCTTCATCTACATGTGAAGACAATAAGGTACAGAGGGGCCAACATGGAGGAGGGAAGAGAGAGAGAAGCCTGTGGGAAGGTCTGCATGGAGCACAGAGGCAAAGCTCCTAAGGCTGGCCATGGTCACCTGCTAGGTAGTGACAAGCAGATGAGCATTTCTTTCCTAATTCTTTTCTTGTGGCATCCCAGGGACTGGGACTGTGTTGGGGAGCCTCTGTCAGGAGCCACTGGCTATGTAAGTGTGGCATTTGCCCCCATGACATTGGGTTGGTGATGGGACATTTTTAAAAAGCACAAGAAAAATAAGAGGTTTCCATTGTTTGCTGATCTGAGGTAACAGCTGTTTACTGTTAATTTTTTTTTTAAAATGACAGAATGGGGTGATTGGATTTAAATATGAGGATGAAGACATTGGTTTTTTTTAGTCTCAGAAACATGATCTAAAGAATATAGCTGAAGTGCGTGGGGCTTTAGTTTAATTTTTTGTTTTGTTTTGAGACAAGGTCTGGCTGCATGGCCTGATTTCTGATTCTCCTGCCTCTGCCTCCTTCCTGTATGTTGGAGCCACAAGCATTTACCATCATGTTTGACTACTGTTGCATTAAATTTTTTTTTCCTTCAAAGTCTATAGAGATTGCAGGACACTAGATATCTTAAGTCCTTCAAAAAGAATTTGATATTTTTCAAACCCCTAAAAGTGCAGAGAAACTCAAGGCTAGCTGTAAAGCAGAAGAGTGCCCAGGGTGCAGAAGGAGGGCACTGAATGGGCACAACAGAAGCCCAGTGTGTTAAAGAAGTCTCTTGGTTTCCCTGAGGGCGGCCACCTAGCCCCTGCCTGCCTAGGATTGCAGATCCATACTGGTCACTTGATTGACCCACAGCAGACAAGCACTCCTGTATGGGTTAACTATGGAAACCCGGCATCTGGGCCAACCCTGGTGTAGAAGGAAGAACTAAGGTGTGTCCTGCCCACCTACCTCAGGTCTTTGCTGTTGGGGTTCACTATTCCCACAGGCCTGGCTTGCTGATTTGTGGCTTATTTTTTTATGGGATCTGCTAGTTTCTCCCGTAAACCACATCAGGCTGTGCATTACTCTGGTTCCTGTGAGGTAACTCACTCATCAGCATACTTTTTAGTGTGGAAATGTTTAGGGAGATGATAAACTAAGTAGAGATTATGTGTTTGGTTTATTGGTGGAAGTATTAAGGCAACTCTACATAGTTAAAAGGGAGGTTTATTTTGTGGGGGTAATTACAAGTAAAGGGATAGGTTACAGGGTCCAGGAAAGGTGTAGCGCAGTCCAGTGGTGTTCCCTGGAGAACTCTGCTCGGTCTACCTCCAGTGTCCAGGATCCAGGAACCAAGAAAGCCAGCATATCCGGTTCTCAGGTCTTAAGGACTCCTGTCTCGCCCCACCTCATAGGCGTGACAGTTACCGGAAGCCTCAATGGGGGTAGTGCTTCCAGGTCAATGCTGAAACAGCTACCCACTACACAGGTTTGACTTGGAGAATCTTGGACATTTTGCTTTTCCATAGCCTTGCTAACACCACAGCAAGTGGGGACGGAAGCAGAAGCAGGAGAGATATGATGGTGAAAGGATCTTTTTTTGGTGGGGAGTGGGGTCAACTTGACACAAGTTGGTGTCATTTGGGAAGAGGGAGCCTCAGTTAAGGAAATATCTACATTGGGCTTTTTCTGAGGGCAGGTCTATGAGGGCATTTTCTTGATTTCAAAATTAATGTGGGAGGGCCCAGCCCACTTTGGGTGGTACCATTCCTGGGGCACCTGGGGTATATAAGAAAGCAAATGGAGCCAGCCATGAGGAACAGGCCAGCAAGCATTGTTCCTCCACGGTCTCCGTCCACTTCAATTCCTGCCTGCACGTTCTGGCCCCGAGTTCTTGCTCTGATTTTCCTCAGTGGTGGACCATGACTTGGAAATATAAGCCAAATAAACCCTTTCCTCCTCAAGATGCTTTTCATTGGAATATTTTATCTTAGCAACAGAAACAGCTTTTGTGACACAGAGCTCCTGTGAGAGAGACACCTTGGAGACCGTGGGGGAGTTGGAGGATAGGGACATAGTGAACGCCGAAGACAGTCTCTGACCATGGTCCAAGGCACCTGCAACACAGAAGCTGCCATCGCGAGAATAGGCGAGGCTTCGGGGCTGGCTGGCTAGTCACGTGACAAGGATACAGCCCACTTCCTCAGAAGTTGCAGAGGGGCCGGTGGCAGCAGTGAGAAGAGCGGACTTCGTAATGCCTCACGACCCTTTTGAAGCACTCCGATCTGTCCTCGGTGCAGCCTTTAATTGAAAACCACTGGATTCCACCTGAAGAAAGAAGAGATGCTGAGGCGGGTGGGGCTTTAGGAAGGTGCCACCCACCTGGCCTTGCGTGCTTCCCACAGTAGACGGGTAAAAATAAGAGACAAATGAAATCTCCAGCTTAGACACGAATCTAGACTTCCTACTCGAGGACTGGCTTCCTCGTCTCACCTTTAAGAACTCCCAGGTAAACTGAGCCGTGCACTTTGTAGTACACATGCTTTGGAGCTGTAAAACAACCACAGCTTTCTGCTTACGACTGCTGTTGTCTAGACAGGCTGGGCTATGTTAGCTGTGGGGGAGCTTGCTCATCACCATTCCCCAGCATCACTCCGGTTTGTAACTCAATCAAAAGGTTGTATCTGCACAAGGTTATTCTAGTAAGTGCTTCCTAGAGGTGAAATCTTATCATACATTACTCCACTATTTTTTTGGCTTTGGCTTGTTTATTTATTTATTTATTTATTTATTTGTTTATTTATTTATTTATTTATTTATTTGTTTGTTTTGAGATAGGGCCTTGATATGCAGTGGAGGTTGCCCTGCAGTCCTCAACCCTCCAGCTTCAACCTTTCGGGTTTTGGGATTGCAAGTGTGTACCACCATACCTGGCCTTTCCCCCTTGGTTCAATCACGGTACAACACCTGCAAATGGACAAAGTGAAAAGCAAATTCCAGTTGTTCCCTAGTTCTACTGCCCGAAGCTTCAGATGTGTCAAGAAGACTAATGAGCATTCCCAGAGCAACAAAGACAAAAGGGATTTCTCAGTCAGAGACTGGTTTTGCTTCCCCAATCCCAGGATGTAAGCTATCGCTCAGAGATTTCTGCTATCACAGTTGGGTAGGGCAGCAGGATGCATCTGTTCTGGGCATCTAGGAAGAAAGGCTAGGGATGTTGCTATACTCTCCATCATAATGAAAGACGTTCCTGTGTTGCTCACCACCCTGTCCTGTGACAAAACACCTGAGGTAAATTGAAAAGAGGAAAGGTTTGTTTTAGCTCACAGTTTCAAAGATCTCAGTCTGTGGTTTCTTGGCCATGTTGCTTTTTGGCCTGTAGTAAGTAATATGACCGTAATGGGAGAGCATGGCCAAGGAAGCCACACACTTCATGGTGTCCAGGAAACAAAAAGAGCATAAGACTGGGAACTCAGTATTCCCTTCAATAGCATGTGCTCTGGGACATAACTAACTTCCTTCCACTAGGACCTACCTTCTAAAGGTTCCAGTATTTCCCAATAGAGCTAAAGGCTGGAGCCCAAGCCTGTAAGACATGGACCTTTGGGGGACATTCGAGATCCAAGCCTTGGCAACTATCCCCCACAACAAAGCATTAATCTTCCACAACTGCCACTATTGGCAATGGTTAGAAGCTGTTGATAAAGCCACATTAAAATGTAACTTTCAATTCTGTTTAACCCCTACCAGTGGGGAATCATAAAATTTTCAAGATACTGAACTCCTCTCATATAGCAAAGCCATTCAAGGTCATTGATCCACCACAGGCAGTTCTAAGTATTTTTCTAGGTTAGCTTTCAGGCTCTAATCTATGCATAGAATCCCTTACTTCTTAAATTGATGTCAATATGAATGCCTACATTTCAGGAGTAGAAGAGCGATGTTAGAGAACCAATGTCCTCAACTCTGAGGGGTTTTGGAACCTTTCTCCATCAATAATAGAGAGACTTTGAACAGCAAAGTTCAAAGTTACCAGGCAGGTAGGCTGTGAAGATTGACAGAGCCCAGACACTTTTTAATACCAGTCCCCTTGAGGTGGGAATTGTGGCTCTTCCTCTCTCTTGCATAACTTTGATGTCCTCTGATTTTTGTCTTCCTTCCAATTCCATAAAGTTTTGCTTTGCTGATTTCTATTTATATGTAGACTACTATGTGCATAAATTTGTAATTGGATTTCATCCCATTTGACAAAGGTTGGATATTTGCCCATATTAACAAGTAGATATAACACATGCTACATAACAGACAGCATTGCATGGTTTGGATACAACATAGTCCAACTGCTTCCTGTATGTGAGCATTTAGGCTATTTATTAAAAGATTTTTGCATTATTTATTTATTTAGTATATGTATATGTGCAATTCTCAAAGACGTATTTGTTATCAGTCTTTTGAACTAAACATGTTAGGTTTTTTTCTGTACTTCACATTGCCTTGTTTTGACCAGCAAGGTTAAACTGCTTTTTGGTTTGTTTACATGTTGATATTTTCTGTGCCAAGAATTGCCTTCATGTTTTATTTTTCCTGATAGTTTGGTGTGTGTGATAGTATATGTGTGGAGCTCAGAGGTTGATGTCAGGTATCTTTCCTCAGTCTCTCTCTATGTTAGTTTGGAATGCTGGGTCTCTTTCTGGGATTGGAGTTCATTGATTCGGCCAGGCTGACTGGCTAGTGAGTTTCATGCATCTGGCTGACTTTGACCCCAGTGGGATACAGGCACACACAACCAGGTCTGTCTTTTTTACTTGGATTCCTGGGGTCTGAATTCATTTCTCCATGCACTTGACTGAGCCGTCTACCCAGTCCCTAGCTCATCTTTTAAAAGGGGGTTTTTAGAAATTCCGTATTTTTCTGTATAGGTAATAATGTTTTTCTGTAATCTATTTCTTTTTATTATTTCCAGTCTTTTACATTTACTTATCATTTACCATTATCATTATTTTACGAATTATAAAATATGAACACATTCAAATCAATTATGTTTTTTAATGACTTTTGGGTTTTGAATGTTAAGGGGCCTCCTCTTTTTCAAACTTGAAATGTGTTCACCAGCATTTTCTTCTAATCTTGTCAGCATTTGTTTTTTGTGTTTAACATGAAATCTGGGCAGTTGCACAGGAGCCTGCATTTAGAAAACTTTGCAAATAATCTATTAATGTTTTCTGAGATGTGAATGCTATAAATGAGGCTACATATAGATTTGTTAATATTTTTGGGGTCAAAGTACTTGTATTTGAATCTTGGCTACCATCCTCATTTACCAGTAACTATGTAAAAATTATTTAATCATTTTGTGCCTACAATTTTTCATTAAAAAATGGAGCTGATGGAGAGATGACCCAGAGGTCTTGCAGAAGACCCAGGTTGGGTCCCTAGTGCTCACAGGGTGACCCACAACCTGTAACTTCAGTTCTAGAGGATCCAATGCCCTCTTCTGGCCTTCAGAAGCTCTTGCAAACACACAATGTACATTAACCTATACATGCACACACATATACATGTATGAATAGTATATAAATACAGCTTTAAAATGGGATAAATTTAAAATGGGATAATGAGCTATGGACATAGCTCAGTTGTTGAGGAGTTGCCATGTGTATAGACTTGGTTTCAATCTCCAGCACTCAAAAGATAAGAAGAAAAGTGAGTGAGGGGTTTGGGGTAGGGAGATTAGTAATGGGATCCATCCGGGTCATATTGTTGTACGACTAGAATAATGGAGTCCTGGACAAGCCCTTGTTACGACACTGGGCACACAGCCGGTGTTAGCAGATGATATACGGATTGTCTCTGCACTTCTAAAGACCAAGACTCACCTTTGGCAAAGCTCTCCTTTATACAAAACTGACCAGGCTTTGTTCTGCAGGTTCCGAGGTTTAACAGACATCCATGGAATGGGATGGAGAGATTGCATGACCTGCAAATCACACCTCCCACATCTCCAAGTACAGCAAAGAAGGGGGAAATTGTGATGGAGATCAGAGAGAATGAATAGAGCAAAGGGAGAGCGAGAAGGAGAGAGGGATCCAAAAATATTAGTGAGTTTCATCTTTAAAGAATAAGCAATGCTTAAAAAAATTGATTATACAAATCCACATAAATTGAGATGATTTCATTTTGAGAATTTTAAAAGGGAAATTTCAAAGCATGTGCTACATTAATGAATCAGAAGCACCCTGAACTGACAGAAATCAGAAATGAGGACACTTTCTTGGTGCCTAATTAAAACATCAGTTACACCAGCCACATACCCCCAGCTAGGTCTTCATTTCCAAGCCTAGGATAGTATATTATACACCTGAATATTAATTACTTGATTAGTGCATATTTTTTGGTTATATTTAGTACTCAAATTCAGTTGTTGTTCAATAGTATTGCTCATTTGATTATGTACAACTAGTTCAGAGATTTTTGGACTTAGGCAGTATCTAGAATATTAGTTCCCAGTTTCCAAGTGCATCAGATGGAGGTAAGTGGCTAAAATAGATTTTAATAGATTTCCATGTACCCGGAAGACTTGAATTAGAATGCATGGGAAGTGTAGTCCACAAATCTGCATTCTAGATGTGCTGCGCTAGTTGATGACATAGAACTTGGACGCAGATGTCTAGACTGGTGCTGGAGAATAAGAACTATCAGTTCAGGAATCTTCTGTGATGACTCCTGCAGGGAGCCTTGGCCAATGACAGAAAGCTTGTTACTGTTAAGAACAACCCAGACGGTTCAAAGACTCTCGGGAACTGGGCCAAAATTTGTCCTAGTGTTCATACTTTCCCTTCCTTCCTTCCTTCCTTCCTTCCTTCCTTCCTTCCTTCCTTCCTTCCTTCCTTCCTCCCTCCCTCCCTCCCTCCTCCCTCCCTCCCTTCCTCTCTCCCTCCCTCCCTCTCTCTTTCTTTCTTTCTTTTTGTTTTTCATTTTTCCCCCCCAATAGGATCTCACTATGTAGCCTTGGCAGGTCTGGAATGTGCTCTGTAGATCAGGATGGCCTTGAACTCAGAGAGACCTTGTTGCCTCTGCCTCCTGAGTTCTAGGATTAAAGGCATGCATCACCATACCTGGCAGTTCCCCATCTTTTAATATATAATCACCACTGCCATGTTACTTTTTTTTTTTTTTACTATAACTCATATAATAACTTACTAGACATATGGTGCAATGTATTTTTAATCTTTCTTTGCTACAACCAAGGCGACTTTCAATAGAAAACAGTCTGGGTAATGAGACCCTTTAGTCAGATCCATTAAAAATATATTTTTGTGTGGATATACATGTAATAATGACTGAAGCCATGAATTTGAAGGAGAAATGGGGTGGGTATATGGAAGGGTGCAGAGGGAGGGAAGGGAAAAATGTTGTAATTAAAATAGAGTCTCAAAAACCAAAAACAACAACAACGAAGAGTGGGTTTTATGCCTAGGAATCTGCTAAGCAATTTAGATGCATTAGCCCAATCATTTAAAAATAAATATGCTTCAGCCAGTTCCAGTATTTCTCCCAAAACAAGTCTTAATAGCTTTCGTAAGTGGAAGAGATGGAGAAACAAAAGCTTTTTTGAAACCTCAGCCTGGTTCTTGGCAGTAACTCTGAGGTCCCGAAGCTGCCAGCCTTTCATGTGCCCCAGGCCTTTCCTCACTTCCTTCTGCGAAAGATCTTGGTTCTTCCTGGCTGGGGGTCAGCTGCTGCCTGGGTTACTGGGCCAACTGCTTCTCAGGGAATCCCCAAGGGAGCTTTTTTCTTGGGTTTATCATCACCCAGTCTTCCAGCCAGCTCTTAGAGACCCCCTTCATTACTCAGACCTTTAAAAGCATAGGAGGACTGAGGCAGGAGCTTTCATGAGTACCAACAAGAACACTTCTTTTGATGCTGACTTTTATTCACTGGTTCTCACATCTTCCTTTATGTACAGAAGAAGTAATACAATCCTCTGAATTATTTAAAAATGTATATTTTTTATTATTAATATTTAATTAGCACACAAAGACATGGGCTTCATTATGACATTTTTATATATGTCTATCAATGTTCATATTCACCTCTTCACTACCTCCCTCATCCCCCACCTCTTCTAACTGGTCCCCTTCTTCATAAATGGTCTCCTTTCTCTCTGTGTCTCTGTCTCTCTCTCTCACACCCCCCACATACACATATGAGTGTAAAAATCTAGAATCCAAATATGAAGAAATATAAGCTATTTGTTTTGGGTCTGGCTTAATTTTTCTTAACACTACAATCTCTAGCACCATCCTTTTGTGAATCACTTTTTCATGATATCCATGTCACTGAAGATGTTTACTCATGCTATTTCACCTTTCATATGCTCCTCTCCTTTCTGGAGGAGATGTATAAATAGAAGATGCAGCACAGACCCGAGCTGCATCCTGTATTTAATGAGAGAAGTATTGGAAATAGAAGGTCTGTGCTGCATTTTCTACTTATACACCTCTTCCACACACTGTTTACTAATACAGTTCCTTCCTCTATAAAATGAGAAAAACCACCTGATGGGTAGTGAGGAGTACATGAATGAATACAGATGAACCTTTAGAATAGAATCAGCTCACTAACTGATCATGTTCTCAGCATCTGGAGGCTCACAGTGTCTCATAGAGAGAGAAGGTAATTAACCCAAGAGGAGATTTGGGGGCAGCAAGAGAAGGCAGCTTCTGCAACTGGACTTTCCCAGTCACCTCACTCACGTCCACCCTGCACTCAAGCGTATTCCAAGTCTCCGTTTTCTTAACCAGCTGTCCCTCCACTGAACTCTTCCTTTATCGTCACTTACCACTTAAGAGGCAGGATAAGATCAGAACCTCTGCAATGGCAGTCCTTCTCATGCTTAGATTTACAGGCCAATGAAAGGTAGAAGGACAGGCAGGTCCAGCCATCACCTCTTCCTGAGGAAGACCAAGGAGCGCATGGTGGCTGTGTAAAGAGAAGATACTGGCTGAAGCACTTTTTCTTCTCATTAAGAAAGTATACATACGTTTTGTGAAGGAGGAAAATTTTAAGGCTCCCTTCTCTATAAAAATAACTGTAAAGCCATTTCTAGTTCTGGAATTTAGATGTCTCTTTCTTAAACCAATGCCTCCGTCTCCCTTTACTTGTCCCTTATACTGTTGCTTCAGCCATAATATGAAATGAGACCAGTGATGCTTTTAGGTTGATGTCTTCAAAAATCCTTCTGTTGTTCAAAGGGAAATGTTCATTTTAGCTTCACAGACTGAAGCTCATCGAAAATGGTCATAGGCACAGGGGAAGGTCACGTGATAGTTGACGGCAGTGCTCATTAAGTCATCAGAGTTGCTAAAATGTGACTAGTCATCCACACCTACCTTTCTCGTGGCAATTTGCCTTGTCTAAACGTCTTTAAAAGGTCTGATCACAGTGAAAGTTTCTAGTGAACGAGGTGAGCTGTAACTGAAACCAACAGCCTGATCCTCTAGATTCTAAACTGTTGAAGCAGTAAACAAAGCCCAAGTAGGAACACAGAGAAACTGCCCTTAACATCCTCATCTGTATGGAGTGCATTCTCCTTCCTCAGGAAACTATCAGGCCAAGTGAGTCTACTCATTGTAAAGTGGCCTGACACTATAGATTATATGGCTTGGACACACACAGCTCTGTGGACCCACCACTTAGTGCAGAAAGTACTCAGCTTCTCAGCTTTCCTTTTTTTTTTTTTTTTTTTTTTTTTTTGGTTCTTGCTGGGGTTTAAAGCCAGGGTCACACACATACTTATCATATACCTACCCACTCACCTACACTGGAAATCCTGATTTTGATGTCTCTGGAAAAATACCAAGGAATCTTTAGATCAAAAATTTGATCAAATTACAGAAGCATTTCGAGTTTAAAAATAATGTTTATTCTTTTTTATAATGCACAGGCCCAAATCAGTAGATTATTCTCGAAATAAATGAAAAATTTAAGAACATTGGAGGCTCTTTGCCACCAAACCCCATATCATCCTCATATGTAAGTAACCCCATTATTAGGATGCCATGTATTTCTTAACAAATTCTATACCATGGTTTATCCAGATGGGCTCCTTTTATGCACATCTTCATCATTTACTTATAGCATGGAACAATGTGCCATATTGCTTCCAGTGTTGCCTTTTTAAAAATAATACACTCTACTTACTTTTCCTTTGTACTTCACTCAAACATATAATGATAATCTTCTTAAGTCAATTTTAAAATCTGCTTTAAAATTCCCACTGATCTGAATCTTGGAAGCAAGGGAATGAAAAAAAATGCTGCTGCAGACTTCATAAAACACACAAATATTGTCTGTATGGCTGAATGATTGATTATCCATCAGCTTTGCATGGGTGTGGGTGGTCACCACTCAGATCAAACATGCAATGTTTTCTCCTGTCTTAGAGGTCTGCTCATAATCCTTTTTTAATTGTCCCTTCTTCCCCAGAAATAATCCCTATTCATCCTTTTTAAATATTATTGATTAACGGTACCCGATCTGATAGGTTTATACAGTATATCCTGCTATTGACTGGTACATCATTATTTTGTATCTATCCATCATTCCTAATTCATCTTATAACAATGTCCATCCCTACATTCCACGACACACAGTGGTCACTTTCAGAGGCCTAATGTTCTATAATGTTTTTCTTGCTTTCACCAAAAAATGTGTGTGTGTGTGTGTGTGTGTGTGTGTGTGTGTGTGTGTAATATATATTAATAAGAATCTTGAGTCATAATTAGCAATAACAATAACATGAACCTCATGCAGATTTTGTGGAAATCAAAAAGGAATGACCCAGGGCAAAGAGCTCTCTCTGCACATTGCCTGCTGTGTCATGAGGAGCTGGCTGAGCCTGTTCTATGGATGTTATGATGGTGATCAGGGGTCAAATAGTTTTTCTGTTACGTAAAAATGTGTTGGTACTTCCCTAAGCATGGGAAAGCAGATCTACCTTCTTAGGAGCTAAATGAGCATGCTTTTGAAAAATTCCAGCAAAATTCTCTTGCTTAAAAAAATTAGAAAATTAAATTATGCTTAAAGGAAAGGATATTTGGTGTCACAAATCTCTACAAATAGGCCCATGACTAATACCCAGGAGTTATTGGTGGGATAGTGTTTACTTTGACAAAGCGGATGATTTCACCTTCATTCAAGGAAACACATTTCTGAAGCCAGCTCATTAAGGCCAGAGAACAGCTTATAATGACTTTTACACTAAAGGAAAACCTGGAAAGGAAGCAGAAGAGAGAGTATCATTAATTCCAAGCTTTTTTGTAGTCTAACCCCCATGGTAAGGTCTGTTACCTAAAAATGAGCATGGCACATTGCGCACTAAATGGATCCGGCTGTCCTAGAAAACATTTGTGAATGCTTACCAAAGGTTAATGTCTTTGTATCATTGAATCTATTCCTAAGCATTTGTTCTGAAGATTGAACAAAAATAAGAAGACAATGACCGGTATTGATAAAGGGTCCCAAATGGTGAGGTATTGAATGGGAGGCCTGGTGAGGAGAAATAAGGATGAAAAATAAAGAAGACAGCAATATCTGGGACCAGGAGGTCTTGCCTAAGTTGATGACTTATGCCAAGCAAGTTGATGAAGTACAGCATCATATATACTATTTACAGTGGGCAGGGCAGGGGGAGGATGTCAGCAGAGAGCTAAATCAGAAAATGTTGGCAAGAAAACATGGGATACCTCAGACACAGCTGCCCTGGGACTGATAACCACAGCTCAGGAGAAAGAACTGGGTCATCAGAAGCCACGACCTTGACTCCTGCGAGGCACTGGCTCCAGCCTCAGATTGGTCTTGCCAAGTCCATTCCTGGACAAGGACACAAACTAAAGTTCTCTTTGTCCATTTTTTTTTTTGTCAGATCCTCAGAGAGTCTTGAGTCAGTCTGGCTCCTCACAGTACTACAGCCCAAATATAAGGTGAATGACAGCGAGTCCACACAGTTGGTGGGAAGCTTTGCAGTCAGTCAAGAGCTGAAGAAGTCTAGAAGAGTGAGGAAGCAAAAAGGATGGCAAAGAAGCAACAGGTGAGAGAAGTGTATGGTGATATTTTATTTGTACTGAAATGTGATTTTATTTGTATGTTAATAAATAAAGTTGCCTGGGGGTCAGAGCTAATAGTAAGCCATCGTGGAGTTGGGTGTTCATGGTGCATGCCTTTAATCCCAGCCTTGGTAGGCAGAGCTAGGTAGATCTCTGTATGGTCAAGGATACAGCCAGCATTGGAGACACACGCCTTTAATCTCAATACCAACCACAGAAGACCTGGAGGTCTGTACAGACAGGCAGTGATGAGGCGGTCATGTGGTTGGGTTTACAACCAATGAGAAGGCAGAACAGAAAGTCTATATAAAGACAAACACATAGGAAGTAGGTCTCTCTTTTGCTGAAGAGGCTAGCTGCAGCAGGTGGGTAAGGCTCTTAGCTCTGATCTCTTGGCTTTCTTCTTTGCATTGGTTCTGTGTTTCTTATTTAATAAGACAGTTGGTTACATCTATAGAAGTGCATGGACCAAAGGCTCCCCAGGGAACTAGGGCTCCCTATTGTAACCCTGGAGGTCTGCGGAGCAGCTAGGACTAATCTCTGCCTATACTTGCTCCATAACACTTTACAAGACTTCTCTCTCTGGTATGACATTCAGTGAAGAAATGTCCTGCCATCTCCTTTTTCTCAAAAGAGGCCTGGTACACTATGGATGCATGCTTGTGAGTGGAGCTGTCTCTCATGGGAAGAGTTAGGGAGATGAATCTCAGATGGACCTAAGTGTGGCTGGAGGTGGTAGGAAGGAGGTGGAGGAATGCTGTGGAAAGGAAGGAATGCAGGGCTTGTTTTGGGTTGCATGTGGGAAGAAAGAACAAAAGCAGGAATGAAGGCTGAGGTTTAGGGGTTTTGACTTGGGCCATTGTGCAGTTTGTCATGATATTAACTGAAAAAGTGAAGTCAAGTGAAAAATAAATTTGATAGGAAATTCATGAGCTCCAGTTGAGATGATTTCAAGTAAAGTCACCAAGTAGCAGGTGGCTGTGAGCCTCAATTTCAAGAGAGAAGTCAGCGCTAGAATATAAATCCAGTGTGTTACTTGAAGCATGTATATGAGACTCAAGGAAACTGCCTACTGAATGCTTATAATATGTAGAGGGGGATGGTTTTTTTTTTTTTTTTTTTTTTTTTTTTTTGCAGAACAGAAAGTAGTGATTCAGAAACTCTTGTTGGCTACATGACCCTTAAATATCATCAATGGAGGCGTTGGGGATTTAGCTCAGTGGTAGAGTGCTTACCTAGCAAGTGCAAGGCCCTGGGTTCAGTCTTCAGCTCTGAAAAGAAAAGAGAAGGAAAGAAAAGAAAAGAAAAGAAAAGAAAAGAAAAGAAAAGAAAAAATAATATCATCAATGGAAAAACACAAAACAAAGCTTGGCAATAATCAAATGAAACTTCTATGAAACCAATGGAAATATTGTGAGGTGAGGAATACAGAGGAGCCGGGGGCTCTCTCCAGATCTCCACACTTCTTGTGGTGACTATTATGGACTGAATATACATGTTTCTCTCAAATTCATGCTCTGAAACCCTAAGCCCCAGTGTGGCTACACTTTGAGATGGGCCTTTACAGAGGCAACTAAGATTAAATGACATTGCAAGAATGAGGCTCAGATCCTACATGATTAATTTCATTATAAGAAGAAAGCTTGCCCTGGGTCACCTCCCAGTCATAGTCAAAGGAAAGGTCACTTGAGGACACAGGGAACAGCAGCTAGAGAGTCCTCATCAGATGTGCAGTCTGCAGGGACCTTGGCCTTGTAACTTCCAGACCTAGGAGAACATTACTGTGATGGCAGCCCACCCAGCCTGCGGTATCTGTCAACAGTCCTACAGCCTGAGCAGGTGATGCAGTAAACTGTTGTGGAATGTTAAGATGTGCTACATTTGTGTGCTGCATAATATTTGTTTAATGATGCAAAGATGTGCTACATTGTTTTATGTTGCATTTGTTTAACTTTGTAAAGCTGTGTTACTTTGCCTGTCTAAAACACTGGATTAGTTTAATAAAGAGCTGAACATCCAATAGCTGGCAGGCAGAGAGAATAAATAGGAGAAAAAGAAGAAGAGGGAGGATGGAGAAAAGGAGAAGGAGAGAGAGAAGGACTCCAGGGGCCAGTCACCTAGGCAACCAGCCAGCAATGGAGTAAAAAGGGAAGAAAGACATATAGAATAAAGAAAGGTAAAAAGCCTAGAGGCAAAACATAGGAGAAGAGAAATGGGTTAATTTAAATTAGAAAAGCTGGCTAGAAATAAGCCAAGCTAAGGCCATGCATTCATAAGTAACAATAAGTCTCCATGTATTTATTTGGGAGCTGAGTGGTGGACCCCCAAACAGCAAACAAAACAACAACAACAAAAACCCAACTACAGTGAACAGTCCAACAGCCTGAACGGGTAGGTGATGCAGTGAAGAGTCCTGCAGCCTGAACGGGTAGGTGATGCAGTGAAGAGTCCTGCACCTGAACAGGTAGGTGATGCAGTGAACAGTCCTGCAGCCTGAACAGGTAGGTGATGCAGTGAAGAGTCCTGCAGGCTCAGCTGGTAATGCAGTACACAGTCCTGAGTGCTCTCATATGTTAGTCACTAGGTAGATGTGGCCTTGAGTTTGGAGGCACAGAGGGATTTGGAGATGAAGTGTTAGGTCAGTGCAAGTACTAGACATGAATGAACTAAAGAGCACCTCATTTAGAATGAAAGCACAGAAAGGGCTATGTCCCTGGTAAGCTAGTGAGCTAGAAAAAGAAAATCTATCCCTTACAGAAGAGCATCATCCATGGTGCTGTGTGGACCGTTAAAGAGCAAATGACCACACACCCAAATTAACTATGAAAATAACTAGACCTAAAGTCTACACATCTCAGTGAACTTCTATACAGTTAGAGTAGCCTTCTGAAGCTGTGGAGCTTCATGTTATATTTTATACTTTCACTATCATTTTTTTGCACTTATCTGATTAAGTGTGTGATTTAAAAAATTTTTCAAGTTCTTTACAATAACCTTTTGTGTGTGTGTGTGTGTGTGTGTGTGTGTGTGTGTGTGTGTGTGTGTGTTTTGAGACAAGGTTCTTCTAGGTAGCTCTAGCTATGCTGGAACTATTTCTGTAGACCAGGCTGGCCTCAAACTCACAGAGATCTGCTTGCATCTGTATCTGGAGTGCTTGGATTAAAGGTGTGCACCACCCCCGGCCTACAATAAACTTTTAATAGTAATAAAAATAAAGCAAATGATACCCTCTGCAAGACAGACAGCAATAACACCAACAAAATGCCATATATTTTCCCCTAAAAATTTTTTCCATGAACTTGGCATAATCTATATTGTTTTCATAATCTTTAGAAATATAGACAAAGAACTGAAGTTTAAAATCAACTGCAAGAACCAGGCACAGGCTTGTAATCCTAACACTTGGCAGGCAAATGCAGGAGGCTTTCAAGTTCAAGGCCAGCCTGGGTCAGATAAGATTCTGTCTTAAAAACAATTCCAAAGAGGGAGAAAGTAAAAAAGACCATTGAGCCCCCAGGAACAGCAACAGCAGTGTAAGTCTTCCTAGGAATACAACTGCTTTAGTTCAATCTCAGAATTCCTGGATACAAAACCCATGCAAACTTGAGACTCACAAGGAAGCCAGCTACCACTAACAATGGCTTGAGAAAGGAGGAGTCAGGCCCAGAACAACCATCTATATAGATTTAGAATTGCTGGATACAGAATCCAAGCTGAGACATTATAGCTTAAGTTAGATGGGGTGAGGGGCATAAAAATCTGAAACAGGCAAAAGAGACCAGCACACTGAGCACATAGTGCAAAAAGGCAAATAGGATTGCCAAGAAGAAAAAGCACAATTGTTTGCCAACAAATGCTTGCTGAGCATCTGCCGTGTGACAGGCGTCCTCCTGGTAACTGGGTTCGTCACGGGAACAAAAGAAATGACAAGTATTTATTTGTCTCATGCAGCTTGCTTTCTAGAGTAAATAAAATTTCAATTGGTGGAAGGATAATGTGAGAATCCACTGAAGTGGATCAAGAATTTATTAAGGGATGAAACGGAAATAACACACTCGGGAGTACAGAATGAAGTGGTACTGCTGCCTCTTTGTCTACCAGGGAAGGATGGGGAAAGCTCTGGACCAGGTCACCAAGCCATGGTGTCAGGAAACCTTCCATGTTCAAGAGAGCATGTGTGACCCTCCTCAGTTCTTATCCAGTCACATACACAAAGAAGACCATGCCCATAGGGCTTGTCACCTCAATACCATTGGCTAAATGGATTGAGCTCCCACAAAACCTCCCCCCCTTTTTTTTACCTAATTATGAAGGTTCTAATCCTAATATAAAACTCTATACAATAAGAACAATTATCAAGTATTGCCCAGAAGAAAGAAAAGGTAATAACATAAAAATGGAACTGCAACCAAAAAGAACAGCATCAAGCGAGAAACACATACCAGATGTCCAGACCATAGGTAAATGGCAAATTACAGAGATTACTCCAAAAGTTGTCCTATCCTGAAGAGTCTAAGTCTTGTACCTAATATGTCCTTAGCTAAGATTCAAGTGGATTGTAACTGTAACTATCTAGTCTTCAACCCCATCAAAGACCTGAGAAGAAAAGTAAGCAAGTAACTTTCAAAAAAATGCAAGAAATGACAGAAACCACCTGGCCACCTGGCCAGTCATCCAATGTTTCTCTGCAATGTTGGGGCATCTAACTTTGCCTATAGGCCTGGAATATCTGACAGACCATTCTCAGAAGCAGGAAAATTTGAAGGACTGTCCTACCCTGTCTTGGCAAGGTTCAGTAGTTACTTTTCCTTGTGTCCTGCTTATCTGGATTGGACAAAATGCTTACTGTCAGCAGTTGAAGCAAGGGGTATTTTTTGACCAATAGGCCAGTTTTGCTAAGAAGAAAACAAACTCCATATGGAGTGTCTTCAATGTCTATCATCTTCTCAGGAGTAGATTGGTGCTGCCAGGAGCAGTTGTATCTCACATAAACAGAATTCTAAGTTATTAAAACATTTAAATGCCACATTCTGTAGGTCTTTGAAGTGCTTGAAGATTACCTATCTTGTGGAATATATCTCTGCACACCTAGAAAACTAACTAACATGACTATAAGCTTGACAAACATGGGTGACTACTAACCTGTAATTCTTATTAACCTATATAGACTAAAGTTTCACATTATAAAAATAAATAATCTGTAAACATGTACAGTAGAAAGACAATGACCTTAAAACATATACAAAAATATGTTAACCAGAGGTAAAAAGTATACTGCAATATGATAAAATAACCTTAATTTGCATCAATACACAAAATATCCTAAACAGATATAGAAACATATATACAGAATAACAAAATTAATTTTACATTTGTATCAATATGGAAAAATATTTTAAACAGAAGTAGAAAAATATATACAATATAACAAAAATAATTTTGAATTTGTATCAGTATGCAAATTATCTTAAACAGAAAAAGAAAAATTATTTTACATTTGTATCAATATATAAGAATCCATTCCAATGCAAATTATCTAAAACTGAGAGTTGCTTTTTTTTTTTTTTTTTTTTTTTTTGGTTTTTCGAGATAGGGTTTCTCTGTGTAGCTTTGCGCCTTTCCTGGGACTCACTTGGTAGTCCAGGCTGGCCTCGAACTCACAGAGATCCGCCTGGCTCTGCCTCCCGAGTGCTGGGATTAAAGGCGTGCGCCACCACCACCCGGCGAGAGTTGCTTTTTTAGTTTACAAGTAGATATAATAACATACCTTACTATCCTATCATATCTCTCCCCCATTTTTTTCTATTCTAAATGAGATTCCTGAGTCTAATCTTTATTGTTCCATCCCCAACCCCATAACAACTTATAACAAACCCCTTACAGATGACACTTATCTATAACCCTGAGAAAAACCAAAAACCATCCACCCCACCTGTTATGAGAGGGGGTGTCATTTTCTTATAATTATTTCCTGATGTCTGGAGGGCAATGGTATCTCTGTGGGATCCTAAAAGAAAACTAAAACAATGGGTAAGTCTCATGAGGTCTAGCAGTAACATTTGTAGCCAGTCTCTGAGTAATGGGTAAAGCTTATCTGAAGTTCTGGCTAGAGTGGTGTAAGAAGGTGGACCATCTCAGCTAGCCATCTTGTAATTGTCCTGAGCAGTGTATAGTCCAAGACTGATCTTTGAGTGCCCCATGTTGGATTCCAGGTTATGCAAGAATCCACGGAAGTCTGGAATCAAGAATTTATTAAGGGATGAAATGGAAATAAAACACTCATAAATACAGAATGAAGTGGCACCACTGCCTCTTCATCCACCAGGCAAGGATGTGGAAAGCTCTGGACCAGGTCACCAAGCCATGGTGTCAGGAAACCTTCCATGTTCAAGAGAGCGTGTATGACCCTGCTCCTCAGTTCTTATCTTGTCATGTATCCAGAGCAGATCATGCCCATAGGGCTAGCCACCCCAATACCATTGGCTAAACAGATTGAATTCCCACAACAGAAAGACTGAAGAGCAGTTCATGTAAGCCAAAGTAAGAATTAGTGAAGTGGAAAATAAATCAAAGGACATAAGAACATTTTCAAAAATACAAATTTCTGGGCACAGTGGCACACACCAATAATCACAGCACTGAGGAGGCAGAGACGGAGGCAGAGGTGGTAGGATCTTGGCAAGTTTGAGGTCATAGCAAGTTCCAGGCTGGCCAATGATACCTTGTCTAAAAAATAAATAATTAAAATAAAAGCCAAACCAAAACAAACAAATAAAACCTCCAAGCAACTTACAAATAAGTAATATAAAGATTTGAAAAGGTGGGATGGATGAAAGGGCAGAGTAAGATGATACAGTGGCAAAAGGAACCTGGAAGAATATGAAAAACAATTTACAAAGACTTATTGGTTGATGCTTTTGTCAAAGTGATGATTATTCAGACCCATCTTACAGAAATAAGATTTTCAAAGTAAACAGAGATAAAAGCATAGGAGTGATAACAACATTAACAACTGAATTCAAGGATGGGGCACAGGTGTAAGATAGTGCTTTCAAGGTACTGAGATGAAGCAACTAACTGCCTAGAATAGACACTCAGAAAGACCATTTTTCAAAAATGAAGATCATTTATACAGACACTTCAATAAAAATTAACTATTGCTCCAAAATAAGACTTGTTCCAATAACTTCTGAAAGTTGTATTTCAAGAAGAAAGGACATAGTACTGGGTGTAGTGAGTAGCTCACAGTTATAATCCCAGCATTGGGAAGCTAAGGCAAGAGGATTGCTGTGAGTTAAAAGAAGCTAGAGTTACATAGTATCAAGCCAGTCATGCTACATATGGACAATCTGTCCCCCAAAAATACAAAGGCAGACATACAAACACCCCCAAACAGAAAAGATAACCAATGATAGTTTGAGATGTAAGGCAAAACCATGGGGGGTAAATTCTGGTAAAATGAAGGACAATATTGATGACATGAAATGCTAATAATATTCATTGTAAATTTAAAATTTAGAGCAAAAATACAGTCAGATTGCACAATAAAAAGCAGTAAAATAACTTGTTAAAGCATTTCTAAATCTTTGTATTTGTGTATGAAGCAGGTGAACACAGTGTTCCTTTAAGCTTTTTATTATAATGACCAAGAGAAATAAGGACTTATCTTCCAACCAGTAGAGAGAAATGAAATGAGAAATATAGTCAGTTTAACTGTAACTGGGAGTTTAACTGTAACTGGGGGATGAGAAGCATCAAGTAAGAACTCTTAAAATGCTAATAAAGGGGCTGAAAGATGGCTCAGCAATTAAAAGAGAATACTTCTCTTGCAGATGACTGGAGTTCCATTTCTGGTACTCATGTTGGGTGGCTTATAACCAACCACCTGTGTTGTAAGTCCAGTTCTTGGGGATCTGATGCCATCTTTTGGCTCCTACAGATACTACACATATATGGTACACACAAAACCAAGCACGCACACACATGCATTGAAATAGAAATAAAACTTATTAAATGTGCTAATAAAATAAAAAAATTTAAAAAAAATGTCAACTGTGAAGTCTATATCCAGAGACAAGTAACCTCCTTTCTGGGTGGAGCTAGAAGCAGAAATTCTCAAAGGAAGGAAATCTAGCAGACATGCCAGTCAACATTTGGGAGAGTCTCCAAATTTGAAAGTAAGCGCATTAAATGATGAAACATAAATGTATGAACACAATAGGTTTCTTTCTTTCCACATATGATACATATGATAGTTGACACAAAATATATAACATAGTCTGGTGGGAGTGTCAGCAGTTCAAGTTTGAAAGGCATCTACCTTTTCCTTTTAGTGGCAAAATATTAGTTCTACGTAGATCAAGGAAGGTGTGTGTACTGCAATTGCTATAGCAACTACACTAACAATAACACCAGAAGATGCAGCCTCTTGACAATCTATTAATAGAGCATGTAGCCACATTATCAGCAGAGATGGAAGCCCTGCAATTCTTTCATAGTATATGCTGAATGTTCACAACGACAGACCATGTAATACTTTGCATTTGTGTCTTTTATAGCCAGGCATACATGCCTTTAATCCTAGCACTTGGGAGGCAGAAGCAGATACATTTCTGTAGATTTTAGGACAGTCTGGTTAACATAGACATGGAGGCCCACAGAGGCTATATAATGAGAGTTTACTCAGGGTCAGAGAATATGAGCTTACTTTACTCAGCAGGGCTGCATAATGGGATGATTTCACCACAGACGTGGTTACCAGGTGTTTGGAAGGGTCTACACTTGGCTATACAGTGTGGTTTGATCTTGCAAGGGGGAAGTCTTTTGCCCCTCCCCTTGGCATATTATAAAAAGCCCTTTTGAATAAACAAAGAGGCTGTTGGGTGTTGACCTAGGCCCTCCTGAAGCTATCCTGTGTCTGTCTTTCTCATTGTTCAGGTCTCTCTTTCTACCGAATATTTCCTATTTCTTCTTTCCTCCCATGCAAGAACCCTTCGATAGGTGGGAAGCAGGTCAGAACTGGTCTTTCACAGACTCTCACACATAGAGAGTTCCAGGCTAACTAGACTACCTAAGGAAACTCTACCTAGGAAAAAAAAAACAAAGAAAAAACCCCAGAACCATGTCTATCTTGCGTATGAAAAGTCAAGAAAAGATAGTTCCTACAAAGAATAGGGCCAAAATAATTACCCAGCTATATGGAAGAAAAACCAACACAAAACATCTGAGCCTACCTCATACTTTACAAAAACTAAAATGTTTCATAAAAATATGTGTAAAACATAGAAGTCTATCTTCCAAAAGAAAACAAAAAAAATCAGGATCCATATAATAACATTAAAAGAAAACCTGATAATGTGTATTCCATTAAAGCTATAAAAAGCAAAAACCCTTATTCTACAAAAGATAGTTATATTGAAATGAAAAGCTATGAAGTGGGAGAAAATATTCGTAAAATTTTGTTTGATGAAAACCTTGTATTAAAAAAATAAAAACTTTTAAAACTCAGTGATACAAAATTAAATAGTTCAGTCATTTTGCTTTTTGATAAAATGGGCAAAAACCTGGAACAGACATTTTTCTTTCTTTTCTTGTTTTTTTGGGGGTGGGGGGTGGGTGTGGAGACAGGGTCTCACATATGTAGCCCTGCCTGTCCAGAGTTCCCTATAAAGACCAGACTGGTCTCAGACTCAGAGATCCACCTACCTCTTCTCTCAAGGGCTGGAATTAAAGGCATCTGCCATCATTTTTGCCCCCAGAAATTTTCTTTTTTTTTCTCCTTTTTTTATTAAGAGATTTTCTATTCATTTTACATACCAACCACAGATTCTCCTATCCTCCCTCCTCCCGCCTCCCTAGCCTTCCCCCCAATTCACCCTCCATTCTCACCTCCTCCAAGGCAAGGTCTGCCCTGGGGAGTCAGCAGAATCTTGTACATTCAGTTGAGGCAGGTCCACGCCCCTCCTCCCTGCACCAAGGCTGCACAGAGTGTCTCATAGGCACTAGGTTCCAAAGAGCTAGCTTATGCACTAGGGACAGGTCCTGGTCCCAATGCCTGGGGGCCCCCTAAACAGTTCAAGCTAAACAACTGTCTGGCTTATCCAGAGGGCCTGGTCCAGGACCATGGGGGCTCCTCAGCCATTGGTCCACAGTTCATATGTTTCCACTAGTTTGGCTAGTTGTCTCTGTACTTGTTCCAATCATGGTCTCGATATCTCTTGCTCATAGAACCTCTCTCTCTCTCTCTCTCTCTCTCTCTCTCTCTCTCTCTCTCTCTCTCTTTCTCTCTCTCTCTCTCTCTCTCTCTCTCATCAATTGGACTCCTGGGGCTCTGCCTGGGACCCAGCTGTGGATCTCTGCATCTGCTTTCATCAGTCACTGGATGAGGGTTCTATGATGACAGTTAGGGTATTCAGCCATCCGATCACCAGAGTATGCCAGCTCAGGTACCCTCTCAACCACTGCCAGTAGTCTATGGTGGAGTCATCTTTGTGGATTCCTGGGGACCTCCCTGGCACTCTGCTTCTCCCTATACCCATGGTGCCTTCATTTATCATGGTATCTCTTTCCTTGTTTTCCCACTTTGTTCCTGATCCAGCTCAAACCTCCCACTTCCCTAAACTCTCATTCCCTCGTCCCTCCCCCTTACCACTCCCACCCCCAGTTTGCTCATGTAGATCTCATCCATTTCTCCACCACGGGGCAATCCCTGAGTCTTTCCTAGGGTCCTTCTTACTAGCTAGGCTCCCTGGAGCTGTGGGTTGCAGTCTGGTTATCCTTTGCTTTATATGTAGTATCCACTTATGAGTGAGTACATAATATGTTTGTCTTTCTGCATCTGGGTTACCTCATTCAGGATGATTTTTTCTAGTTCCATCCACTTGCCTGCAAACATCATGATGTCATTGTTTTTCTCTGCTGAATAGTACTCCATTGTGTATATGTACCACATTTTCTTTATCCATTCTTTGGTTGAGGGGCATCTAGGTTGTTTCCAGGTTCTGGCTATTACAAATAATGCTGCTATGAACATAGTTGAGCATGTGTCCTTGTGGTATGATTGAGCATTCCTTGGGTATATTCCCAAGAGTGGTATATATGGCTGGGTCTTGAGGAAGATTGATTCCCATTTTTTCTGAGAAGCCGCCATACTGATATCCAAAGTGGCTATACAAGTTTGCATTCCCACCAACAGTGTAGGAGTGTTCCCCTTGTTCCACATCCTCTCCAACATAAGCTGTCTTTAGTGTTTTTGATCTTAGTCGTTCTGACAGGTATAAGATGGTATGTCAGAATTGTTTTGATTTGCATTTCCCTGATGACTAAGGATGTTAAGCAATTCCTTAAATGTCTTTCAGCCATTTGAGATTCTTCTGTTTAGAATTCTCTGTTTAGCTCTATAGCCCACTTATTAATTGGGCTGTTAGGTATTTTGATGTCTAGTTTCTTGAGTTCTTTCTTAAAGAAAATGCACAGGCCACATCCAACCTCCGGGCCCAGCCTGGGTCACACATTCTGTGTATTGATCAGTCTGGTAAACATAGCTCTCACCCGTCAGCAAATAATTTTCTACTTTGAGCAGATGGAGACCACTGCAGAAATCTACAACTGGTCAAAACATAGAGATCAAGGGGCCATGGGGTGCTCATCCACAGTTGATACATCTCCAACATAACCCCTACATGTAAGACCCAGAGAACATTATGGAAGAGAGGGCAGAAAATTTAAGAGCCAGAAAACAAGCATGTCTTCTGTAATAATAGTAATTAAGGAAAAACAGCTTATGAATTTTAGAGGGGGATCATGGAGGAACTAAAAAGATGGTAAAGAGGGAGGAAAACAATGTAAATACAATATTCACGTACAAAATTTTCAAAAAGTAAAAAAACTTAAAAAACAAAACATACAGATGACAAATCAATGTATGAAAAGAAACTCTACATTGGCAGTTACGGGGGAATGTTATACCGGGTCAGAGTTACAAACCAGTATACCTGTCAACATGCTGAAGCAAAGGAAATATAACCTGACTGTAACCAACAGCAGCAAAAACAATGCTCCCAAGAGTCTCATTCATTGCTGGTGTGAATGTAGGGTAGTTTACCCTCATTGGGAAACAATTTTGCAGATTTTCTGAATAATCAGGAACATATACTTATTATGTAACCCAGCCATCTAATTCTCGGTTATTTATTAAAGAGAAATAAAAACTTGCACCTGAATCTTTATGGTAGCAGAGTAGTGAATGATCAAGCCATTGGTATAGCCACATAATAGAATACTATTCAATAATAAATAGTAATGAGCTGTTGATACATGGCCAACATAATGGACGTCAGTGTCATGATGAATGACAGAAAGCTATATCACAAGCACTGCCTACTTTTTGATTACTTTTAAGAATGTCTTAGTGATATTCCAGAAAAGGCAACACTATAATGGTTGCCAGGGATTGAAAGTGAGCTGAGGAATTGACTATAGAAAGAGGGCATGGAGAAACTTTGCTGGGGATGAGTGTCAATCAAGCTATTTTGTCTTCTGTTTGCAGGAGTCATTCATAGGCTACACATTTGTCAAAACCCATAGAACTGTACACTAAAGCAGTGAATTTCAATAAATACTAGCTAAAATTATGGTGAAAATAGCATGAGTGTTGTTTGGGAGACATATTGGGAGTTAAAAGAAACAATAAGAGGGGCTCTAATTTATCCTGGGGAGTCAGGGAAGACTCTGAAGAAGTGCCCTTAAGTTGAACTGTGAAAAAGGGGATTAAGAGAGTTGGGGAAAGAGGATTTTAGATGAAAGAATGGTCATTTCCTCTATATCTGTGAGTTATTCATCTGTGGATTCAACCAGCCATGCAGCAAGAGTTGCATCTCCATTAGGACCCCCAGAAGGTGCTATGCAGACTGATGGGGAAACATAGTCAATAATCTTACTCAGCTGTGGACCCTGTGTGCTCTAACACTGTCCTCACCAACAATATATACCCACTGGTGCAATAGTGACATTTCTGTTTTGGGTGTAACCAACTGCTTTTTTAAAAATTGGATTTCAGGTCTAATTAATGGGAGTGAACACATGTACTGTAGTCATGGTCAAAAGCCTATGTATGGGAAAGTCACAGGCTCTGGAGGGGGAATCTCCTACTGTTGTTTTCTAAATGACATTTGGCCTAACTACCTTCTAACTTACATCCATAGGCCAGTTCTACTTTCAGCCTTGGGCAAAATAAACTTGTTCTTTTTCAGTGAATGACTGTTAATGCAGTGACTCATACATGGTCAAAGTGCAAAGAATAAGTGAGATTTTTACTCATCTATAAAGGATATCTTTCTGTTTGTGTTAATATTTCAATAAAATACAGTTTTGCTAATATAGAGATTTTAGTGAAATTTCTAGCTCTACATCCAAATACTAATGGCCTATATAAATATAATTAATAAGCTACTACAAATAAAAGTTAATCAATGCCATTTGTAATAGAAATAAAAAATAAATAATTTTAGAATAAATGCAATAATATATAAACAAGACCATTATGAAGATTTATAAATATTTATTGAAAGCCTGTTAGTTCTTTAGGGCAACTGCCATAGTTTGACCCTGAAATGGCTCATATTTTGAGTATGTGCTTTCAGAGGCTATGGAATCTTTAGGAGTGAGACATTGCTCCTGGAAGTAGTGTGGGGAGGGAGGGGGGCTCTGAGGTTACCACTGGCTTCTGGCTCTGGATTTACCTTTGCTTCTTGGTCTATCATATGGGAAAAGACTTCACTACATGCTTCTGGGGGCATGAGTGAACTGTGCTTCCATGCTCTCTCTCAGACACAGTGGACTGAGAGCCTATGAAAGCAGGAACTAAATTCAGTCTTTCCTGCCTGAAGTGGCTTCAGTCAGGTATCATGGTCACAGCAACTCAAAAGACCTAATTTAGCCATCATAACTTTGCCATAACTTTATTATCAAAAACTTCTTGGCTTAAGAGAACAGAAATTATCTCTTACAGTTCTCCATGTCGCAAATACAGAGTCATGATGCTGTCAGGCCACCCTCTGCTCTAAGGTTCTAGAGAGTCCTTCTGTGCCTCGGACAACCTCTGGTGAGTCTTGCTTTCCGGGGGCTTGTGATTACAGGACACCAATGCTTCTTATCTCATAATGTCGTGTCAGAATTTTACCTGTTTTAAAATTACACACACACACACACACACACACACACACACACACACACACATTACAGTTTCCAGTTTAATGTTGCTAATGAGATTCCTGAGTGTGTAAATGATTGGGCCTCTGTGTCTATATTTGCTTCTTAGACTCTTTTCCTTATGTTTGTTTTGTCCTACTCTGATGTATTAGATTTATCATATTATATCATATTATATCATATCATATCATGTGTTTTATCATATCTTATTATATTAATAATATTACTATCCCTTAGAAGCCTGTTTATTTTCTAATGAGAGCCAGAAAGGAAATGGATTTGGATCAGAGGGGAGGTGGAGAGGAACTGGGAGGCATAGAGGAAGGAGAAACCATAATAAAAATATATGAGAAAAAAAAAATTTCAATAAAGGGCTAACAACAACAAGGACGAAGGAACTGCAGGGGAGGATATGACCAACAAGATATGAAGGTGTTTGGAAACTATTCTAAGTGAGACCACTCATCAGCCACATAAAGTGAAACAGATACCTATGCAGAGGCCTCATATATATGAGATGTGACATTACAGGCTCTCTCTGAATGCCTTTCTAGTACACACTTACTTTTACAGCAACAGATTATTCACATTTAGAAATGGATTTTTTTTAAAAATTGAGACAGGGTTTCTCTGTGTGGCCCTGACTGTCCTGCAACTCATTCTGTAGACCAGGCTGGCCTCGAACTCAGAGATCCACCTGCATCTTGATGTCCAAACATCAATCCAGATGTATGCAAGCCAAACTAAATACTGTTTGAAGAAACATAAAATAAAATCTACATAATAACAGAAGAGACAACGACTTTATAAGCGTGAACCATGAGTACTAATGGTGAAAGCTAAACAGAGCACATTCAACTACAGTAAACACAGGACCTTTTAAATTGAAAGATGTCAAAAATAGAGTGAAAGATGAGGTAGAAAGTTGGAGGAAATACTTAGAATTCAAACAACAAAAGATGGATATCCAGGATATGCAAAGAATTTCTGAAAATTTAGAGAAAATGACTAGCAAAATATATTTTGTTTCTAAGCATTATTATGACACACACACACATACACACACACACACACACACACACACACACTGAGGTATATTTTAATATAAAATTGAGCAAAATACAGAATCATCATGAACCCAAACTCTGAAATTGCACATAAGCATTTGAGCAAGAGTTTATTCAAGGCAAGACTTGGAGGACCATGAAGAAAGTACATGTGCAAATGTTATAGAATAACTGCTCCAAAATGGAACAAGAGATTGTATGTCCACAGAACACTGGTTGTTACCACGATGTCACACGTGTTGTGCTGACTGGCTGCTGGCAGCTTGTGTCACACATCCTAGGAAGGATACTATGATAAGCAGTAACAAGGCATGCTCAAAGTACTTTCTCTGGAGCCATCTGCACACTTACAAGAAGCTGAAATGGTTCAAGGTTGAATTGGAGACTTGGGACTGTGGAAGGACATAACCTTTACCCCCAGCCCATATCTGTTCAACTTTATGCAAGTTTGCAGAGCTTTGGACTTTATTTTGTCTTTATTATGGAAGAGAAGGTATGAAATACTTGTGTATTCGCATTTTAATCATGGGAACACAAATGAAAAAACACAAACAAGACATCTGAGTTAGCAAAACCTTTAAAGAATTTTTGTTAGACCTGAGAAGTGACAGAAAGTCTTGGTCATGGTAGATGATGTAGTGCAGATCATCTGAGCATTTGGGATGAGAACATGGTGTTATTTCATAATGATCGAGTTGTATGCTCCTGGGGTCTAGCAATTCTTTTTGCTCAGGAGCCTACAGAAGCCCTTTGGAGACAGATGATGTGTTCAGGGACGTTCACAGAAGCAAGGTTTAAAACTGCAAATAAATGCTGACAACCAGTATCTTGAGGTAAAATATGGACAGGACCGTGATATGGCCATGTGAGGGGACATCCATCTCAACCCATAGAGATGGATGACCGCAGCTGCTCACACAGGCACTGGGAAATCTTTGAGCCAAATATTAATTCAAAGAAAAATAACATGTTATAGAATAAGAAATCTAGCTTCTAAAAGTTTATAATTTAGCGATGCTTTCTTATATCATGAACTGGGCAGTGGGCAGGGTAGGGTTGGGGGAGACCAGCAAGGCCTTCACCTTAAGTGTAAAATTCAAGGGGTGCCAACAGTTATCAAGACAAACTGTCCTTTAACGCTGTACTTAAAAAATATGAAATTGGCAAATCACATCTCTTGGGTCAGCCACCTGCTTTTGGAAATAAAATTGTATACATCAGGCCTTGAGGCCAGATTGAGACAAGTGAGTCTGTGATGGAAAAGCACAGGGCTAGATCCTGTTTTTATTGAAAGTGTCATATTTTCTTTCTCAGACTTTTTCATGTTAGCTTTGATTTCTAAAATACATCATTAAAATATCAACTGCCTGATTAGTGGTATTGGGTATTATTTGGCTTCATGACTTGCAAAATTCTTATATACATATATTTTAAGGTTAATTAGCATTTTGAAAATTTAAAACTGAATAAGAAATAAAACACAAAGGAAAAAAAGAGGGTTTCATGTGGGAGAGGAGGCACAGCCAACAGAGACCAAGAAGGAGGGGCCGGCCAAGGGGAGGGCACTTCCAAGAGGGTGATATTTGCAAATCTATTGGGTCAAGGCAGCTCCTGCTATAAGCAGCTAGACTTCCCTGTTAAACCTGCCCCTTCTCAATCACCTAGACGCTGCCTTCAGCAATCTTACCTAAGAATAGCTCAGCTGTAAGAAGAAAACACGTTGTGCATTCATGTGCATGAAACATAAATTACAAGGTAAAATTATGAAAAGTTATGTTTTTAAGCTATCAAGGCTTTAGACTTGCTTTTCACACTTGGAGTTGTCAACATAGCATACTAAGCCATGGGTGAGACTTCTCAGTCACTATTTGCCCTTGCTGACTGGTATAGTCCTGCGTGTGTGTGTGTGTGTGTGTGTGTGTGTGTGTGTGTGTGTGGTGTGTGTGTGTGTGTGTGTGTGTGTGTGTTTGTGTGCATGTATGTATGTGTGCATACATGCATGTGTGTGCACATGTGTGTATACCTATGGCTCTGTGTGTGTGCATGTGTGTGTGTGTGCACATGTGTGTGGGCACACTGTGTGTCTGTGTATATGCATGTGTATGCTTGTGTGTTGATGTGCCTTTGTGTGTGTGCATGTGTATGCATTTGTGCATGTGTGTGTGTTTCTTTTTGTCATTTCAGTGCTAGGGATTGGACCCAGGGTCTTGAGCTTGCATGCACTCTATGGCTGAGCTATAAGTCTCAGCCCCTGAGCAGTTTTTTTTTTTCTTTGAAAAGGTTTCACTCTAGTTTGGATGCCCTGGAACTTGCTATTCTTCTGCATCCACTTCCTGAGGTTTGGGGTTACAGTTTCACCTCACCAGGTCTATTTTGTTTCCATCAAGTGCTATCTACCCGTGGTGCCTCCCTCTGGCCAATTTTTCTTATGTTTTCCTGTTTCATAACTGGACCCAGAAAATGCGTGAAAAACATTTTGAGCCATGCATTATACAGGAGGAAGTGCGAAGCTGCAAGTGAGGGGAGCCAGGGTGGGATGTCAGAAGACTCTAGGTAGAGGAGGAAGCTGACGCCCTGGAAGAAGAACTCGTGATAAGGTTGCAGCTCCTCAGAGCAGAAATAATTTGGACAGGGGATCAAAATTTAGAATTTAGAAGAATGAAAGGGCTGTTCATTACATACAGCTCCGATGACTGCATTCAAGGTGGTACCCAAATAAAGGTTCCTTTCTTGCCATTCCCTTCCCCTGACCGTCCTTTCTCAGTCAGAGCATCGTGTCTATTTAGGAACAGAAGCTGCAGGGCTAGTAGGCACTACATACTGGACTAAAAGTGCTGTGCTACTTTGTTAATCTTAATTTGTACACTTTCCTCACATCATATCTTCTCTGAAATTGGATTATATTTTATGAGCTTGCTGTAGTTTCATCAACAGGACTTTATCATATTGTCAATTGAATGTGGCTTGGATTTGAGAAAATATCATAGACACTATCAATCTCTCTCTCTCTCTCTCTCTCTCTCTCTCTCTCTCTCTCTCTCTCTGTGTGTGTGTGTGTGTGTGTGTGTGTGTGTGTGTTCAGGCATATGCATGCTATCATACATGTGTGGAGGTCAGATTCCTCTGGAATCAGTTCTTGTCTCTTCCACCTTGTTTGAAATGGTGTGTACTAGGCTAGCAAAACTGCTAGCCTCCAACAATTCTCTTGTCTTTGCCTCCCACCTCACCACAGGAGTGCTGGGATCACAGGTGCACATTGTACAATGGGCCTTTACATGGGTCTGGGGAAGCTGAACTCATGTGCTAGGCTTGTGTGGCAAACACTTTACCCACTGAGCCGTCTCCCAGGCCCTCAATCTGCCCTTTGAAACTTAACTGACAGCCCTATGCTAGTATGGAGCCTCCTTGGTGATTTTCCTTAGGAGTCCACAGTGGGATAATTGGCAGCACGTTCCTTCCTCATGCCTCTGATGCATGTGATTACGGTTCTTCAGATGGACAAACGACACAGTGAACTCTGGAAGTGACATCTGACTGCACTTTTCTTTTCTATTCTTTTCTTTTCTGTACATTCTAATTACCCTAGACCAAAAAAAAAAATGACGATGATGATCAATATCTTCTCTGCTGTATGAGAGAGATACTTTACTGTTATTCTTAGGAATTAATTCTTGATAGCTCAAGCAGGAGTTATAAGAACACAGCAAAATTATCTAGCAGGTGTTTTCTCCCTCCCTCGACCCCTCTCCCTCTCTCCCCCTCTCTGTTTTCCTCTTTCCTTCCTCTTTCGGGTCCTCCCTTTGTAAATAAAAAAGACATATTTTTATTCTTACGTACCTGAGTTTTTTTGCTTGCGTGTGTGTCTGGGTACCACTTGCACACCTGGAGTGCACAAAGGCCCCCAAAGTGCATCAGAACTGGAGTTACATGACAGGTGGCTGTAAGCCACCACATGGGTGCTGGGAATTAAACCTATGACCTTTGCAAGATCAGCCAGTGTTCTTAACTGTGGCACTGTCTGTCCACTCCCTGCCCCTTCAGACAAGAATTTCACTAAGTAGCACAGTCTGCCCTCAAACTCCATCAGTTCTCCTACACAGGCCTCTTAAGTGTGAGCTTATAGCTGTGAGCTGCAGCATACCAGGTCTTTCTATAACTATCAATATTGCATGTGTGAACCACAGAACACCAGGTCTTTCTATAACTATCGATATTACAGGGGTGAACCACAGCATGCCAGGTCTTTTTATAAATGCTTGGATTATAGGTATGGGCCACAGTACACCACGTCTTTCTATAACTATTGGTATTACAGGTGTGAGCCACAGCAACCAGGTCTTTCTATAACTATTGATATTACAGGGGTGAGCCACAGCACACCAGGTCTTTCTATAAATGTTGGGCTTACGTGTGTGAGCCAAAGCACACCACACCAGGTCTTTGTATAAAAGCTGGGATTGCAAATGTGAACCACAGTACACCACGTCTTTCTATAACTACTGGTATTACAGATGTGAACCAGAGCACACCAGGTCTTTCTATAAAAGCTTGGATTACAGGTGTGAACCAGAGCACACCGGGTCTTTCTATAAATGTTGGGGTTTCAGCTGTGAACCACAGCACACTAGGTCTTTCTGAGAAGCACTCTGTGGTCATGAACTGAGGCCTCACAGAAATGAGGGGGTATAAAGACACACAAGTTAAAGTAAGGAAGACAAAGGTTAAAACTTTACAATTTAACTTAATGGTTGCAAAAATGTATTTTTTCCCATTTTTATTAATTCAGTAAGAACATCTCAAATTTCAATTTGAATCATGTAGTGTATGTATTTGCTTTTTGGGTCAGGCTTGTTCTCAGCATTATGGAAATTCTTTAAATAAATGTGAAGCTTTCCTATTTATTTTAAAGATGCTTCAAAGTTTCAAATTAATGCTCTGTCTCTTAACAAAAAATGTAATTTCATACAAGTTGCTTTACTTAGGTTTAAATTTATTTTGCAAAAATTATGTATTCAAAGTCATATGCCAAGGGATGTGCCCTAGAGATAAAGTGACTGCCAGGCATGCTCAAGGCCCTGGGTCCTATCTCCACTGTTGCAAAAGGAGCCACTTTCAAGGTTATCTCTCTTCTCTCTCCTCCTTTCTCATCACCTCCCTTCCCCTACCCTCTCTTTGGAACAGGAATTTCATAGGAATTCGTCCCTTTGCTTTTGGGGTGGTAATAGTTAAATCTTGTATGATCATATTTTGGATAAGAATTAGGCTTAACCAAATTAAGGAAGTGTTTTCTTAGTTTTCATCAGCAAATAATGTTGGCTTATATAATCACCTGTCCTTGCTATTAAATCTACCAAAATTACTCTGACTCTTGTCTCTAAATATATTTGCATTATTGAGATGAACATCATCACAGTGTGTTATTTTATTTTAGTATGCATTGGGTTCTGCTGTTTCATTTCTGCTTTTTCTGTCTGTACTAAGTGAACTAAATCTGCATGGTGTTGTGTGTGTGTGTGTGTGTGTGTGTGTGTGTGTGTGTGTGTGTGTGTGTGTGTGCATGTAGTGTATATATTTGCTATTTGGGTCAGGCTTGTTCTCAGCATTATGGAAATTCTTTAAATAAATGTGAAGCTTTCCTATTTATTTTAAAGATGCTTCAAAGTTTCAAATTAATGCTCTGTCTCTTAACAAAAAATGTAATTTCATACAAGTTGCTTTACTTAGGTTTAAATTTATTTTGCAAAAATTATGTATTCAAAGTCATGTGCCAAGGGATGTGCCCTAGAGATAAAGTGACTGCCAGGCATGCTCAAGGCCTTGGGTCCTATCTCTACTGTTGCAAAAGGAGCCACATATTCAAGGTTATCTCTCTTCTCTCTCCTCTTTCCTCATAACCTCCCTTCCCCTACCCTCTCTTTTCCTTTCTTTGAAACAAGGTCTCATGTAACCCAGGATGGCCTTGAGCTTGTTCAGGAGTGAGGCTGCCCTTGAATTTGTGATCTGCCCGCCTCCACCTCTCAGGGGATTAAAGGAGCATGCTCCCCAACATCTGAAAGGTTTTACATTTTTCAGTCTTTTCGGTTTTTACATTTCCTCCTATTTTATTAGTACTTATTCTGAGTCCTCAACTACTCAGAGGGAAGGTTTTGCATCGTTACTCCCATTACCTCTGGTATAAGAGCCCTGGTTGATTTGTAGTGTCTTTTCTTATTTCCTGCCATTTCCCAAGTTAAAGAGGGAGAGCAGGCCTTGTCCAATACTCATGGTTTGAGATTTTATGAAGATTTCACATATTTAAAGTTACAGGCCAACTAAGACAAAGGGGAAATGCTTCAACTTACTGTACTCACAAATTATATGTATTTTTTTTCTGGTTCAGAAATCTAGTAATCTAAGCCGAAGAAAGAAAACAAGAGTATGGCCTCTGGTCAGTGAGTTCTTTCTAATACGAACAGGGGTGGCTGACATCTGGGGCAGGAGCCCATCCTGTTTCTAGCAGAGTTACCTTTATTTGGAAAGAGTTGTTGTTGGTGTTTTTACTGGTTTCTCAGCTCAGCATTCACAGTCCACGTAAGGTTTTGGGAGGACCTCAGGTGGAGTCATCCTCATTGTGCAGCTGATAGGGGGCTGATTCAAGGGGTTGATTCATGTGCTGTTCTGTGCTTACTTTTACTTGAGCCCCGAGTACTGAGGGCTAGAGTCAAACTTTGCTGAGTCCCTTTCTATCTGCTTTTCAGACTGCACAGAAACCTGGGGTGACAGGACCTGTCTTTAAACGCTTAGCAGACTCCTTCCTTTCTCAGTCACCCCCAATGCTGTCAGAGGTTCTCTGCATCTTACAGGCCATTTCAATAGAAAACTTGCATGGAATAAAAGGGTAACTAAATGCATCCTCAAGTTGCCATTTTTAACTGAGAGCCATCTCTGCTTTTAGGAAATCCGGGACTGCTACCAATTCAACACCCACGTGTACTGGTAATGGCTGGCAAAGTATGGAGTCGGGGGCAGACGGTTTATGCTATATTCTTATTTCATTTCTCATCCATCACCTACAAGCAGATGTCTTCTACATGAACACCAACTTAGTGGCCAAGAGTATTTTGGAAAGGGAAAGCCAAGATATTTCCCATAATCCTTTGTCTTGCAATATTTTCATACCTAGAAGTAACCAGAACAATTAATCCAATGCTGGCCTGCTGTCTTTCCTGGTCTGTATTCCCTCTTGTTGATGCTGTTGGAGGTCTTCAGAGCACACAGCATTGTCTTCATTGCCTCTGCTCTGCCCATTTAAAGTCATTTCATGCTAGTGAGCTCTACCTTTGGGTGGATGGATATCCAATGCATTCCTCTTATATATGACCCCTTTCTTGTAAAATTAGTCATTCAGCATCCCATTGCATGCCTGTTAAACTGAGGGATTTTGTCAAATATCCCATTATAAAAGTGACACCCAAATTTCTTTCAAAATATCTGGAGACATATAAATAACTTAAGTCTTTTATACATAGGCTCTACTTCCCAGACAATTCCTGTTTCATCTTCTGGCTGGATTTCCTCTTTCCTCCCACTATCTAACAAGTACTAGGTGGTGCTGAATTCAGTAAGTCAGGAGCAAAACTTTCAGAAGCTTAGATTTGACAGAAGCCTCAGAAGTGCAGAGGAAGAAGAAAGATGCTGAGAAATCAGTGGCTCCTTAGAGGCACACCGGAGGAAGGCTAATACTTGGGCAGGAAATCCTGCTGGCTGACGTTTAACACAATGCCACTACCAGGAACAGGTAGAGCAATATCTAGGTGGTTTAGCGTTTCATGGGGGTATATATGTGATTCTACTCAACAAAAATTGCCGGGGCTATTTTATTTCTAACACTTGTGAACAAAATCAGGAGCCTTTTAAATTCATAGATGATGAAATAAATTTGCCTGGAGTTATAGTATTTGATATTGATACTAAAAATAGTTATTAATACTCAGTGAAGGGCTGGGATGGAGGTCAGGTGGCCAAGTGCTAGCAAGTACAAAGCCCTGGGTTCAACCCCCACATAAATTGGGCACAGAAATGCGTGTTGTAATTGCAGAGGAGAGGGTGTAGAAGGAAGGACTTTGCCAGGTCCTGTGATTCTAGCAATTGGGTTTGACTTTACTCCTCAGTAAATACTGATGTTTTACTTAGTGATTTTTGTTTTTAAAATTGATTCCTTGGTTAGTATGCAAAATAATGCATTTAATTGTGTTTTTTTCCCTCAAGACAGGGTTTCTCTATGTAGCCTTGGCTGTCCTGGAACTGGATCTGTAGACCAGTTGTCCTCAAACTCACAGAGATCCGCTGCCTCTGCCTCCTGAGTGTTGGGACTAGAATCATGTACCACCACTGCTCAACAATTGAGATATTTTCATACGTACATATCACTGTGGTTTCTTCTTCTTCCTTCCCCAGGCTCCACCGCATCCTCTTGTTTGTCTTTCTCCCAAATACTCACCTCTGCTCTCCTGTCATGTATATTACATTACCTCTCTTGTCCTCCCCTTTTAGATCTCTTCCTTTATTTGTACAGTCCCCTGTCTTATTTTTATGTCTCCTCCCCACAAACATAAGTACATATTTAAATTTAAATTCCACATGAGAGAAAGCTTGATGTTTCCCTGAGTCAGATTTACACCTCTTAACACAATGATCTCTAATTCCATCCATTTTCCTGAAAATGCCATTATCTCACTTTTCTGTATAGTTGGATAAAATTCCATTGTGCACATGTAACATGTTTTCCTTGTCAACTTATGTTTTTGGTGAGTAACCAGGGTACTTCCATGTCTTGGTTATTCTGAATAGTGCAGGAGTTAACATCGAGCGAGTATGTCTGTGCTGTGCTGACCTGGGATTGTTTGATGATATGTACGGGCACGGTATGGCTGGGCTGTACAGTAGTCCTGCTTTTAGTTTGTATGAAGACTCCATTGATTTCCATAGTGGCCGGATCTATTTCTGTCCCATTGGCGCTGTGTGACAGTTTTCCATGCCTGGTGTCCTTGTCAGCACTTGCTGTCACTTGTTTTCTTCAGGACAGCCACTCTACCTGGGGGAAAACAGAATCTCAAAGCAACTTGAGCTTCCATCTCAGTGCTAGCTAAATGTGTTAAACGCCTTTCCCTCATGTTTATAGTCAGTTCTTGGAAAACTTTGTGCGATGTTCTTGATCACATTCACCCCTCCCCCAACTCTTCCCAGAACCCTCTCCCCTTCCCCATGCACCCAGCTTTGGCTCCTCGGCTTCTGTATTCTCAGACACTAAGCTAGGTGACACACTGGGGGATTGTTTCAGAGGTTTACTGTTAAACATGGTAAGTGACTTCACAGAGGAACCAAAAGCATCGAGGAACAACGTAAAGAAATTGACAGGACCTGAGGAGGAGGAAAGCCAGCAACACCCAGAAGAAGGTAAAGTGGATGAGAAAACTACTTGTGGATGAAAAAGACAGCAATACGGAAGTGGGATTCACCAAAGAAATCGAGATACTGAAACAAAGAAAGAAATTTTGTCCATGAAGGCAAAATTCCAACATGGAGGGGAGGTGGGCATGAAGTCTCACCTGAGGGGAGGGGCTATTGGCATTGGTAGCCTCTGGGACAGGGAGAGTTTACTTTCTTTAAGGATGTGACCCCTGGTGGGTTAACCATGCTCCTGGGGATGGGCCTATTCTCAAGACTATACCCACAGCATGGATTGGAATCGGCGAGCTTTCTTGGTGCAGCTGTGCACAGGTAACCAGAGTGGCTGTGAGTGGCTGTGTGCTGAAGCCACCTCGTGTCCAGAAGTATGTGTTCCTCAGCTCTCTTCATCTGCCAGCTCTTACATTTCCCCATTCGTCCACAATGCTCCCTGAGCCTTGAATGGGAGGAGGTTAGTATAGATGACTCATCCACAGCCGAGCACTCCCAGTCACTTACTTAAACTTGGCATTTTGACCAGGTATGAGTCTCCACATTAACTCTTACCCACAGCCAAAAGAAACTCCTCTGGTCAAATATGAGAGCAACACAAATCTATGGTTAGAAACACAAATATTTAGAAGGCAGTTTGACAGCATGCTTATTTATCACAACAGTAGGCTCCATGATGGAGCCTGTGATCTTCTCTAGGTTTACAGTACCTGGCTCAAAACCCTTGCTGTAGAGAAGGCCTCATATTCACTCAGAAAGTGGTTGATAATTTCCATAATTGTCATGCCACTATTGTACCAGAAGGCATATCTTGGCAGGCAAGTGGGCATGTGATGGTTAATCTTGATTGCTAATTTGACAGGATCTAGAATCAACCAAGATATAAGCATCTGGGTGGATCTGTGAACATATTTCTAGAAAGCATTAACTTAAATGAGAAGACCCTCCCCCAAAGTGGGAAGTACCCTTCAACAGGTGACCAAGATACAAAGAGATCCCAGGAAAAAGCAAGTGTTGTCCCACTGTTCTATTGTTATGAAGAGACACCAGGACCACAGCAACTCTTATAAAGGAAAACATTTCACTGGGGCTTCCATACAGTTTCAGAAATTTGGTCTGTTATCATCACGGTGAGGAGCATGGTGGCATGCAGGCAGACATGCTGCTGGAGAAGCAATCAAGAGTTCTACATCTGGATCCACAGGCAGCAGGAAGACAGAGACACTGGGACTGGCTTGGGCTTTTGAAACCCCAAAGTCCACCCCCCAGTGACACTTCCTCCAATAAGGCCAACCTACTCCAACAAGGCCGCACCTCCTAATCCCTCTCAAATAGTGCCATTCATTTCCTGATGACCAAGCATTCAAATATATGAACCTATGGGGCCATTCTTATTCAAACCACCATACCCCTGCTTTGTTGCTTGCTGGTGAATGTATCTTGTATTCATCATTGCTGTTGCTACAGCCACCTTATTTAGCTGACATCAGAGTGTCTAACGTTTTAGCTCAGATGTGTCTCCCAGCGCACTGACATAACTAACTACAGGCAGACCTCTCTTCGTAGTTTCAAAACACATTAAGCATCAATCACCCTGCTGGAGAGATGCACCTGTGGATGGATGTCAAGTGGTTGGCAAGAACACCAGAGTTGTTAGGCTGTACAGTGGTAAGTTCATGGCAGATAGCTGACTCTAGAGTAGAGGTTGATGCACCGCCAACCCCAGGCTCAAGGCTATCCAACTCTAGAGTCACTCCCCACTGATGAAGTCTGCTCCCAGGCAATAGGAATGAGGCTACCTTTCCTTTGTTCGCCGCCACCTTGGTTGAGCCTTCTGCTGTCAGCACATCTTAGCTTGTCGGAATCTGGCTCTCCCACTTCCCATAACTGGCTTTCCAGAGCTCTCTCTCACCCAGGGGCTGTAGCAGGTTGAATTCAGGCTCCTGGGCTTGTAACTGTTTTCTGTTCTGAGGCCCTTATGGTAACTCGGTTTTATACAATGGGTTCACTCTCCAGACGGCACCAAGCCACAGCCCTCTGAGTCAGAGAACGTAACAAAGTGGGATTCCTCAGGACTATTGACCCATCCACTGGAGGATTCACTCTCTCCAAAACCTGCAACGGAATCTGGGGCCTGTGGGAGCCGGTGGTTTGTCCTGTGTGCCACACTGCTAGCCTATTTTCACCAGGGACTTCTTGGAGTACTTTTAGATGAGGTGTCTGCTGCCTCTTCCCTGGCAGGGATCTGTGTGTCTATTCTGTTCAGATCGGCTTACTTCTATTCACCACGTTTCTGTTTTGTTTCTCTGGACTTCTCTGCAGTCCTCTCCCTCCTTTCTGAATCTTCCTGTGCATGGCATTGAACTTACTGTTTCTTCTTGCTCACTGGGTCATATTTCAATAAGTATGTTCAGTCTAGAACATAATGACTTTATTTTCCATTTTGAATTAATTATCTAATTAGTGCTGGAGATTGAACTCAGAATCTATCACATGTGAGGTCAGTGCCCTATCATTTGGTTGTATTCCTATTCTTCAACTTTTGTTATTATTATATATTACAGGGACATTGTCTAATCCACCATCATACTCGGAAGTCCCTAATGTTGATGTTTTAAAACTTTTAACAAATTGTAAACATAAAAGAAAATACTGTAATGAACCTTATTTATTGATAATCAACTTGAAAATTATCAATATATAGTCAAGCTCTTCTCATCTATATTTCCTCAACTCATTCCCTCATTAGTTATGTTGAAGCAAGTCTTGGAAATCAGATAATTTAGTTAACTAATTATGTTGGAGGATTGACTCTTGAACCTGTGATATGCAAGTCAAGTGCTTTATCATTGAATTACATCCCCAGTCTTTGGTATTATTATCATCATTGTTTTTTAGATATAGAATATCAATATGTAGCTCAGACTGACCCTCACAATAATCCTGTCTCTGACTCTTGAGTGCATGCCACTATGTTCAGTTAAGGTTGTTTTTTAAAATGGACCCATAACAGCATTATCATCACATGCAAGCCAAGTTATAACTTATTAATACTATCATACAAATGTTTATTTTGACCTGTTTGCTTTGTCAAAACTTTTAACAACTTTCTGAAGTCCAAATAATATCCATAGTTTGCCACTGGACCAGAGCTCAACGTTTACCCTTCATCAGATTTCAAATGATATGATATTTCTCTGTTGTCTTTCAGATGTAACCAGATAGCTTATTTTAAGTATGATTTTTAAAAATATGATTTTAAAATACACTTTAAAGGTTTCAATCCACTGAAGGTGTGCTGCCATTGGAGCTCAGGTTCCCTATGTCAACCAAGTGTAGCTCATGTATGTTGGCTTCTGAGCACATTCCACACAGCCCTGGCGGTCTTGTCTAATTGCTTTATTTATTCTTTAGTAGCAGGTGTTACAGTATGTCTCTGACATTCTTTGCCAGAATTGATTATTTTTCCAGAGAGCTTTAAGAAGAAAATATTTAAGGATAAAAATATGGACGCTGGAGGAACACACTGATTCTGGACTGGCTGTTTATTCAATGTCTTTTCAGTGGTTACAGTCAGGGAATGTTGTGTTATGGTTTGGATCTTAAATGTCCCCCAAAGGCTTCATTTTAAAGGCTCATTCTCTAAATTATGATGCTCTTTGAAGGAAGTTAAATTTGTAGGAAGCCCAGTGGAAGAAAGCTAAGTCATTGAAGGCATACCTCTTCTGCATTTGCTTCCAGTCACTCTGAGATGAAAAATCTCCTCCATCGCATGCTTCCCATCATGGAACTTCCTTACCACAGGCCCCCTAAACAATTGTCTAAACAACCACAATCTGAGCTATGAAACCAGACTAAATTTTCTTCTCATTAAGTTGTTTATCTTAGGTATTTTTTGCAGCATCAGAAAGCTCAAAGAAACAGGAAAGTGGGATCGTTGTGACCCTACCTGATAATGTGGTTCAGAGTGGCAGGATTTTGAAAAAAAAAAAAAAATGGAGATGTATACTGGAAAAGCCCTAGCTTGTGGTAAATGGAGAACAGTTGGGAATTCTGGTGGCAACTTAGGAGACCAGACTGCTGATAGGAACAGGGACAGTAATCAATGTTCTTGAAGACTCAGAAATGAGAATTCGACTGACAACTGGCTTGGAGGCCATCCATTTATGTTACATTCTGGCTAATGATTATGAGTCCTTTGTGGGAGGCTGAGTTTAAAGGTGGGTAGGATTATGTGACTGAGGAAATCTCAATGAAGCAGAGCTTTTAGGCAGTGGGATGGGCGTTGCTGGCTGCTTTAACCAGATTTACAGAGAAAGGACATAAAAGTAAGCTAAAAACTAGCAATTTGTACTTGAAAGGAATGCATTTAAAGTTTAGCCAGGAGGCTCTGACTGCTGAAGAGATTGGAACCATTAAAAAAAATGAAGTACTTTGTACTGGGACAAAAGTAAAGGTGCCTTGAGAACATATAGTAGTTGGTGAGACCTCACATACTGAAGGCTCAAGGGTGCAAGCATCTAAGCTGTTTTAAACTTTGTTTTTAAAAGGCCACAGTGTGCCCTGACCTCAAAAAACTGCCTAGAAACTGTTTCCCTAGAATCTAGATCATTCTGTGTTGCTGACTAAGCACTCGGGCTACTGCGGCCATGGTTCATGTAGCTGGCTCCTGTTCCCACTGGAGGCATACCCTGACATTCTCTATATGAATGAATCTCTCCATCTAGCTACCTGTCTGTCTGTCTGTTTATCTATCTATCTATCTATCTATCTATCTATCTATCTATCTATCTATCTATCATCTATCTATCTATCTATCTATCTATCTATCTATCTATCTATCTATCCATCTATCTTCTTCTCTACGGACTTGCTCTTACTAGGCAAGCACTCTATGACTAAGCCATACTACCAGTCTTTTCTTCATTTTTTGTTTAAAGACAAGTTAGTCAGGCTGTTCTTAGAGTCAGTCCGTAGTTCAGAAGGACCTTGCACTCTCCTCACTGCAGCCTCCCAGCAGCTATAATCACAGGCTTGTGTCATCAGATCTGTCATTGTCACTATTTATAGACCTGATGACTGACTGCATGAGTTGTGGTGCTATGGACACATCCAACAAGATCTCAAGTGAAAACATGGGAGGCCACATAAGCATGGGGGGACCATGTAACATCAACAATGTGAGGTTCTTGCAGGCATCCCCCAGAAGGCAATACATGAAGCTACAAGAGAGAAACACTGGCTAAGACAAGTAGAGGAAGCCAAGAGGAATAGTGGACTAGAGGTAACAGAGTAATCAGCTGAAGAATAGTAAAGCAGAATTAAGCAGTGATATAAGCATGCTACGTCTGAGTTTTGTTGAAACGGCAATGCAAGACACACCTGGAGTATATCACCCCAAAGCCAAGAGACAAAACTGAGTGCCTCCCACCCTGTTTCTGACAAGAAATTTAACATGCATTGACCAAGTAAAAATGCTGACTTGACTCAAACTATTAGAGCAACTGTGGGGGAAAATGTATAGTAATTAATCACCCTCAGGATGATTCCAATGTTGAACTGTGATTGAAAGCCACTAGCATATAATGAGGATATAAGAAGAATTTATCCCGATGAATAAAAAGAGGGTCTCAGAGCTACTGTGCTCCAGCATGCTGGTCAGTATTCCCAAACTCCCTTGTGTGCCATTGTTGGCTAATGTTGTAAAAAACCAAAACAAAACAGTGGTTCTGAATCATGGTCTTGGGTCATCTGTGCCAAATGAAACCTCTCTCTATTTGAGTCTCTTAAGACCGCATTCCTCAATCAGAGTTGAGATAACTGACACCCTGGCTGTGTAGCGTGCCTTCTGTTTGAGAATGCTTCTGGGTTCTTGACGTTTGGCAGTCTCTCCAGCACACCCTCAATTAAATAAAAGAGTTGCTTCTCCTAGCAGAGCATTGGAATGAGTCCAGCTAAGAATCGATCCAGCAACAAACAACTTAATTTATGTTGGTATAAAAAGCCCTAGCCTCCCAGTGTCTGTCATTAGGAAGACTCCAGCGGAGACTGGGGTGTGCTGGGTGTGCATGCCTCCTTCCCTCTATGCCCACGGCACCCCCACCCACCTGTTCTTTTCATAGACTGTCACAGCCAGAATACTCAGTAAGAAATTATTTGGTCTATCACGTGGGCTTTTAGACTTCTTGAGTGAATAGCTACTAGAAACTGTGATAATCTTAATGGATGAAGATGCTCTCAACGGTCCCTGAAAAGTTAGTGAAACTTAAGAAGATTTCTTTATTCAGAATGCTCATAAACTTCCACATTTTAAACTGTAAAATGGACTCAGTGATGGGGGAGCTTGTTGCTGTCTGCCTTCTCTTGTTTTTGCTTGGGCCCTTTTCTGAATGGGTCAGGGTTAGTTTTGGCTACAAATGACAAAAACATCTATGTACTAATGATTAAAACAACCAAGACATTGATTTCTCAGAAAGATAGTCTAGGGGTGAGCAGCCACAGGTTGGCATGATGAAGCCACTGTTATTCTGTGGTGATATTGTGTTCCCCAATATATTGTGCAGCCTAATAAACTTATCTGGGGTCAGAGAACAGAACAGCCACAAGATACAGAGGCCAGAAAATGGTGGCAGACATGCCTTTAATCTTAGCATTCCAAAGATAGAGATCCATCTGGATGTCTGTGAGTTCAAAGCCACACTGGAAACAGCCCGGCATGGTCCTCACACCTTATATACCTTTCTGTTTCTTGCCATCACTTCCTTATAAGCTATCATTGTTACATGTTAGGGTTTTTTGGGTTTTTTTTTTTGCTGTTGTTTGTTTTTTTATTTGTTGCTGTTGTTGTTATTGTTTTTTTTGAAGGGGGTAGCCTTTAAGAGACATCCTATATGAATTCTATATTGTCTGCACGTGCACACACACTTCCTTCTTCTAGATAATCAGAATATTACAATCGCACTCCACTATGTATTGCTTTTTTTTTTTTTTTCTGCCTGAAATGTATTCAGGAGATCATTCCAGAACTGTCAGTATAGGCTTATCATATCTTTCAACAGATTCAAAGTTCCTCACTAGATATTCATAACTAAAGTCCTACTAGTTAAATTTAATTATGCTTTGATGTTTTGTGTTATAAATAAACCACAATAGCCACCATTCTAAATCTGCACAATGTGTAAACAAACATGTAGGATATTTTTCTAGAAGAGATTTCTAAATCTAAACTTTGGTAATGATTATCAAATTGCTCCCAAAGTGTTCCACACTATGCCTCCTCTGCCTTCTATGATGGAGTCTGTTTTCTAACAAGCTCATCTTCCAGTGTGCTATGAATAACCACATATTTTGCTTTTCTGGTAGGTGAAACATATTCCTTCCACCCCGCTTTACATACAGTCATCTCGCTCTCTGTGAAGAAGCTCCTTGTGTTTCTTCTCTGTGAACCCTGTTAGTGTTCTTTATCTTTCCAATGAAATGTACATTTGCTTCCTAATTTGACATCTTTATATATGTAGAAAATTATCTCCTTTTGTCATATATGCAATAAGCATTTTTCCATGTTTGTCACTTAAGTTATTATGGGATATTTTTCCATGCTCAGATATAGAATTTGTAAGTCTAAAATAGCTCAGTGATCTCTTTAACACTTTTTGAGTCTGTTTCTCTTGCTTGGAAAGGGTTTGTCGGGTTGGGGGTTTAGCTCAGTGGTAGAGCACTTGCTTAACAAGCATAAGTCCCTGGGTTCAGTCCTCAGCTCCAGAAAACAAAACAAACAAAGCCAAAAAAAAAAACCAAAAAAAAAAAAAAAAACCAAAAAAAAAAAAAACTAACCAGTACAGAAAGAGTTTGCCTATTTTGATATTAAAAAAAGAAAATACCCATATTTTCTTTTAGTAGATTTGTGTGCTCAGTTTTTTTAAAAAATTATTTATTCTTATTTTATGTACATTAGTGTTTTGCCTGCATGTATGATTGTGTGAGGATGTAAGATCTTAGAGTTACTGACAGTTGTTAGCTGCCATGTGGGTGCTGGGAATTGAACCTGGATCCTCTGGAACAGCAATCAGTGCTCTTAACCACTGAGCCATCTCTCTAGCCCCCTGTGTGCTCAGTTTTTCGGTTCAATTCTTTTATATGTTTGGAATTCATTTGTTATTAGAAGGGAAGAAGAATTCCAATTTTACTTTTCTGTCAGAAGGCTAATCCTTTTACCACCATCGTTTATTGAGTGGTCCATCTTTTCTACTCTGAATTAAAATGCCACCTTTATCATATTCTAAATTCCCATATGTGTCTTGGTCTATTTCTAGACTCCTCATTCTGTGCCATTCATC